>NC_135580.1:101997125-102334947 GCF_965152235.1 Eretmochelys imbricata
TTAAGCAGCCACTTACGTTACTGTTCTCCTGGATCCCATGTGGGAAATTGCGCTCCCAGCGGTATTTTCAAATATAAAAAGCAATCGCGTGGAATGACTGGGACAGATGCTCATTGCATGGAGAGCAGAAACGCAGTGAGCAGGCTAGACAATGTGTAGCAAGGCTCAGGGAGGCCATGATTTGTGGGATTAGTAATGGAGCAAAGGGACTGTGATGGGGCATCCCAGGGGACATTGGCTGGTATTAAAAGCTTCTGTGACTTTACCACCGATAGCACCTGTCCTGCAGAAGGATCACAAAGCACCAGATGTGGCGGTAATCGCCATACAATACTTCAGGGTGCCATGTGATAAATTGCATTTACCTTTAACCTGTTCCTCTGCACTCTGCCACCAGTCCATCTCCGAGATGGCCTCTAGCATTTCAAACCTCTGAGCAATTTCAAACAGCCACCATTGTTTTTTAACCACCAGCTATAAAAGTGTTTTCTTTTTACTGAGAAATGTGGAATTTTCTCCCAAAATTGTACTGGTCTGGGACCACAGGCATGCAATATTCAGACCTAGCCCAGTGTTGGGTTTAAGATATGCTACCTCACAACTTATCAGGGTCTGATATGAGCACTCCATAGTGCCAGAAAGGGGAGCTTTGAGGTGGGGACACAGCTCTTGCTTCTAAGCCTCCTAGTTCCCAAGATGTTGCACCTTAAGTGTGACACTGCTTTATGTGTGGGTGGAGTTCAGCAGGAGCATTTGAAAGCGGTTGTGTTTGCCTGATCTAAAGGAGAATTAGCCCTCATCGAAGTCTGTCCTTTTGTAGCCTGTAGTTATGGCAGCAGGAGAGATAAGAATGCATCAGTGAATTAATCAAATTAACCATCTCCTGCTTCATTCTGCCATCAGAATCTTTCTGGGTAAGACCGGAACCCCCCGCTTGTTGATTCCTTGCACTGTAGGTGGGGGAACTGGGAGAGTTAAAAATTCAGAAATTCAAACAGGTCAGACATGAAAAAATCAAAATTGGCAAGCTGGATCACACTCGTGGTCCTCTGCCAGTGGCTGGGACCAGAGGTTTCAGAGATAGGTACCAGAAACCCAGCAGTAGGTAGTAATGGGATAATCTGTCACCAGGGCAAGCTTTATAGATTAATAGGTTTTAACACCAGAAAGGTTTAGTAGGATCATCTAGCCTGACCTCCTGCATAACACAGGCCAGAGAAACTCATCCAATAATTCTTGCATCGAGCTCGTAAGTTTGAATTTTCTCCTACTCTCCACTACTTAGAGGCTTTCTGATGACCTAAAGTAGAAGGGTTTATATCCCTTCCAGAACTTTTTTTTTTTTTTTTTTAGTATTTACTATTCCAACTCTAGCAGGTGTTTTTGTTTTGTTTTTTATCCATACAAACGTGCAACATTTTTGGAATTCTGCTGAACTCTTGGCCTCAGTGCTACCTTGTGGCAATGAATTCCATATGATTGTGCACTGTGTGGAAAATATTTCCTTGTCTTAGTTTGCCACTTTTCAAATGTCATTGAGTGTCCTCTTGTTGTTCTGTTATAGAGCCACAGAAATGTAGGGATGGAAGGGACCTCAAGAAGCCATCTAGTCCAACCCCCTGCGGTGAAGCAGGATTAAGTATACCTAGACCATCCCTGACAAGTTCTTGCCTACCCATTTCTTAAAAATTCCAGCAACGGGGATTCCACAACCTGCCTAGATAACTTAACTATTCTTAAAGTTAGAAAGTTTTTCCTAATGCAAACCTAAATCTCCCTTGCTGCAAACTCAGCTGATTACTTCTTGTCCTACCCGCAGTGGACATGGAGACCAGTTGATCGCTGCCCTCCTTGTAAAAACCCTTAACATATTTGAAGACTCCTATCATGTCCTGCCCTCAGTCTTCTCTTCTCTTTAGAATATACATGTCGAATTATTTCAACTTTTCCTCACAGGTCAGGGCTGCTAAACATTTTATCATTTTTGTGGCTCTTTTCTGGACTCACTCCAGCTTGTCCACATCTTTCTTAACCTACGTTGCCCAAAACTGGCCAGAGTACTCCAGCTGCGGCCTCTCTGGTGCTGCGTAGAGTGGAACAATTACCTCCCATCTCTTACATATGAGACTTCTGTTAATACATCCCATAATTTCATTTGCCTTTTCTGCAACAGAATAACATTGTTGACTCATTTTCACTTTGATCTGCTGTAAACCCCCCAGATACTTTTCTGCAGTACGGCTCTGTAACAGCCAGCCTGGAGGGATGGACAACCTAGTGCTTAGCGTGCATGGCTCCCAACTCCCTACTTGGTTGTGGGGCTTGTTTCTAAGGCTGGTGGGGAGGTAGGGAGACCCGGGGCCTCCCTCTCCACTGGGTCCTCGCCCTGGTTCCTAAGTTTGTTAGCCCTCTCAGCAGGGAGTCTAAATTCGCTGCCCTGGACTACTTCCTACCAGTCTGTTTGGTTTGGGGCATAGCCCCTCTAGTCCTCTTAGTTGGATGGCCTGTTCCTGTAGGCTGCTTCCCATGGGTCTGGAGTGGCACCTCATCATGGTCCCAGGCTCAGTCAGTGGTGAGGCCAAGTTCCACAATGTCACTGGGCTTAACCCTCTCAGTTGCACTCAGAGCTGGAGGCTCCTAGGTCTCCTCCAGAGTTTTCCTACAGCTGGGGGGGACAGGGCTTCCTCTTTGGTGGCTGCCTGGGTGGGCAGGTTAGTGATCCTTCCCCTCACTTAGAGAGGTGGCTAGATCTAGCCCCTGTGCCAGTCAGCGCTGAACTGAGCCCAGCTCTCTCCTTTTCTTGCCCTCCCGGCCTGGCATTAGCTGCAGATATATCAGGGCTAGCTGGGGGCTGCTAGCCAGTTATTCCCCATTTGATACCTGTGTATTTGATTTTTCCTTTTCTAAATACAGTACTTTGCACTTGCCTGTCCCTTATGAGAAAGGGAGACTATAGATCAGCGGTTCTCAACCTGCGGCCCATGGGCCACATGCAGCCCAATTAGTAGCCCAGCTGTGTGCTAACAGCCGCCGGGCCACGTGGTGGGGTCCGGGTTCCTGGCTGCCTGGCGCAGCAGGGGTCCGGGGCTGCTGCCCAGCTTCCCTCCCCCCCCCAGCAGAAGTCTGGAGGTACCACCCAGCCCTGCATGGTCTGGGGTTTGGGGCTGCCAGCTGCCCTATGGGGTCTGGGATCGGGGTTGCCAGCTGGACCTGTGGGGTCTGGGGCTGTTGCCCAGCCTCCCACAGTCCAGGGTCAGGGTCACTGGCTGGTCCCACATGGTGGGGGTCCAGGGTTGGGCCTGCCACCTGGCCCACAGTGATAAATAAGTTGAAAACCACTTCCATAGATGATATGAAAATGGGCTCCCAATCATCCTTCTCTAGGCCATTCATTATTTTGAATACTTTTATTAATTATGGTGGAAGATAACATCTGTTCTTACTGAACCTGCTTGGAAGTGGAGAGGAAGGAGGCGCATCCTTGAGAGCACTGTTTGTGGGGAGTGAGGAGGAGGAGGTTACCTAGGAGCTGTGTTGGAAGAGACAGAGGGAGGGGAATCTGGTACAGTGGCTTTGTTCTTCTGTGCTTGAGGTGAGTGCCAGGAAGGGAGGGGGCCTAAGTGGGGCACAAATGTGTGGAGGGACTTTCTAAACTCCATACTTCTGTACAATACCTGTCTTGTGTTCGGAGGGTGAGTGATCTTGTGAGATGTTCCCCTTCACTGCCTTGCAATACTCATCAACCCCGCTTCTTTCTGATGGTGGAGGGCTGAATGCAGCTCTCTTGGGAACACATCGGCGCTGCTTCTGGCTAGAACATAGGAACTGCCTCACCAAATCAGACCATCTAGCCAGATGCTTCAAAGGACAAAACCCTGTGGTTGATAGTTATGGCCGGCAATGGCCATTCAAGTGATGCATCATTTCAGGGGTAGGGGGAGCATGCTGTCTCCACATCAGCCCTGACTGTGGAGAGAAACAGTGAGTTGAGGAGCCAACCTTTGATCCCCCATGTGATAGAGCATGGTCCTGTCTCTAGATAATTGAGCTCAGCTATGGGAAGGATTTCAATGTCATCAGCCAATTAATGGGCATAATGGTTTTGGCCCAGGTGAAGCCGTGCTCATTGTTTGTTAGGTGTTTGGGACAATTGTACCTGTGTATTCCCAGAGCTGCAATGGCCAGGATACGCTTGGTGCCTCCTGCCGCTCTCAGTTCTTGCATGTCTCTAGACCAGTTTGCAGGGAGGAAGAGCCCGGAGCAGTAGCAGGTTCTGCCTGGGTGGGAGGGGCAGGAGGAGAATTCCTTTTCACAGGCTGGGCGTCAGCCGGGCGCTGCTGCTGTCCTTCGGGAGGGTCTCCTGCTGGATAGCTCTCTGGCAGGGCTGAACATAGAATCAGCACCGGGGCCGGGGCGGCAGGTCCCATGAGTGGACCTACAGCGGAGACCTCAGTAGCTGTGTCGTGTGATTTGTCCCGTTTTCACTCTCTGTCACCTGCGCTCATTCCAGACTCCAAGCCCAAGCAAAGGCTGGAAGATGGTGATTCCCTGATACACACGGCAGAGAAAAGGGATGAAAAGCTCATGCCTGATATGTCTCGAGGGGATGGAAAGCGCCTGATGGAACGTTTGAATCTCTCCGTACAGATCTCGCTCTCTAACCACCCAAGCCGTTGCGGCTTTATCACGTGCTCTTCCCCACCTCTCCAGTGCTCATCTCCCGGCTCTCTCTTACCTTCTGCCATTGGGTGATGTCTGTATTCCCCTCCCATCCTTGGGGGCTGGACCAGTCCCTTCCCGGCCCCCATTCTCATTCTGAACGTCATTGCCGTCCCAGCCTGACTTCGTGTCAGGAAATGTGCTTCCCATCCTGCCCATGCTCCAGGTCATTGATACACAAAGACACTCCTGCACCTGTGGCTACCTCTCATCACCACCCTCCCTCTCACCTGGCCTCAGGAGCTCTCGGGACTGCTCCACCTCCTTTCTCCAGCACACGTGTAGAATATCCTCCCTCAAACACCATGCCAGACGCAGAGGAGACCCAGCGAGGGGAGCTGCAGCAATTGGAGAAGCTTTCTCTAGGGAAGAGAGGATCCCTAAAGCCTGGAAAGGCGCCAAGTATCAGCCACAAGGTCACAGATCAGCGACACTAACCGGGAACGGCCCAGACTGTGGGGAGGGGGGAACCAGCTGGGGCTGAGGGGAGGAGAGACATTCCTGGGCTGTCTGGGGGAGAGGCCGCGTGGTGCTTTGGGAGGATAGCTGTTGAGTGCCGGGGCGGGGGGCGGTTTGGGGGATGTAAACCTGGTGCCCTGGAGGAGTTATGGGCAGCTCAAGTGGTTTGAGGAAATGGAAACTCCTCTCCATTGTCTCCAAATCATTAAATGCCATGGCCCATCCTGGGGCCCTCGACGGTGTTCATCTTCCGGGTGCTGGGACAGAGTGGTCAGCTGATTATTGGTAGTTCAGCTGCTGGTCGGCTGCTCAAAGGAAGCTGAAAACCCAGGGAGGCAGTGTCAGGACTGGGACATGGACAGGCTGGCCCAGGGATCGGAGCAGGAGTGATCAGGCCTAATGGTCAGAGCCAGAGGCCAAGGCAGGGGTCAGAGCCAGAATCCGAATCCAAGGCTCAAACAAGTGACAGGTGCAGTGCAGTGGCCGGTCAGAAAGTCTCTCCGTTGCTCAGACAACTTCCTGTGCCTCCTTCTGACTAACGTGGTATGGTGGGGCCAGTCAGGATCCTTGTGGCTGGGGCCTCTGGGAGGGCCAGAGTTCTGCTAGCCCCTCACTTCCAGTAGTTCTGGGTGAGCTGTCCAGTGATGCCTGGGCGTGAGGGCTGCACGGGAACCTGTGGGTCCGGATTAGAGGCCCACACGCCCTTAACAGGCAGGACTGCAATTTGTGAAATGAATGTTGATGCCAAAGTTTCTGCAGTTGCCGCCCCCCGAGCATGTTGGCCAGGCTGTGTGCTCCTGCGTGCTGTGCACGCATTACTGAGTTAATTCTCACAGCCCCCTCCCGCCCCATGTTCTGATGAGGGGAAGGTCACAGGCTGCATCTGCTGTAGAATGGGGACTGGAACTTGGCTGTTCCCAGCTCCTACCCCTAGCTTAGTCCACTGGTGCCTAGCCACATCAGCCAAAAGTACGTTTCTCCCTCTCCCCAGGTGCCAGGCTCCCACTAGTCGGGGATTCAGGAACAGCCTGTTCTGGAGTTGGGCTAGAGGTTAGGGGTGGGGCCTGTTTCCTTCCCTTCCCGTGCCACAGCACCTGGGCTCCCCAAGGGCAGGAACGCTACTGGGCTGGATGCGGCACCTGGAAAGCCTGTGAGAATCTTGCCAGGCCCCCTCCAGTCAGACCTGGCCCAAACAGAGACATAAGGTGGTGGAGGGAGAGTGCCAGAGAACACTGCCTTTATTTTCATGTCTTGATCTTCTGTTAAGTACCATGTGGTTGTGTGGGCAAATCTTGGAGAGGGTGGCTGGGAGCACTGGGACCCATAGTTCAGCTGTGTGATACTCTGGGTTTTGTCTCTGTCTCTCTAACAGGCTAACCCTGCTCCCATTATCGTGAACACGGACTCCTTAGAACCAGGGATCTCTGTAAGTCTCCTGCTTGGATTTTCATTTTTTTTTTTTTTTTCTGTAGAATTAACATGTTGACACTACCTGTCTGGGCCCTGGGGATACCACTCCCTGGGATCCCCCACACACCTGGGCCCAGGGGATACCACTTCATCCTGCCATGGCTATTATCATGGGGGGGAGCTGGCCTCTGTAGAGCTGCTCCTCTGTGCACGCCTCACACCAGCTGTTCCCAGCTCCTTTGCTGAGGGAAGGTCACTTTAGTGCTGCTTTTGTCCATCCACCCCATTGTGGCCTTTCTCAGCATCACTAGGGGAGCTATTACCTGAAAGCAAAGCTCTGATCAGAGTGATTGGCCAATGCACCAGCCCGCAGGAGGAAATCAAGGAAGTCCTCTCCGTGGAGACCCGTGCAGAGGGTGTTAGCAGCAGGAAGGCAGGGCCAGGAAGAGAGCCTGGGGGTGGTGGAAGAGTGGGGAATGAGCTCCTGGGGGCAGATTCTGGGGAAGGGAATATACTTGGTAGTAGGGGAACCAGAAAGGTGAATCTTACTGGACAGGGGGTTTAACCTGGTGACCCATGAGACCGCTTCCTCACTGACCCACTTCAGCCCTGCCCCCGCCGTTCAGCAGAAGGGTTTTGCCAGAACACTTAGCAAGGTCCCTGCACAGGGCAGAGAGATGACTACGGGGCTCCTGCAATGCTGGCTGCATAGACCTGGGGCAGTCAAACTTCACCCTGCGGAGAGACGCATTGACAGTGTGCCAGGCGTCTGCCACCTGCACCTAGTTGTCTTAGGAGGCCGCAAATGGCAGCCACCCTCCTCTTTAACATGGGGGGCAGCTCTGCAGATGCCTTGTGCTGGGCTTTGCTTGGTCCCCTAAATCAGGACAGAGTATTGCACACTGGGCCAGTAGTCCACAGGCGGCACCTCTGTAGTAAAGCATTTTAAATCTGACACAAACGCCAGTTCCGCACGCAGCCCAGTGCATGCCAGCACCATGCTGGGGGGTGGGTCAGGGCTGAGTCGGAGAGAGGGAAACTGCGCTACTTGATGCATCCACTTATCTTTGTCTTAAATCTCAGCCCAGGGCTACCTCCAACACCATCTCTCCCGCCTGGCATCTGGCGGGGACTTGGGTGAGTCTCGTCTCCTCTCCTTGCTGGCTGCGTGGCTAGCTCCCGTGTCTGACCCTGCTTAGCTGCCAAGATCTGGCAGGGTCAGCTACAGGTGGTGCCTAGGCCTTGCTCTCAGCCCCAGCTGGCACCAGTCTGCATTGATGCAGAGCCCTGATGTAGGGGCATCACCCAACGCGTGTCTGCAGTCTGGGACGCTGCTGGCTGAGGTGACAGGTTCCCTACAACCCACTCTGAGCAGAGAGCAGGGTTTAAATCAGACGACGTGCTGCCAATCGAGAGCAGCTCTGCAGATCCAGAATCCGAGCCAGTCCCTTCCCTGCTGAGCTCACTGTCTGAATGGCTGGCTTTGTGCCCCCTTTCTAGTCTTCCTGATCATATCCTACCTCAAGGTGAGCCAGGCTCCTCCCAGCACTGCAGAAAGAGCCTGCCTTGCCTGGTTGGGGCCTGGGGCCATCTGGGTCCCGTTTGCTGATGCCATTTTACCAGTAAGTCTGAAAGAGGAAACTGTTTCCTAGAAGGGAACAGGACCCCTGGGGCAGGCGGGGGGCAGAACGGGCTTTGCCCTGAACAGGCTGTCTGGGATTAAAAACCCGGTTTGTCTCCTCTGCCTGTCGCCTGGAACTCACCAGGGTGGCAGGTGAGATGCTCCCTCTTGCCACTTCGTGTTCTGTCTTTCCACTTCAGCCACCATCATCTTGTTCTTCCTCCCACACCAGCCCCAGCCCCTGGCTCAGCTGTGCCTGGCCCCGTGCAGATGGGCAATGAAGGCAGAGGGTGCAGGCAGTTCTCCCTCCCTCCATGTCCCTGCATACAACTTTGCACGCAGGGATCACAGGGACCTGTGAGACTAACATCGCAACCAATACTGGGCTCCTCCAGGGGGCCTTAGCCCCCCCAACTCCACAGAGACCCTCAGAGCTGGCTCCACCCTCCCTGTGGCTGAGCCCCAGTTCTCCTGAAGCACAAGCTGGGCCTTAGAGGCTCAAGAGAGCCCCTCACTTTTCTTCCTCCTTTGTCTTGTTTCCTTCTACCCCCTCTTCCTCCATCTTGGTAGCTTACTGTCTCTGTCCTCCTCCCCCATTCCCAGCTCCTTGGCTGGGAGCCCTGTTTTTCCTGTCTATGATTTGAGGTCTGTTCCTACTGCCCTGTTCTGGTGGGTTTGATTAGATTACTAGAGCACACTATGGAGACAGCTGGCCAATTATCCCAGTCATCTCCTGAGACTGATCCTGGGGGTCTGATTCAGGCACCCATAACTATGTCCAGAGAACCAGCTGCACTCAGGGCTACGGACACCAAAACCAAGGGCCACAAGTGGCTGTGGCTGAGGAGTTATTCTGTGGATTCTACTGTCTGTAAATCTAGGAGAGGCCCTGGGTTTAGAGACCTAGTGCATTTTGTCTTCTCGCCTTTGACTGGCAGCATTTTGGGGCAGGGATCTCTGTGCATCCACCACAGAATTTAATCCAACAACACCCAGCGCTCCAGCTACAATTCCCGAGTAAGTTAAATTCTGTTCTGTGTAAGGGTTTATCCCATGCTTATCACTGTACAATCTGAGCACCTAAATGAAAGAATCCCTCAGAGGATAATCCCCATCGTGGGCCAGTTCTGTGCGCAAATAAATACCTACCTGTGAATCCAAATCCACTTTCTGTACATTCTCCATCCATGGCTTCCAGATGTCCTCTCACAGGCATTTCCCACCCTCCAGCCTGGCCGTAGTCCTTTCAGAGAGAGCCACTGGGGCAAACGCCACCCAGACAGCAATGTCCTTCCACTGTAACCCAAGTCCCCTTTAGAAGAACTGTCTCCAAACAGAAGTATCCTTCAACGTGTACTGGAGCCAGTGTGAGTAGGTGCAGTGTGAGTAACTGACTCTCCTGTCTGTGCTAAGACACCCTGTAGGGTTAGAACTCCCCTTCCAGGGGGTTGATTTTTTTTTGATTTTTTTTTTTTGTGCATTAGCATAATAGATTTTGCACATAGCGGGGGCTTTTACCCAACACAGAGTGTGGGTTATAAAAAGCATATCTACCTTGTAGACAGTGCTGAGTGTGTCAGAGGTGCCCCCAGGGACTGAGCGAGGAAACCTCCCTTTGCTTTCAGATGATACAATACCTTTGATGGCCATTCCAAGAGATCAGCATGGAAAGCAACTCCAAAGCGTTGCGATTTTCTTCTGGTGGTTGCCAGCCCCAGACTAAGGCCCATGGAGCGCTTGTCTGGCGCCCTGCAGAGAGCTGGTGGGTCACATGCTGCTAGCTGCTGCTCCTTGTTTACACTACAAGACAGCTACAAATACCTGAAATACTTTCCCAGTGGTACGATTCCATGTAACCAACTGCCGTGTAGTAGCCGCAAGGACGCGACTGGAGAGTGACTGGAGCAGAGGTGGCTACAAGACCATCTCTTTGTTAAGGTCTGGTCTATACTAGCAAACGTTGGGGAACTCCTAACTCTGAAGATGGTCACCCAGGAGCGGACATACCAGACCACTGTATGCCACGTGGGCACTGCTGACTTTGTCACGGCCTCTTTGAACTTGTGTTGTGAGCCTGGATAGCCAGACACATTAGTACCAGTGGGTAATACCCTCACGTTTTGCCTACTGAAAGTCTACTGGCAAACCTTGCTGCAGATCACTACAGCCATCATGGTGTCTAGCCCTAGTTACCACACTCCTACAGCCATTCCATGCTCACCTTCATGTCACAATCACAAACTCGTAATAGTCAGCCAAGGGTCTGTCTACACAGCAAAGGAAAACCCGGGGCTGGTCCATGCCAGCCACCTTGGCCTGCGGGGCTGTTTCATTGCTGTGTAGACGTCCAGGCTCAGGCGACCCTGCGAGATGGGAGGCTCCCGGAGCTCAGGCTTGAGCCCAAGCCCAGAAGTCTACACAGCACTGAAACAGCCCGAGCCCTGCGAGCCCGCATCAGCTGGTGCAGGCTTGCTGCGGGTTTTTCTTTGCTGTGGAGCCGTACCCCAGGAGTACACCCAGCAGCTCAGCCTCTGTGACTTGTCTCAAACTTATAACAAGAGGAGTAGGACTGCGATTCAAACACTCTCCTGTTGTCCCAGCTAGGGAAGAGCAAACACACTGGCCCGTAATGAATGCCCTGTGACACTCTACGCTGAATGAGCACGGCGGGCCCTTGCTGGAGCAGTGAAAGAGGGCTAGCATGTATTATTTATCTGCGCTGTGTACAGTGCCAACCCTGGTGTGCAAAACATGCAGCATAAAAATGGACATGACTGAAAATGAGTCACTCGGGTTTGGTAACACAGCGGGAAGTCTAGTGTCAAAGAACAGGCGAAGAGACCAGACAACCTGTTGTCTATGGGACCCCCTGCCATCTGCAGGCTAACACCATAAGGGTCCCCTTGCTAGCCCCCAATATGCCCCCACCTCAACTCTGGGGTTACTGTAAATAATCTTGTCCCAGGGATTCCCCACTCCTGGTCTCAGTTCAGAGAAGGGTCACTTGGGGTGCCTAAAGGCCTTTTTCTGAATCCTTCAATCTTTGTACCCCTCTGTTTAAGATGGCAAATTCTGGATGGTCCAGGCCACAAACCTACCTCTTCCACAATAGACGGATGGGGGATAAGGCATCCTTCAGCATCCAGGCATGTGTATGCAGTGTGCTGGTTCTTGATTCTCCCCTCCCAGGTCAAATGCATGTTTTCAAGATCACAGGAATATATAAAACAATAGAATATTATTTTAAAAACCAAACCAAACAAGCAAAAACCCTGCACCTGGAAAATCGTATCCCTTCTCAGCAGCATTATAAGGAAGGGCAGATCTCGAGGGCATGGCATGGCTGTTCATGGCTGCCCTAGAGATTGGTTTAAGAACCCCCAGTATGTTACAAGGAATGAAGGGAGACAGCAGCTCACATTCTGTTTGGAAACAGGGTTAGAGGCAAGCTGTTTCTGATCACGGGTTAGACTCTGTACATGGCATCATTGCCAGAAAGCCACTCCCTGTGCTTTGTGTAAAAATGCTGCAAAGTTGCCTATGTGATACTAAAAGGACCGGTATTTATAGCATGTTAATTTCCTCAGTGAGTGCTTTCCTGTGCTGGCATTCACCACATCTCCAGTTACAGAGACATGCAGGTGTCTGGTTAGTGGCCATTCTAAATATCCTAGTTTTGGCCTCAAAACAGAAAAATTCAGCCTGGCCACACGCTTCACTGGATTCAGACTTCCAGACTCGGGCCTGCTCTGCTACGAAAATAACTGTGTCACTCCAGGGTGTGAAAAATCCACCCCCGTGGCCATGCCGTTAAAACCGACCTAACTCCCGGTGTGGAAAGCGCGAGATTGACAGGAGAATTCTCCCATCAATCCAACTACCCCCTCTCGAGGAGGTGGATGACCTACGCCGACAGGAGAACCCCTGCTGTCCGCATAGGTGGTATCTTCTCTGGTGCTCTGCAGCCGCTCGGCTGCGTCCCTGCAGCGTTTTAGAGGTAGCCAAGCCCCCAGTAGAAAGCATCGTTACCTGACTACTCTGAAATGAGGCTGATCTTTTCAATCTAGATAATTGCCCACATCAAAAAATGACTACACAATTTGGGATAAGAATTTACAGTTTCGCTCCCTTGCTCAGAAGAGACCAAGGCCAGGAAGAGCAGCAAAGTGCTGCTGATCAGGATCTGAGGTTGAAATGGGCTGGCTCATTGTCACTTGGGGAGCTCGTACTTGTCTTTTTTTAAGAGGCTGCATCTGCTCCTAAATCTGAACATCTGTTTTACAAAACTGAACCTCCAACTCTGGTAGCTGCGGAGAAAACCTTGCAGTTGTGAGTCACGTGTAACTGACCAAGTGTGCACTCCTGCCAGAGTGTGCAGACAGCCTGCAATGGCTCTGGAAGGACTGTGCTGTCCCGTTTATCTCACTGTGATTATAATTTAAATGTCACCATCGTTAGCTATGTCACTGCTGATCAAAACATGCAAGAGAGGGAGGAGCGTATTCTGAAAAATTACACACTCTCGCGTGAGCTCCTCAGAGAGGCAGGGCTTCATTTGTGGGAGGACCTTGGGAAAGTACCACTACCTTTTCCCCTCCACCTTGACTGCTGCTCAGGGTGGACCACGGGGAACAGTTGACTAAGCCTTACAACATGCTTGTTTCATAAGTAAATATCGCTATCTGCATTTTCATAGATTCCAAGGCCAGAAGGGACACTGCGATCACCCAATCTGACCTCCTCTATAGCACAAGCCATGGAGCTGCCCCAAACGAATTCCTAGAGCAAAGCTTTTAGAAAAACGTCTGACCTTGGTTTACGACTTGTCAGGGACGGCGAATCCCCATCTTACATATGGGGAAGCTGAAGCACAGTGAGCTATGCCTGCACTTGTACAGCAAGTCAGTGGCAGAACCAATAACCCAGGAGGCCTGTCTCCTGGGAAACTGTACTGCGGAAAGAAACTGAGGAGTGAAAATAAACAGCATATCAGACATAAGATCGCAATTCAGCATGCCAGCAAATGTTTGGTTTGAATATGCAGATACATTACATCATGGGACAGGAGATGGAGTAGTCCCTCCCTGCATGCCTGTTGTGTGATTGCACCTGGAGAGTGGTGTCTGAAAGATACTGACAGACTGAAATGAGCTCAGACCAGACTTTTATCTGTATAACGACGTCTCCCATTGGTGTGAAAAATCCGCCCCCGGGCGCGACGTAGTTACACCCCCCGTGTGGACAGCACTGTGCTGCGGGGAGAGCTGCTTCCCTCCAGAGCTTCTGCCTCTCGGGGCGACGGGGGATTAACCACACCGCTCCCGTGGTCCCTGAAGTCTGCCAGTGTCACCGCCATGTCAGCACCCTACGTGAAGACAAGGCCACAGAAGAGAGCAACAGCTGCTTAGAGGGAGGGATTGATTTAGGGAGCGACGTTAATGAGGGGATGGCTATTAGTGAGGACGGGCAAGGATGACATGCATAGCCTCTGTTTGCCAGAAGCTGGGAATGGGTGACGGGATGGATCCCTTGATGATTACCTGTTCTGTTCACTCCCTCTGGGGCACCTGGCATTGGCCACTGTCAGCGGACAGGATACTGGGCTGGATGGACCTTTGGTCTGACCCAGTCTGGCGGTTCTTATGGAATCGCCATGCTATGGGGCCTATAGGTATGTTTACGCTGCAGCTCGGAGAGAGCCCCCCAGCTTGGGTAGACAGATTTGCACTAGCTTTATGCGAGCTAGCATGCTAAAAACACTAGTGTGGACATTGTGGCACCCAAGTCCAAGCCCGCCTGACCTCTGGGTCTAAGCTTGGGTGGCGAGCCTGAGCCACTGCCAGTGGCCAGACACACTCTCAGCTGCATTGTAGACATGCCCGGTAAGGCCCCTCTGTGGAATGCAGGTTTCCCCCTGTAGCGCGCATTTGGGGCAGGTGAGGGTGAGAAGGGAGTGGCAGGGGCATTCTTGCACCGCAGTGCTTGTGTGTTGTAATCACTGCTCGGGGGGCGGAACCAGCAACCGCTGACCAGAGGAATGGCATCCCCACTGCCCTCTGCCCCCGGGGGTTGCATTAGCGAAAAGTGAAGCTGGATGCAAGTTAAGCTGAATAAGGGAGACTTTTTATTAAACCCTGTGTACTGCTCTGTGCGTGTGGCTGCCTTGCTTCCAGCCTAGCTCCTCTCACACATGCTTTCCTGATGGCCCCTCCATAACAGCCCTCCAGGGAACATGGCCCTCTGACTCCAGTTCCACTGATCACGGTACAGGGCTAACAATATTGCTGACCCCAGGACGAATCTGGCCCTCAATCAGCATCATGTAGACAACAGAGTCAGCGGCATGCTAACCAAGGAAGGAAAGGAATACTGTGATGTGGTGCTAGGGGATATAGAACTGAGCAAATAATTTGTTCTGGGTGAAATCCACCCCTGTTCAGAGGGCCAGTCAAAGGCAAACTTAAGGTGTTGGAATGTCTTATATTGTGGAGGGACAGGTTTCACCCCCTCTGAATAGCTGGATATTCAGTATTCAGACTTTGGAATATGTGCTTTGTTGGTTTGTTAAATTACATGAAAAGAAAAGGAGTACTTGTGGCACCTTAGAGACTAACCAATTTATTTGAGCATGAGCTTTCGTGAGCTATAGCTATAGCTCACGAAAGCTCATGCTCAAATAAATTGGTTAGTCTCTAAGGTGCCACAAGTACTCCTTTTCTTTTTGCGAATACAGACTAACACGGCTGTTACTCTGAAACCTTAAATTACATGGTATCTCTTCTGTTCCCCAGCTGGCTGCCTAATGCAACTAACCAACATACTCTTGCATGAAGTTTGGATATTTCAATCAAATCTGAAATTTGAAATTCATTTTTGGTGACTATCCACATCTCCAGGCATGATGGGGATGTTCCCAGTGTGTGTTGGGCCAGAATTAGGGTGTGTGACGCTCAAGCATTACAAGATGGGGGAAGGGGAATGCAAAAGAGCCCTTGACTCATCTACGTTGAAATTTATATTTGAAGTAAAAGAAAATGTTGGCACAGTTTGCTCATTTCTAACAAGGAGCAGGAATGGGATGGAACTGAGACCGGGAGCTATTGGGCTGAAAGTCAGGGTCCATGTGAAATGTCTGAGGCCCAGGGAAGGGAAGAGAGCCCTGCAGCTTGGGATGTTTAATATTAGAGTGAACAAAGCACCCGGAAAATAAGAGGGAAGGTCTTGGTCTCCTTCCATTCCCAGGTGAGGCACCGCCTAGTTCCCTGTAACCATCAGGGGACGAGTGGTTTCGGTTCCATATAGGCCTCCCTTGCTCACAGCTCTGCCAGTGGCCCAGGGAAGAGAGTGTGTTCTTTACTGGGCTCTATACCGACACTGATGACTGCCCCCTTCTTTACATAATGGGCTGCCTCACCTCTAATTTGATCACCTCCCCTGCATTTTACCAGGATACCGCAGTATCATGCTTCGTTTGTTCTTTGTTATTGCCCTGGTCACACCTTCCTAGGCTTTGACAAAATGAGATCCACGGTAGAAGAGTATCTGCGCTCCCAGCCCCTCTGCCAGGCATCAGGCGTGAGCCAGCGCTCTCTAAGGGTCTGCCTTCGCCATGGCACCTGTCCCTGTGGTAGCTCTATATTGCGATAACCGCTCCCCCCACCACCCCGAGTTTCAGAGCCTGGGTCAGCTGACCCGGGCTAGTGGGCCCTGGGCTGCAGGGCTGTCAAATTTCAGTGCAGTTCTTTGAGCTCGGGCTGGAGCCTGAGCTCTGAGACCCTCCCCCCTTCACAGGGTCTCCAAGGCTGGGCCTCAGTCCGAGCCCAGACTCCACACTGCAATTTTATAGCCCCGCAGCGTGAGCCCAAGTCAGCTGATCTGGGCCAGCCGCAGCCGGGCCACGAGTCTTTTATTGCGATGTAGACGCACCTTAGCGCCTAGCACTGGGGGTGTGTGTGTGTGTTCTTGCCACCTGCTGCTCCAGCTCAGTGCTCATCGTGTCGCTCAGGAAGAGCACAGCCTCAGCTGGGCGGCAGAGGCTCGGACGGGTTTATTGTCGGCGAAGTCCGGTCCTAGTGCCCAGCTCAATGGTTACGGGTACGCTAACACACGGACGTCCCTTACGACGGACTGGCTCCCGTCAGCAGCGGGACTTTCTGCTGCCCTCTTGGCCGGACAAAGGTGCTCCTCCTGTGGCTTCTCTCTTCTACACAGATACAAACAACTTACGTACCACTGGTTAGTTACCAACCTACACCTGGTACCTGTGGGTTCGAATAAAACATCTCTGTCCATGAGTCTGTCCTCCCGTCCTTGTCTTGCCCGGGGTCGGTGTGTCCCTGTACAATCCCCAGGAAAGTGTTTACATGGATACCTAGTACTTAGGGGTGTCTGTGTCTCAGTGACGCTCGCTGTGCCTCTGCCCAGTTCGTGTGCCAGACAGCGAACTTGTGAGCAAGTGTCTGTTTTAGGACAGGGCCTGCCATTTGCTCAGAGCCTGGCTTCTTGCTGACTTTGGTTCAGGTCTGATACCAGGCTCAGTGCTCCAGGCTCTCTCTGATCACTGATGGGCTGTGTGCCCTGTCACGGTGGCCAAGGCCTAGTCGTGTGAGTCTGTCGCATAGCAAGTATGCCCTGCTTATTCTTAGACTCACAGACTTTCAGGCCAGAAGGGACCATCATAATCATCTAGTCTGACCTCCTGCACATCGCAGGCCACAGAACCTCACCCACCCACTCCTGTAGCAAACCCCTAACCTCTGGCTGAGTTACTGATGTCCTCAAATCATTAAAGACTTTAAGTTACAGAGAATCCATCATTTACACTAGTTTAAACCAGCAAGTGATCCGTGCCCCATGCTGGGGTGGAAAGTGCAACCCCTCCCCAGGGTCTCTGCCCTTCTGACCTGAGGGAAAATTCCTTCTCACCCGCAAATATGGCAATCAGTTAGATCCTGAGCATGTGCATGAGACCCAGCAGCCAGACACCTGGGGATGCATTCTCTGTTGTAACTCAGAGCCCTCCACATCTAGTGTCCCTCTCCGGCCATCAAAGATATTTGCTAATAGCAGTTGTGGAAGGACCATAGGTCATTGTAGGCAGTCTCACCGTACCATGCCCTCCATAAACTTATCAAGCTCAGTCTTGAAACAAGTTAGATTTTTGGCCTCCACTGCTCCCCGTGGAAGGCTGTTCTAGAACTTTTCTAATAGTTAGAAACCTTTATCTAATTTCAGGCCTAAACTTGATGGCCAGTTTATATCCATTTGTTCCTGTGCCAGCATTGGCCCTTAACTTACATAACTTCTCTCCCTCCCTGGTATTTATAGAGCACAATCGTATCTCCCCTTAGCCTTCGTTTGGTTAGGTGAAACAACCCAAGCTCCTTAAGTCTTCTCTCATAAGACAGGTTTTCCATTCCTCTGATCATCCTAGCAGCCCTTTTCTGCACCTGTTCCAGTTTAAATTCTTCTTTCTTAAACATGGGAGACCAGAGTTGCACACAGTATTCCAGATGAGGTCTCACCAGTGCTTCATATAATGATAATAGCACTTCTCTATCTCTACTGGAAATACCTCACCTGATGCACCCTAGGATTCAATTACCCTTTTTTCATGGACACATCACATGGGCAGCTCATACTCATGCTGTGATCTACCAATGCACCCAGGTCTTTCTCCTCCTCTGTTGCTTCCAGCTGATACATCCCCAGTCTATAGCAAAAATTCGTGTTGTTAGTCTCTAGGTGCATGACCCTGCATTTTGTACTATTACATTTCATTCCATTTCTAGTTTTCAAGGTTGTCCATGTCATAGTAAGTATGCCTTGCTTATTCTTGGACAGGTTGAGATTGATATTTTGCAGTGAGATCTCTGTAGCCGTTTGCCATCCTCTGTCCATGACAATGAGAGGCTATTGGTCTTTGCTTGGTCTATGTACATTGGCCCTCAATGACGGTGAGAAGGACTTCTGTGTACTTGTGTTTTTTGGGTGTGCGTGCGTATGTGTGTTGTTTCTCTGTGGTCATGAGTTTGGGCATAGTTGTGTCTGTGGGGTGCTGGGATTTAATGCAGGATGATGCCAGAGGAGTGTTTGGGATCAGCACAGAGAACACCGTATGTCGGAAATAAGATTCCCAACCGGCAACTCTGGACACTTGATAAACTGAAATGAGACTGTGGGCCAAGTGAAGGGGGCTGCCCAGCTCCAAAGGTTTCCTGAACCCAAGGGCTTCAGAGAGAGAGAGGCATGTGAAGGAGAGGCAGAGCAAAGAGCTGACCCAGTTTTCTGAGTTTTGTATAGGTCAGTGTGTTGGGAGAGGGAGGAGGAGGTGGGTAAATTATGTTGGTGGGAGAGCCCAGAGTAAGGGAGATGAGACCCTTAAGATGGAGCCTTTAGCCCCACCAAAGGGCTTTACTCTGTGCACCGGAATCAATTCACCACCTGGGGTGGAAGGAAACCGTTGTTTAACAGCTGCACAGCAATGCAGCACAGCTGCTTGGAGCCATACGTACCCTCTGTTCAACTGAAAGTTCACGGGGAATTTGGAGTAGCTGCAAAGAATGTAATGACCTGAGCCAGAGTTTAGCTGGCACATGGGTCTATCACCACTACTTCCTGTAGAAGTCTAATTTTGTCTTTAGAAGTCTCCAGTCCAAGTGCTGACCGAACCCAAGACTGCTGTGCTGTGCAGAGGAGATAGTAGGCCCTGATGTTGTGGCTGACCACCTTGGCGGTAGATCAAGGAGCCAGATAGGTTTTTAGAGCAGCTTGCTTGTGACAGAATGTAGAGTTGCAGGAGCCAGCATAGACCAGGCATGGCACAGGCACCTCCTCAGACATATAGAGACGGAGGGGGAGAGCCAGAACCTGCCGCTTGTGCTCAGAGGAGAGAGTTTTTCCAACACATCCCAAGGGAGATGTGCTGCTGATCTGCAATGATTACAGCTCATCTTGTAGTCTGATTCCAGGGCAGGGCATGTGTTTTAAAAGCTGGTAAAACTGCCACCATATTTTCCCTGACTCTGCCCAGAATTGCTACTGGTGACACAGGCATGACATCCAGGAAGCTATCAGCAGTACCTGAACAAGATGGGACCACCCACGGGTGTCAGATGCTCCTGTGTGACTATTGCCCTGGAAAGAGCTGGAAAGGTTAATGAGTCTGAACAGTGGGACTTATGTAAATAGGCTGCAAAACTAGACTTGAAAGACATGGCATCTGCAAGGCCTGGAAATGCCACTTCCGGAGCCCTGTACAGATTTGATCAGAGCTCCAAGCAATGGGAACTGAAGTTACTGTTTCCAGCCCAAATCGATCATAGACTGAGTAGAGTACAGAGAAGCACACAGGCCTCCAAGGGCACAGGAATCTGCTGGGGTCCATTCTGTGCCATGGTCAAAGCTTCCTGTTTCGAAACTAGAGCCAGGACCTGGTGATGTCACTTAGGGCCAGTAGCTCCTTGGGAGATGCTCACGGGGGCACTGCATCAGGCAGTCTTCAAGTCCCTGCCTCTGATCTCCACATTTACATCTGGGATCATTCCTCGATTTCCACATGGCCCTACTGTCACCAGCCTTTGCCAGCTCAGCTCCTGCCCAATTTAGAAAACCGCGTTTTTGTTCGAAGTCAGGGCCCAGAGGGAGTGGTTCTGAGGCAGCCAGGTTCCCCAGGATCATCAGTAATTAGTGCCATTTTGTTACTCTGCAGCCCTCCGCAGTGGTAGTTTGGGGTAAGGAATTTTCTCTTTCTAGACATCAGCCTAGTTTCCACACAGTGGATGATTTGGATCATGCACCTGTTTTTCTCTGTCCTTTTTACTGAAGGCATCATGGATGGTGGTGCCATCCCTCTGAGACAGTGCAGCGACTGCGTGGGAGTCGGTTTCAAAGTCCCCTGTGATAATCCTACAGGACTGATTGAGTTTAATATCAATTTTGTGTGCACAGGCTGAGTGACCATACTGGGGGCACTCAGCAATTGAATAACACATGACGAGACTAGTTTCACAAGTGTTTTGGGGTCAGCTCCTCATTTTGTACTGGCCACTTTCTGGCGTACACAATTCCTAGAGCCCACTTTCTTTTTCAGCTTCTTGATGGGCTCTTGAACGTCAGCATTCAGTCTAATGTGGCGCCTAGGTACACTGGATATTCCTAGTGCTTGAGAATTGTACCATCCCATGATACCTAGAGTTTTTGCTTTGCCTGACCGTGTTTCAGGTGGAAGGCACATACTTGGGTCTTGCTAGGGTTGGCATTCAGGAACTATGTGACATAATATTTTCCAAATATACTCAGGGAACCAGTTAGAATGTGCTCAGTGTCCTCAAATCTTTCCTATTGGGTAACGATGCAAAGATCAACTGCATAATGAATCTTCACACATCAGGGAATTCTGGATGTCATTTGTGAAGACATGAAACAGCAAGCATGACAGCACTGAATCATAGGGCAGTCCATTCTGTGGAATACGCCACAGACTTTTCTGACCATCTCGATAGAGAAATGTTGATTCTCAGGGAGGAGATAACCTGACCATCTTGCTATTTCTCAAAGTTCTTGCCCATTTCAGTAGAAGTGCACATTGGTTCACAGTGTCATAAGCAGCAGACAGATCAGCAAACACAACCACTGTAAACGTACAGGCTTCAAAGCTATCTTCGATGTATTAAGTTAGGTTCACAACTTGGCCACAGCATGAACGGCCTGAGCAAAAACTGATTGGTCACTGTCAGCTGCTCTTCCACCATTGAATCCATTCTACCATTATCATCTGCTCATATAGGTCGAGCAGAGTAAAACTTTTGGGTGGTAACTCTTTGCAGAGTTAGGGTCTTTATGTGGTCTGAGCGATGTAACCGCTTTCGCCTGTCTTCACAGCCTGGGTGTCTGCATTGTCCCCAGGCAGGAAATAAAGAAGTCAAGCAGCCGCTTCTGTGCTCTCAACCCAAAGTGACATAATAGTGCATTAGATATAGCATCATGTCCAGTTGCCTTTCCACATGTTAGTGTTTTCAGGCTGTTCTCAGCTCCTCCATGTCGAGCTGCTCATTGTGGAGTTTGCTGTCTCTAAGGAGTGAGCGCCGTTCCTGCTTGATTTGCTTTGTCCTGGCCAAAACAGACAAAAGGCCAGCTGAGCAGGAATCAGCCAGACCAACATAAATGGTCATTGAAGGACTCGGTGGGACTGCCCGTTTAAGGGCAGATGGGGCCAGCCACATCTGTGCCATAATGAATTAGCTGTTTCCCAGCCTGAGGGGGTGGGCCCAAGGAGAGGCAGGTGATAGCCTGATGGACAGCTGGGCCTTAGAAAGGGCTGAGCGAGGGGAGTGCAACGTGGCTGTTGGAAAAGCTGGCTTGCTCATGTGTTCCTCTGGAAGGCCTGAGCCAGGGTCTGAGCGGAAAGGGTACACCAGGGGAACAAGGGGAGAAAGACAGAGACTCCCAAAGGTAGCACAGAAAGGGCTGGGAATAGTGGGCTGAAAGAATCTTTGTTTTTTTGGAGATTTCTTGTGTTGTGTCTTCACCCTCCAGCTAAGGCATCTCCACAAGTGCCTAGTGTGTGGAGAGCTGAGGAGACACATTTTGGGGAGCGCCTGCAATGCAACATTTGGCCAGCAGGGGGTGCTAGAGGGTGGCCATATCCACTTACACTGCCCCTGCACTTGGCAGCTCTAATTGAGTTCAAAAAGCAATCAGCTTGTTCCTACTATACCTGCAAGTTAAATAAATTCTCCCTTTGGGCAGCTCTCAGTAGTATGGTTTAATCTGTGGCTTCTATTCAGTCCATAATGGACTATTTCCTTGTCCTCTTACTGCTGGGTCTGTCCCTCTCCTCCTTTAGAGCACGCCTGGGTTTCTCTGATTCTCACGTACAAGTAGAGCATAAAATGGTATTCAGCCATCCTGTGTGAGTGTGGCCTAGGAGCTGGAGCACTGGCCTGGGCCTTGGGAGAGCTGGGCTCTAGTCCTAGCTCTTCCACTGGCCCGCTGGGTGACCCTGGGCAAGTCACTTCCCGTCTCTGTGCTTGTCTTCTCGTGCGTAAGATGTGGACAGTGATGCTGACCTGCTTTGGGAAGCGCTTTGAGATCTGCGGGGAAGGTGCTGTAGAAGAGCTGGGTGGTGGTGTATTACTGTTGAGGTAAAATGGTTTCTGAAGGGTCTAACGAAATTATGTTTTGGTAAGAGACCCTCCTCCCCCCCTGGGACCTCAATCTTGTCCTCACTCCGCCAACAAACACAGCCTCCCTTTGAACCCAGGGGGCCACTCCCTTTTCCATCTTTCTGTCAACATAGCTTCTATTCTAGCTACTGGTGCAGCGAGGGGGCTTAGTAAGCTGCACGCCCTTGTGTCTGACTTCCCTTAACAGGGCAGAGGGGTCATTCGTTCTGTATCCAGAGTTCGTGCCCAGGGTGAGAACTGACTTTCACCTAATCAAACCTTGACTCTGCCAGTAATCTTTCCCAGACTTTACTCTCAACCTAGGGACTGCAGGCTGGTGGATGCTAAGAAGGCATTAGTCTTTTATTTAAATAGGTCAAAATAACATTGAAAGTCACCGAGATTTTCTCTGTTTTATGGAGGCAGTCACAAGGGCCAGGGCATTACATCTCAGTGCCTATCCAAGTGGACTAGACTCTGAACTGTCACCAAAGTCCCTTATACCCAAGGGACTCAAAACCCTTTCAGCCAGGGATAAGGCAAACTCTGGCTTTTTTGAGACTTATCCCAATAGATCTGTAGAGTGCTTCTTGGAGCTCAATCCACACAGTTACCAGACACCGCTCAGTAGACATGGTATCTAGATCACATGCCCAGTATGGCAGAGTGGTGCTACCGTCTCTCATCAACTAGTCCTCCTCCTCCTGCCATCCTGGGGAGGATGATTGCCTGCTAAGCTCCCACAAGTGGCTGTGTACGGAGGCCACTGGAAGAAGAAATGGAGGATACTCACCAGTAAGTTGAGTTTCTTCTAAAGAAGCCTGTACAGATCCATGCTCCCTGCTCAGCCTCCCCACACCTCGGAGTGCTGTTACCATCTGCTGGGCTCCAGGCATGCAGAGAAAGGAGCGGAGGTGACTGGAGCACGGTGCCCCCGTTCATAGCCTTGTTCCTGGACAGGTAAAAGCCACAACAGTGCTGCAGCAGGCACTACTGTTGCTAGAGGTTCCCACCAGCCCAGCTGGACCCAGTAGTGGGAACGTGCAGAGTGTTCCAGCAGGTGCTACGTAACATAACCTTTCCTGACTTCATTAACTTCATCCTGCCACTGCAGACTCTCTGGAGCGAGCTGGTGTCTCTGCTCCAGACGCTGAGAGCCTTGGCGTGTCTTTCGGAAACATGTGAACACATTTCCTCCCACCCCTCAACAGGACTGCAAGAACCAGCAGCAACAAATCAAAACCTCATGGGGTCCATCCCCCCGAGAAAAGAGGTGCACCCATTCCTGTTTCCAATGAGTGAGACATGGCGGGTCGGGGAATAGAGATGGAGCCTCCCAGGCACTGCCCGGGACATGTCTGAAAAGCCCTTACGTTAAAAGGAACTAGAGGTGTGAAAGGGAGGTTTTACCCTCCCTCCCTTGTCGCACCACGAGCAAGAGGAGCCGGCCACAGGGAATGAGCCATGAGCACGGCCACGCTACTGCCTCATCCCCACAGAGGAGAATTAAAGGAGGATGCCAAGCGAATGGAAATGATTCTGTGAATCTGCAGCGCTGTGCGAGTAAATAACCCCCTGCTTCCTTTCTGCTCCAGCATGACTGGTACCAGGCAATTACAATCATTATCTGCTAGAGCGGTATTGAGTGGTGAGAGCAGCCAGACCCTTCTCCTTCCCCTTCTGCCATCACAGCCATTCTCCTCCTGTCCACGATCATGTGGGCTCGTGCTTCTCAACTTGCCAAGGCCCAGACACTAGGCAGAACATGGTGATGGGGATCTGAAACAAAGCAAATAAGAAAATGAACCCAGAAGGAAATAGGAATGACATGAAGTTTTCTTCCCCGTGTAAATAACATTTACTGTGGCCTCTTAACGCTCATGATTCAGGGTTTCAGATTTTAGTAATTTTATTACCTTGAAACTGAGCTAATAAGGTGCATTTGGGATGTTGGTGAATGTGTCCCTCTAGAAATGCGTGCTGTTCTTACTCTCATTAAATCGCAGAGCTGGGAAACTACTGCTGAACAATGCTGTGGCTATTTGGTTGCATCTTTCAGTAATTTTGCTTTGGCTGAATTCATACCCCTTTTGAGTTTGCTTTCCATGAATCTTGTGTTGAGCAAGTTTATTGGCAAGAATGTCACAGAAACAGGGAACCTGAGAGAATAGTCATAGGATACGAATGTTTAACCTTGAACGCAACTGTTCATGTGCACCCAATCAGGGAACAGAATCAATAAAACGTGACCTGTGAATCCAGTCAGAAATAACCAGCACCGCTCCGATTTTGGATCCGAAGTATTTGCAGCAAGCTGTTTGCACACAATCTATGGGCTGTCAATTAATCGCTAATAAAAAACAAACAAAAAGCCTGTAAACTGCTCACAGGCCATTTCTGAACAGCAACAACAAAAGAGTCTAGGAACATAGGAATTGCCAGCTTGAATTGGTCCTAAGGTCCATCTAGTCCACTGTTTTATCTCTGACAACAACCAGCACCACATGCTTAAGAGGAAAAGCATAGGAACCCCACAGTAACAGATGTGGGGTAAACTGGTCCCCTCACAAGCCTCATTCTGGTCTCTAATAGTAAGTAAGATACTGGCTTAACCCTGAAGCTTGAAGTCTAATATCCCTTCCACACTTTTTGTTATAATTAATGACAACTGTGGATATTCTTGTGATCCATATAAATGTCCAGTTGCTTTATGAACCTTACGAGGTTATTGGTCTCAATTACGTCCTGTGGCCATGAGTTCCACTGTCTAATTACACATTGTGTGAAAAGGTATTTCCTTGTATCAGTTTTGAATTTACCCCCTTTTGGCTTTATTGAATGTCCCCTTGTTCTTTTGTTAGGAGAAAGTGAGAACAAAAAGCTCCCAATCTTCCTTCTCTAGACCATTTATTATTTTATATGCTTCTATCGTGTCACCTCTTATTAGTCTCCTGGCTAGCTAAACAATTGCAGTCTTTTCAATCTATCCTTCTCTGAACTCCCCCACCCCCTGCTGTATCCTTCTGAGTGGGGTGACCAGCACTGCACACGCTGTCTCGGTGAGGGAATACCATTCAGTTATGTAATGGCATTATAATACTTTCTCCAGTCTCCATCCCATTCCTTATGCTTCCTAACATCTCTTTTGACCAGATAAATTAGTGAAATAAATTACTTTCTGAATTATTTACTCCACCATATTAACTAGTTTGTTAGTAAAGCATTTGGAAGGTGTAAGCTGCAAGCTAAGTGTTATGTTTAAATCTTTTTAAAATTGATTAATCCACTTTATTTACCTCAATAATATCCTGCAGCAGTGAGTTCTAGAGGTTAGTTATATGCTGCAGAACAAACAAAAGTCTTTTTCATTGTTTAAAATGTGCTGCCATTAAAGTCACACAAGAGAGAACCAAGACGACAAAGGAACTCTGGGCTTTGGATCGGGCCCAAAGAAAGAAGTGTTAGGCTTAATTTTAGGAGGGGGATTATGTTTGCGATTTTCAGCTTCAGAGCCCTGGATATGAGGCCTGATTCTCAATATTAAGATGCAGGGCTGGGTTTACACCTTATGCACCCCTAGGCACAGCATCTTCAGCCCCACCCCCTACAGCTGACCTTTGTGTTGCACACCGTTTTAGAGAGGTAAGGTGCTCCTAGCATGCTGGCGCCCCTAGGCACATGCCTGCTGTGCCTCGTTGGAAATCCGGCCCTGTTAAGATGTTGAAGGGAATGCTGGCACCTGTCAAAAGCAAGAAATGAATCCCTGTGAGCTGGCAGGTGGTGTAACACACTGTCTCTCTTTCCCCAGGTGAACGGCAGTGATGGCATGTTTAAATATGAGGAGATTGTCCTAGAAAGGGTAAGTGCGATGTTGGTGCTTTCCAAAGCGGTGTCGCTCCGAGCGCTGTGGGTCACCATGTGGGTTTGCTTCTGCAGGACAGCAGAGCACCAGCACAGGCTGACCACACACAGATTGAAACGCAGGATTTTCTTGTGCGCTACACAGTCCCCCCAGCAATCTCCCACTCATTCACCCAGCTGGCCGCCTGATGCAGGCAGGCAGGTACACAGGAGGCACGGAGTCTCACACACACACACACGTCTGCTCATGCACAAGTAGGTGGAATCTCTGTCTCCCACACACACACACGCACACGCGATGAAGAGTAGCTAGGGTCAGAAATCTGCAAACAGGCACATGAAGTCAGCTGTACCCTTTTCTGCCCTGTCAGCTCGTTGCGTATCACTTCAAGGTATTAATCACAGTGATATTAACCAGCAGAGACAGGTTTTCTAGTAAACTGGGTTGAAATGGGGGGAATTTCTGCCTGGGCCTTCTCCTCGTCTCTCTGTGAGCTACAGCGGCACGGGGCTGATGGCATACACTGTACAGATGAGAGCTAAAATTAGCTCCCACACAGGAGCTTGTACTAGGGTGAGCTGGGACTTTCAGCAGAACATGTATCTCTGCCACACATTACTTCCTTACATCCTCTGCGCGGGTGAGTCAGGCATTGCTCCAGGCCCTGCGTGGGAGGGCAAGTACTCCGTCCTGGAGCCTGTGCTGCGGCGAGCCAGGGAGCAGACTTTCCCTGGAACGCCCAGATGAGTAATGACAGTGGAGAGAGGCTGTCCTTCAGCAAGGCAGGAAGAGGGCTCCCTCAGGACTGGGCAGGCTCAAGGGAGACCGGTTTTCTCAGCTCCCTAGAGTGTCAAACAAAGGGCCAGAATCTGCCCTCAGACATACAGGCAGCTCTGCTGAAGGCCATGGGATCTGCACACCGAGGCCAGAATGCTGAGCTCTATAGCATGGTTGTATTAAACTGCCCCCTTCCTACACCATGAGGGGCTCACTCCAGGAGCATGAGGATAAGGGCTGAGCCGCTGCCTCGCCCCGGCAGAACGATATGTTGCATGTGAGAAAGCAAGTGGCTTATTTTGATGGGTGCTTTTGGAGCCAAGGTGGCCAGGGTGTCAGCCTGTGCAGGTCTCTACACCACAGACCAATGACAAAATGTCCTGATACTCCAGGGTACCAGCTAACCCCCTTTCTTCCAACCACCGTTTGCCCAGGGGTCCCTTCGTTCAGGTAAAGCTGGGTTTTGCTCAGTTTTTATGGCATGTCATGGCCTGAGAAGACATACTGGCATTCCGATACCATGTAGGGTCAGGAAGGCATAGGACATAGCATCAGGACGTCACCACACAGACTGGGAAGCCACTCCTGGCTCTGTGGTAAAGCTGGTGAATGCCAGGCTCAGGCTGGCCAGGACAGCAACAGCTTTATGGCCATTGTTTCATTTGCACGGCACCTACTGGCAACAGCAGCCATGTGGGTTTCAGCCCATGGGCCCAGGCAGTCCCAGTGAACTGTGTGTCCGGGCTTGGCTGGTGTTCACTCCTCAATAGTGAGAGGACAGTGAGATTTTCTTGCAGGTGGGTATCCAGCTGACTCCAGGGTAAAGGGATACCCTCTGGTTATTCTCTTGTAGAGACCTTGACTTCCCTGCTCCACCACTTCTCATGAGGGATGCACCCAGGGGCACATTAACACGAGCAGAGCGACACTAATTCGCACAAGTGCCAAGGCAAATCCCATTTTGAGTCCTCTGGAAACAATCACCTTGGAGAACTTGTACTGGTCTCTTCAGCTGGTAGATCCAGCAAGGCCAGAGGCTATTCCAGGGCTGCTACGGCAGTGACCAATTTCCTGCGTTACCGAGCTACGCCCCCGTGCGTCCATAGCAGAGGAAGACAAACCTTGTAACTCTGTTTTTCTTGGCCTACAGACGTCTCCCTCTTCTCCTCTGCTTTGTATCGTGCAGGGTTATCCAGGGACGGAGCCTCCATCCACCCACGCTTCCGCAGCGCTTTGTGGCTCGGGAGCGAGCCGCGTGGATGTAGCTAGTGGCGCTCCCGATTACACTGGAGTTAGGCTCCAAAGTGGAGCCACAGTACAGTAAGTAGGACAGGTCTGAGGTGATTTCCCCCTCCTCCACCATTGCAGAAATCTAGGAAGCACCTTTCTCACTGGGGGGAGCGACAGACTCTGCAGGCCCCTAAGAGCCCAGCACAGTTTAGCAGCCCCTGGGGCATACAAGCCCTCGTGCAGATCAGCAGGTGTTATCGCTCTGAGTGCCATTTTGGTCAGATTGTCAGTCTGGATGTAGCTGTATGGAGCACAAGAAATCCCCCTTTTCCTGGACCGACTACTGCCCATTCTTGGCCACGCTCAGAGGGGTCAGACCCCCATGCATTGTGGAGCCTCTCCATAGCATTCCACACAGTTGTCCCTGGAATGCTGCTGTCTCACCTCAGAGACATGGCAGGGGCAAGCAGGATCGCACTGAGATCAGGTCTCTCCAGCTGCACAGGGGGTCACGAAGGGCACCTGCTCCTACATCTCCCGAGCCCCCATCCACGGAGCCCCACAAAGATCCTTCTGTCTTTCTAACAGCTGTGAGAAGCCACTCGAGGAGGTTATGAACAGTGTGGACTGAGGTGCCAGCCACAGAGAGGCGACAGCAGCTTTACATCCCCTTCACAGCAGACAAATAAATAACCCCAGCGCTCCAGGGGCCTGGCGAGATCAGCAAATGGCCAAAGCTTAGTCCTGGAGACGCATGGGTGGTGCTGGTCGGGAGAGGGAGGTACCTGGAACTCTCTGCCTCTACAGTTTCCTCCAGTGAGCCATCCGCCCTCCCACCAGGAAGACAGTCCACAGCTCTGGTGGCCACCTGGACCTGCAGTGCAGTTGGAAACCCAGATAACCCAGGGTGTGACGAGCACTCCTTGGCACCCGTAGCTAGCGAGAAGACTGCCCTGTTCTGCCGGATTCGGACCTAGCCCCGGGCACCACCTATTGCTGACCTCGCGTGCTGATCGCTGTCACTCTAAGCTATTCTTGTACTAAGCTGGCTGCTTCAGAAGCTGCAGCCAGGTCAGAGCACAGCAGGAGGTGAGTTTCTCCGTAGGTTCTAGAGACCGAAGGGCAGACCCTGCCCTGGCTTACCCAGGATTTACTGAGTATTGCTCAGTCCTGTTCACATGAAGTCCCTGACACGCGGCGGCGTGAGCCCCATGGTGGGCACCGCTACTCCAGCAATAGCCACGGGAGGACGGGAGCTCGTTTAGTGAGGTTAAAAATCTCTCTCTAAACAGCAAGCCTGCAGCCCCTCGGAGAGCCGCCGCGCCTCGCATGCTCCCCGGGGGCAGCCCCTCGGAGAGTTCTCTGCGCCTGCTCTTGTGTAGGCTACCAAAGGGAAGTGAAATGGCTCTAAGATATTTTATTGGAGCCAAGTTCTCAGCTCACAGCATGGGTTGCCCCGCCATAGTTAGACAATTAATGGTTCAAGTCCTGGGACAATGATCCTATACCTTAGAGCAGCCTTCTCCTTTACTAGCACAGCTTCCCAGGGGAATGGACTCAAGACGGCAATGAAGGAGGCTCCAGGGGCTAGTAAAGCACTCTGCAGCTTTCCCAAGACTGACCATAAAGCTGCTGGAAGTCAGCCAAAAGGAGGGAGGGTAACCCCACAGCAGGAGAAGCAGCTTTTATTCTTCTGGAACCAAAGGTTACCTGTCATGTGCCTGCTTGTCAGAGCCAGTTTCCAGCCCACAGAACAGCAGCCAGGAGCCTTTCAGAGCACAGTGGGGAGGAACATTTCAACACCTCCTGCACTACCTTGAAATCCTACAAATAACTGGAGATCATATGCAAATGTTATTGTATAGAATTCAGCTGCTCTCCCGCGAACATCTCTCTGCAAGCCAAGGGGAAAAAGAGTGCCTTTTAAATTGGTCTAGAAAATCTACAATGTATGGAAGAGATTAACCTTTTCCAGGGTAACAGATTTTGCAGCTTTTATTCTCAGTGTAGGATGATACCCACATGAGTAAGAGGAGTTCGTTCAGTTTTGGATTGATCTCCCTCAGTCAGATGGGCTAAGAAAAGCCAAATTTTATGGAAAATCTCAATTTTATAATCCATGAGATTGCTAGATCACCTGTCGTTCATAGATTGCATACCTCAATCCAGCCAACTCATGTTGGATTCCTTCTATTCATGCTGCACAGAAGCAGTCATTGCTTTTGGTTTTTCTCCAGCATCTTGTGTAGTTTTCAAACGGATTCACCGTGTGAGCTTGGCCAATTCACTTTGTTTCTCGATGTCTTAGTTTCTTCATCTGGGAAGGGGGGTAGTCATGGTATGGACACTTACCTCAGGGCTGTTTTGAGACAATGTCTATATAGTGCTTTGAACATGTTAAATCATAGAAGAAATATAGAAGGTTAGGGTTGGAAGAGAACTTAGGAGGTCATCTAGTCCAACCCCCTGCTCAAAACAGGACCAACCCCAGCTCAATCATCCCAGCCAGGGCTTTGTCAAGCTAGGCCTTAAAAACCTCTAAGGATGGAGATTCCACCACCTTCCTAGGTAACCCATTCCAGTGCTTCACCACCCCCCTAATGAAATAGTGTTTCCTAATATCCAACCTAACCTCCCCCACTGCAACTTGAGACCAGTACTCCTTGTTCTGTCATCTGTCACCACTGAGAATAGTTGAGCTCCATCCTCTTTGGAACCCTCCTTCAGGTAGTTGAAGGTTGCTATCAAATGCCCCCTCACTCTTCTCTTCTGCAGACTAAACAAGCCATATGATGGATTTGTTGTAATGTCATAGAAGTGTTCACTGCATGTTTGAAGAGCTGATACATTGGATGAACCCAGTTGTTTACAGTGGGGAGAAGAAGAAGAGTCTCGGAGGACCACATCATGAAAACTAAAGAGCAACTGGTACAGTTCATGGAATCTCCAGGCAGCGGTTTGCAAACTCTCAGCTACGGGGTTGTATTCAAAACCCTGGGCCCTGTTCCACCTTACGTTTCTTGGCTTATTGGCATTCCCCAGAAAAGGATCTATCTAGTCCTCTGAGTGTTCTTGTCTATCTCACCAGGTTTCTTCACAAGTGATTCTTCAAGCCCAGCTGTTTAAAGAGAGACCTCTAGCAGACAATGCCAGTGCTTGTCTGACATTGATGGGATCCATCTGAGGAGCTAAGCACACAATCACCGCATTGATAGCCTCAGTTCTCTCGGGTCCTGGGCCACAGAGGTGACCCAGAGTCCAAGGTCTCCCTTGTGAGAAATTCATGAGAGGGTGAGACAAGATGTCAGCCTTTCTGTGTGAGGAGACAAGGAGAAAATACGCTTTTCTAAGGCAGAACAGCAAAACAAGGTGGTCTTGTCCACTTCAATCCTGTGTAGGAAAATAGAAACTTAATCCGAAGTCCTGTCACTAAACAAGGCTGCTGCAAACAAGAGCCATGCTGCTGGGCTTTTGACAGAGGGATGGGGTATGGGCAGCAGATGCCTTAGGCACTAGGATATGGCAGGGAGGGGTGCAGCGTAAGAACCCCAGTTGGATGGTCAGCATCGCCCGCATGGTTTCTCACCAAGAAAGGACAATGCCCAAGTCACTTAGTTTCAGTGTGTCAGAAAAGAGGACCCTACATAACGTGATTCTGCACTGTCCGCCGCTCTCTTGTCCCAGGCCCATAATAGATCTGTGTGTTCACCTGGCCATTCCAGCGTTCTCTGTAATTCCTACTCCGACACAGAGACCGGGGGCCTGTTCTCCACCTGTTCGCACCAGTGTGCCACTGGAATAACTTTGCCGAAGTCAGTAGTTACCTCAGTGTAAACTGGTGCATCTGAGAGAATCAGAGTCCAAAAATCGCATTTCTGGAGTTCTTCAGGGAGCGCACACACTTTCCTCTGGGCTCGAGAGAGCAACAGAGGGAGGCAGGGAGGTCTCTGTGAGGTTTCTGCTCTAAAACCCTCTCGCCTAGCACGGCTCTGTGCCGAGCCCCTGTGCAGGTGTTCTCTCCTGGGAGGCACAGGAGATTCCCCGTGTCATCAGATCAGACATGTTGGTACCAGCACAAGCCGTGGTTCTCTCCCCTGGCAGATACTGGGATCTACTCCTTGGAAGCTGGCACTGGTGGTAGCTTTACCCGGCTCAGGCTGTCAGCAGAGACACGGCGCCTGGGAGGGAGAGCTCTGGCTCTGAGCGTCTCCCATTCTGCTGCTCCACCTTCTCAGCACGCCTTGCTGGAGTATCCGCGCACCTCAGGTCGCGTGCATGAGCCTCTGTAAACCACTGTCCTCTCAGCCTGCCTGAGAGCCAGGGGGACCTGGATGAACCCAGATTCTGCAAGCGCGACTGTGCCATCCTGAGAGTTGCTGGTCTGGGAGGGGTTCGCTGGCATGGCACCATCAGAGCGGGGAGGGCGGTGCCCTAATTCAGCCTCTGGCCTGGGGCGTGTACAAGCACTAAGGGAGCAAGTTCCCTCCTCAGAAAGGCTCCCTGTGTTTTGCTTTTCCCCAGGGTAACTCCGGCCTTGGCTTCAGCATTGCAGGGGGAATTGATAATCCCCATGTTCCTGATGATCCAGGGATTTTTATCACGAAAATCATCCCTGGTGGAGCTGCAGCGATGGATGGCCGCCTAGGGTGAGTACCCGAAAACTGCTGTCCTGGCCTGAGCACGATGCAGTAGGGTCACGTGGCAGCAGCTCGATGTGGCTTTAATGCAGCACAGGTCGGTGATCCCGGCGCTCGCTTTCCCAAGCCCAGCAGATAGGCAGACTTGAAGCACAGGGTTAGTATGCACGGCTTTCCAGCCATGCGGAACTGGCTTCCCCATGCAGTGAGTTGGCGAGTCTCAGCTGAGTCTCATAGACCTTAAGGTCAGAAGGGACCATTATGATCATCTAGTCTGACCTGCACAACGCAGGCCACGGAATCTCACCCACCCACTCCTGTAACAAACCTCTCACCTCTGTCTGAGCTATTGAAGTCCTCAAATCATGGTTTAAACACTTCACGGTGCAGAGAATCCTCCAGCAAGTGACTCGTGCCCCAAGCTGCAGGGGAAGGTGAAAAACCCCCAGGGCCTCTGCCAATCTGCCCTGGAGGAAAATTCCTTCCCGACCCCAAATATGGCGATCAGCTGAACCCTGAGCATGTGGGCAAGACTCACCAGCCAGATACCCAGGAAAGAATTCTCTGTAGTAACTCAGATCCCACCCCATCTAACATCCCATCACAGGCCATTGGGCCTATTTACCACTAATAGTCAAAGATCAATTAATTGCCAAATCATGTTATCCCATCATACCATCTCCTCCATACACTTATCGAGCTTAATCTTGAAGCCAGATGGATCTTTTGCCCCCCACTGCTTCCCTTGGAAGGCTGTTCCAGAACTTCACTCCTCTGATGGTTAGAAACCTTCGTCAGAGAATTTGTTCACATCTCCTCAGGGGAGACTCCTGCCAGGAACAGCAGGGAGCCTATGTGTCAGGACTGGGGAGCTCTGGGGCGCTGTGGGGAAGCCGGGAGCTGCAGGTTGAAACTGGGAGGCATCGCCAGAGGTCTGTGTGCGGCGCTGTTGAGTAGCAGCGGTGGTGCTGGGAGGACAAGAAGAGGGGCTGAATCCCTCGTGGGGAGAATGGGGTGATGGGCCATGTTGTGGGTGATTTGGGACAAGAGAATTTGGGGACTGGTTTCTTTGCCTATTCTCTTTATCTCCCCCTTTACCACCAATGAGTCGTCAGACCCCCTGTCCCCTCTGTCCGTGTCAGGGATCTGCCATGCTTCCCCCTCCCCCAGCTGAGGGGGTCTCTCTCACCCCTCAGTCATGCTGAAGGATCCCCTTCCCACAGGATCCCCCACTCACTGCAGGTGGCGCCTCCTCATGGCCGCTCTGGGGATTAGCTCTTTCCGGGTCTGAGGCCCCCTTCTGCTGCTCACTGCACACCCTGCAGCCGCTCGCGCTCTCCCTCTCTCTGGCTCAGGTCTCTACGCCTGTCTTCCCCTTCCAGGGTATCAAAGTCTTTCCTTACCAGCAGGTTTAGGCAGTCTTCCCATTCACTGCCCCATGGTGCCACTTCCCCAGTGGAACCCGTGCCTGCCCTCTCCCCGGATTCCAGCTCAGGGACCATCCGATCAGCAGCCAAGGTCTGCACCATCCTGAGCCTTGCTGCCTTTTCGCTGAGACTTTCCTGCCCCTTCTGGCTCCCCACACCAGGTGTGCCAGCCCTAACTCCCTCCCCCCAGGGAGTGACTGCAAACTGCTTCCCTGCAGCCCCTCTCTGCTGTCAACTCCCTCGCTTTCTAGAAGCCCTACCTGCTCCCCCACAGGTGAGCTTCCCCTAATTAGGGCTTTCTTCTCAGCCTGATAGGTTAATTGGCCCACCTGTCTTCCATTAACCCCTTTGGAGCAAGTGTGGGGTGAACACCCCATCACAGGCCCCTCTCCACCCACTCCTGTTAAGCGGCTGGGCCTGGCATGAGAATGTCCGTACTGTAGTCCTGTCCACAAGCTCAGTGTCCTGATTCAGCATCTCTGGGGCTCAGTCGGATGGAAGGAGAGAGAACTGTGTTCTCAGTGAAGTTCACGGGGGTCTGGATGGAGATTTGTGGCCTAGGCCAAGGTGTGGCGGGGTCAGAGGAGACTGAAGGACCGTGAATTCAGCCAATGATGCGTCTGCTGCTTGCAGGGTGAACGACTGCGTCCTGCGGGTGAACGAGGTGGATGTCTCTGAGGTGGTGCACAGCAAGGCAGTGGAGGCACTGAAGGAAGCAGGGCCGGTGGTTCGACTTGTGGTGCGTCGGAGGCAGCCCCCACCTGAGACTATAATGGAAGTTAACCTGATGAAAGGACCCAAAGGTGAAATCTCTTAAATGACTGCGGTAGCCTAACCCAGCCCCTGTGACTGGGACATAAATGGCCTGGGGGGGCGGTGGGTCGGGACTGAGGGGAGCAGCAAGCTGTGTGGGGCCTGGGAAATCATGGGTCAGGATCTGGGCAGCACAGGGTTCCCTGCGCCAGTTGAACAGATGTGTGGTTATAGCAACAGTTGGTAGTCAGAGCATACTGGCCTCTCCATATGTCCCTGATTGCTCAGGGACCAGAGGCCACCATCCTCTCCATCTGCTCCATGTGCTTAGCGAAGCCCAAGTAACAGGCCACCAACAGGAGGAGCTGCATGAGAGCGTGGGCAGAGGAGCAAGGTGAGCGACCCATTGGCGTTCTAAATTCCCTGCGTCCCCAGGCAGGTGTTTTCCACTCACCATCTAGTGGCTCTTCAGTCTCCTCTCATTGCCTCTTGTGTTCCCCTCAGGACTAGGCTTCAGCATCGCAGGTGGAATCGGAAACCAGCACATCCCAGGAGACAACAGCATCTACATCACCAAGATCATTGAGGGAGGGGCTGCCCAGAAGGATGGCCGGCTGCAGATCGGGGACCGGCTGCTGGCGGTGAGCGCACGCACCTTCCTCTGGGCTCTAGAGAGCGACAGAGGGAGGTGGGGATGCCAGGTCTCTGTGAGGTATCTGCTCTAAAGCTCTCTCTGCCCAGCACTGGCTCTTGCTCCATATACAGCCTAGGCTTTCCATTGCTCCAGTGCCCTTTCTCCCCACTAGCTCTCCTTCCCAAGGCCTGGGCACCCAGGGTTATATCAGTGCGCCCCAGTGGGCAATGAGCAGGAGTTGCTAGTTTGCACTCGCTGATCATTAGATTGCCATAATGACAAAGTCCCACCAGCTGGATTCCTATCAGGGCAATGGAGAAGGGACAGGGGAGAGCTTGTCCCAGAACAGACCAGTGGGTAGTGGCTGCTTTGCATCACCAGGGTGACACAGAGCAGCCTGAGTGAGCTGGTGAATGTGGCCTGCTGGATGTAGAATTGTTCCCGGTTGTTACTATCACTGTTTGCTGACAAGATGAATGTCCCGGCAGGGCTGGGGCCGGGGGCCCTGAGTGAATTCCCAAATATGACATTAATGACATGCCTGAGATTTGATGTGCACTGAAGTCAGGGATTCCCACAGCTCCCCATGGCTGGGAAGGGACCGCACTTTGGACACTGAATAAACAAAGGATGATCATGTTCCTATATTTTGGGATAGTGGCTGCGTGGTGCAGTGAAATGAGTGACATGCAGACCTCGAGAGGGTATAACTGGCACTGTAAGGAGGAGTTTCTGTGTCATGAAGATAAACAAATACCCCGTATGTAAAAGAGGGACAAGGTAAGTAGCCCGACTTCCGTTAGAGGAAGGGACAAGCTGTCAAGCTTCACAGACTCTTCCTCGGGTCTGGAGAAGGCAACCAGTATGTCCAAGCTAAACACAAGGTGGGACAGATTGTTAAGCATAAGCGGTTCACGCATGCTGTAGGAGACCACTGCAAGTGAAGTGGGCAGTTACGGTTAGTGGGCAGAAGGGTGTGTTAAAATGGTTGTAATGAGCCATAAAACCAGTGTCTCTGTTAAGACCATGGTTTTTAGTGTCCAGCTGAGTTCTGAATGGAAGTTCCCAGCCTCATCTCTAGAAGGCATTGTGCAGGTTTCCTGTGAGGACCAGGACTGGGAAGTCGGATACCGAGTGATTCCTTTCAGAAAAGTGTTCACCCATGGGTGACCGGCTGTTTTTGTCTTATTTTTCTTTGAGTTCATTCGAGAGCATAGTGATTGTCGGGTTTCACCCACATTGTTGTCATTGGGGCATTGAGTGCATGGATGAGGTACACCACACGTTGCGATAGGCTTGTGTAGACCCATGGATCCTGAAAGGTGTGTTGTGGGGGGTGTTGATCATTGTATCAGCAGAGCTGTGTCTGCAGGTTTTGCATCTGTTGTTCTGGCAGGGTCTGGAGCTTGCTTTGAGTTGGCGTCTCCTGGTCTGTGTGGAGCTTGCTTCTGATGATGAGCCAGGCGAGGCTGGGGGTTGTTTGAAGGCTAGAAAAGGGGATTCAGGAAATATTTTTTTAAGGATGCGGTCACCATCAAGTCTGAGTTGTAATCATTTGATGATACCCCAAAGAAAGGTTTAGGCAGTCTTAAGACAAAAACACCCTGTCACCCATGGGTGAACACTTTTCTCAAAGGGATCACTCAGTATCTGATCTCCCAGTCCTGGTCCTCATAGGAAGCCTGCACAATGCTTTCTAGAGACAAGGTTGGTAACTTCCATTCAGAACTCGGCTGGACACTAAAAACCATGGTCTTAACAGAGACACTGGTTTTATGGCTCATTACAACCATTTTAACACACCCTTCTGCCCGCTAACCCTTAATAGCCCACTTCACTTTAAGTGGTCTCCTACAGCATGTCTTATGTTTAACTTGGACATGCTGGTTGCCTTCTCCAGACCTGAGGAAGAGCTCTGTGAAGCTGGAAGCTGTCCCTCCAAAAGAAGTTAGTCCCATAAGAGATACCTGGGACCAACGCGGCTGCAACAACGTTGCCAACAGCCATGTTTGAAAGGCCTGGTGAATGGCTGTACTTGTTGCATGCGGTCTGGGAATCAGTCTCTAGCTGTTTCTGCAGCTGAGATGCAACCCAGCACATGCTATTGAAACGCCACTTGGAGACACGTCACATCCCACTTCACCGGGATGTAGCAATGAAACAAAACCGGGATCGTTTGAACCCAGTCCTTTATCTCCTCCCTGACCCCTCCTCTGCCTCTCATAGAATCATAGAATATCAGGGTTAGAAGGGACCTCAGGAGGTCATCTAGTCCAACCCCCTGCTCAAAGCAGGACCAATCCCTGGAATCCCAGGGAAGACAGCAGTAATGGAAAGCTATGCACTCGTTAGGCCAGGGAGACCGGGGTGGGGGATCATTTGCTGGAGAAGTTCTATCTGGGTAGAGACCAAACAGCAACTCAAGTAGTGGAAAGGACCTCATGCCTTTCTGTTTGTTTCCTCTGTCTCCCTCACTGCCCCTGGCCCCTCTCTCTCAGGTGAATAACACGAACCTGCAGGACGTGCGGCACGAGGAGGCGGTGGCCTCTCTGAAGAACACCTCCGACATGGTGTACCTGAAAGTGGCCAAGCCTGGCAACGTCCACCTCAACGACATGTACGCGCCCCCCGACTATGCCAGCAGTACGTACGCCAGCCTGCCAGCCTCAGCCCGGCTCCCAGGAGAGCACAGCTGTGCCGCAGTGCCACAAGAACCCTTGGGGAAGGACGTGGGGGGGTGAACAGCAGGGCCGATGGGAGAGGGGCATGTGAGAGCGTGAAAGGGGATGGGAGGGTCTTGGGAGGTGGGGAGCCCCACAGGGTGCAGGGCACTGGAGGGAAATGCGTGCTAGCAATAGGAACACAGGGCTCGTGCTCCCTAGTTGTAGACCAGAGCAGCCGGGCCCAGGACTTCTGCTCCTGATTTTGTCTTTTCCTTCTCTGCAGCCTTCTCAGCCTTGGCCGATAACCACATAAGCCATAACACCAGTCTGGGTTACCTCGGCAGTGTTGAGAACAAACCCCCCTACCCAGCCCCGCCACAGGCGACCCCATCTAGGTACTCACCCATCCCTCGACATATGATTGGGGAGGAGGACTTCACCAGGTGAGCAAGGGCCTGAGGGTAGAGACAGCTCAGAGAAAAAGCTCTGGGAGATCCCCCTCCCCCCTCAAATCCCTTCTCTCTCTCTCTCTCTCCCCCTCCCTTCTTTTCCAAAGGAACTGTAGGTGGAGTGGCAATATTTATTGACCTAGTGAATCCGTCCCCAGTCCTAGGGCCACAGGTGCTGAGCTTCCTTGCAGCAGGTGCCAGCACAAAACCCCTATTTGTTAGGGGGTTTAGCGTTCTTTAAAAGTCCCTGGGACAGATTCTGCTCCCTCAGGCCTGTGGAAATCCTGAGTCTCCCTCTTGATTTTGATGCATAGATACCATGGGGATAAGCACCAAGCTAGAGAGATCATTTCAGTGGCTCTGACCCCATTCCCCATGTCCCTCCCATGCCCCTTCGCCCCCTCTGCTCCTCTTTGAACTCTTTTGAGACTTAAGTGCTCCTACATTTGTGATTCTTTGGTTTTCATTTCCTTTGCTCATTAAAAATCCAGTTAAGGCAAATCACATTTATGATGGAATCCCACACAGGCAATTCAGGCCATTCCCCCTGCTCAGAGCCCAGGGATGCTCCCCACCAATGCACCAAAACCTCTGGAGATGATGCTGAGGTCCTTCAGGATGATAGTAGTGGGAAAACGTTGGCAGCCCAAGTACATCTCTTCATCCTGGGCCATGCATGCGTTTCTGCTTTGAGAGTCCTGGCTCCTCTTCCATCTGTTCATTTCAAACTGTTCATGCAGCAGGGATTCTGCCAATGCTCTGAGTTCTCCCGCTTCCTGCATGTCACTCTGAGGTTCCTCGCTCATCATTAACATCATATACAGAGCAATTCAATTTGGTTCCTAAGTGGTGCCAGCTCTTGCCTCTCTCTCGGTGGAGCAAGGAGCAGAAATAGGTCTTGGGTGAGTGTGAAGTAGGACACAAAGCTCTTTGAGGCAGAGAAAGACAAAGGGCTTTAGTCATTGTTAGTGTGATTTGCTACTTTCTGTCTTTAGCATACAGCTGGGGTTGGTTCACAGTTAGAGCTGACTTTTAGCGTTTGATAACAGCAGGGCTACAATTGGCTTTAGGGTTGGGGTGACGGCAGGGTTAGGACCAGCTCAGGGTAGGGGTTAGGGTGACGGCAGGGTTAGGACTGGCTCAGGGTGGGCGTTGGGGTGACAGCAGGATTGGGACCGGCTCAGGGTGGGGGTTGGGGTGACAGCTTGGGACCCCCTTTGCGGCCCTGTGCTGTCGCTGGGCCCTGTCACTCGGGTCGCGGGGGCTGGGTTCTGTCCCTGCTTTATTTTCTCTCCCTGAACAGGAGCTCCTGTGTGTCCAGGGCAGTGTGGAGTTCAAGTGCAGTCAAGTAGTTAAGTCCCTCCACATTGCCCTGAATGTGCACTTCTGTCCCCGTAACCAAGGTCTGCCGTATGCTGCGGCCCTAGCTCCCCTGCCCCTGGCAGCCGTAACCCTGGGGGCTGTGACTGGAGGTGTGTAGTGTATCATGCACATTCAGCCCATTACTGTTGGGCCTTTCTGTGTCAGACGCACATTCATGTGGACAGACAGGGTTAAAGCAGCCCCTCCCCTCCATCCTCTCCCCTCTAGACCCTTAAGCATGGACTGGGCATGAAGAAGCAGTGACTGGGCCGTTGTTTGTGATGCAGTGCCAGTGACTGGCCGCTAGAGGATGCTGCTGCCCAGGAGCCATCAAGGCAGAGAGGCCAGGGTGGCTGGGGGGAGCCGTGTCTAACAGGAATGACAGGCCAGCGCTGGCTGCTGCTGTATTCTCCAGTCTCTGATTTGTTGTGTGGTGGGCTCTGCCGTCCTCGGCTAGGCCAGCTTCACTCGGGCCGGAAGGGAAGATAGCCGTAATGGAAATCTATGCACTCGTTAGGCCGGGGGACCGGGGTGGGGGATCATTTGCTGGAGAAGTTCTATCTGGGTACAGACCAAACAGCAACTCAAGTAGTGGAAAGGACCTCATGCCTTTCTCTTTGTTTCCTCTGTCTCCCTCATCCTCCTGTACCATGTGCAGCAAAACACCTTGACGCACTCCGTGCCCTGTGCAGGAGCCAGTGCAGTCTCCACATGCGTTTTACTGCTGCGTGACCAGCAGTCACCTCTAGCCCAGAGGGCAGCTGGGGTCTCTGGTAGCCAGCCGTTCCGCTGAATCAGCACTGAGCCCCTTTCCCTGCTTGGGGCTGCGCTGCAGGAGGAGGGTTGATTCAGGAAGAGCCATTGCTCCTACAGTTAGTGCGGACCTCAGTGCCCACCATGCTGCTGGCAGGTGCTCTACTGCCAAAGGCAGTTGGGGGTTTTGGTGGGTGGGGAGCGGCATAGCATCCAAGTCCTGGCCTTTCGGTAGCATTAACGAGCCCACTGCACTTTGTTTGAAATGAGGGTCGGGGCGTTAATGCTGCAATGTCCTACTCACGAATTGCATCCAACTTCCAACTGAGTGTAAGAGAAGAGAAGGGTGTGAATCATCACTGAGATCAGTTGGGTAGAATAAGAGGCTTAGTTCTTTGGGGCTTTATCCTGTTCTTCCCAGGTTCTTGTAGTGCACCCTTTGATGAGATCTTGTTCTGTCTTTCTCCGAATTGTCTGGAGCTGGTCACTGGTGGAGACAGGATACAGGACTGATTGGACCACTGGGCTGATGCAGAATGTTCTTGTGTTTTCCTTCTGTTTCGCATTGGAGACAACAGAAGGAGAGCTGTACGAAGCCCAGGAGATCCCCTTTGTATAGGCACAGCTTTCAGACCCAGCGCTGTGCTCTTTCTGTTCTCTTTGCAAAGCCAGAGAGCCAAGGGCTTTTCACTGGGGACAGAACTCTCTGTTGGGCTCAGTCGTGGCTCAAAGCTCCAGGCCGTCAGTGCTGTCCTGCTGTAGCAGTGGCCGTTGTGATTCCAGGAGGTCAAGCTGTATGTAGATGTGAGAGCGCTGGGGACCACAAAGGAGGAGTATAGAGAGGCCTTTCCAAGGTCCAAGGAAGCAGAGCAGGTCTCTGATATAACCCTAGATGGGTTTCCCTGCTGATGTTGGTGAACAAGAAACAAGATCAGACTGTAGTGACATTGCAGCTTCCTTCAACAACAGCAGAAGCCGTAGCACAAACTCCTTAGCAAACCTGCCTCAGATCACCGGGTAACCTCTCTTGTAGCTGTTGTTGCAAAATGCTAAAGTCTGGCTTGAGGGTCCGAGACAAGGTCTTCCTTGCATTGTAATACAGGAGACACATGAGGAAACTCCAGCTGTGAAAGACCATGGTCTGTTGTGAGGAACAATGGCGCCTCCAGGCAGTACTGTGTCCTGACACCCTTAAGGCATGGTGCGTGTGAATTGCAGGTTATTATGGTGCAGGGGACTCACCCTGTGCGCCAGTATGGAGAATAGCTCTTCTAGTGCATTCGATCCTGGAGAGGAAAGGGCTGCCTAGAGTGGGACACCAACTGGGGAGAGTGAGGAGTCTGTGTGGGCTGCATAGCCACCTCCTTCTGCCCTGGAACGTGACTGTGGATCCCAGGGCAGAACTGGCTGTTTGTCATGCCTGAGGAGAGGCACTCAGCACGGGTCTGAGTGTGACTGGAGGAAGGGGCCCAGGAACCACACAGCTGCTCTGGGGCTGGGCCGTTGTTTTCTTTCATTCAAAATCAGGATGAAACAGGAGAGTTGTCTGCCTGCTTCTAGCTGCCATAGGGTGAGGACTTCAGCACACTCTGCAAGGGAAATCTGCGTGTCAGGGGCTGGCAGTGAGCTCCTGTCTGCCATGGAGGTATGCTGAAGTGAGATCACGCCACCTGCAGCCTGCTTTACCATGCACCACAGCTATGAGTGAGTGATGTCCCCTTTTGGGGTGGGGATTTGCTCCTGGAGCTCTTGGCCAAGTCATTCGCCTATTTACAAACTAACTCCTCCAGGCCCCCGTGCTGCCAGCCACGTGACGTTTCCATAGGATTTGGCTGAGATCATTCTGTGTCCGTGCCTTTGCGGGGACAAAGCATTTACGTTAGGCAGCTGCCATCCATTACTCCAGGCAGACACTTCAGATGTGGCTTCCAAAGCCAAGAGGGAAAGGGAGCAACTGAGAGGAAATGCACCCAGACCTGCATCCACAGAGTGGTTCAAACACAGCTAGGGAAGCAGGGTTAAAGGTGCTGCCCTGATCTGGCCAGTCAGTGGGGATGGGGCCACACCATGTCAGAACACTGCTAGCCTCATCTAGTTGAGTCCTGTCTAGTCTGAGGTGTGGCTAACCACAGGCTGCCCAGACCACATTAGAAACCTTTTTGGGTGGACCTGTGCTAAACCAAATTAAAACCTGGTTCCTTTCCTTGAGTCCTAGCCTGATCTAGACAGTCCAGAGAGCGATGCTGAACACAAAGGACACGAGTCCAGCCATGCAGGGCTAGCACAAGGCAGGGTACTGGTCACCACGCACCCCCCACCCCAATATTTGGGGCCAATCCTGATTTGAATAAAAGGGGCCATGATTTTGGTGCTGTCTCATTCCAGCCTCATGTGGGTGAGTCACTCCATGCAGAAGAGGCCATGGCTGTGTAAAGAGCTGTCCCCTGTTCCCCGCTCTTCTGCAGAACCACATGAGGGTAATGTTCTCTTTTGTCAGATGTTCAGAGAGTAGTAGGGTCTGAATACGATCATTTAATCTGATGGTTTCTTCTAATGCAGGGTTATTGTATTGATGATGAGGTGTGGGGGCTCCCTGCATACTGAGCCTTTTGTGCACACAGCTATGTGGTAGGGCAGCAGATAGAATTGTGTTGTCTGTTCTCCTGATCTGCCTGGATGGGCAGCAGCCAGTCCTCCCATCAGTATCAGAGTGCCCCGTCAGCTGACTGTGTGAGCAGTGCTCTAGGTGAACAGTCAGAGGCTGTTAGTTGACATGAATCAGGTGTTTTTGCCTGTATCAGTGAGCAGTGTATCTGCCCCCTTGCACTCTGTTACTGCATGCTGATTTGGCCCCAACTGCATCTGCATTTTTGAAGAATCACATCCAGGAAACACTATGGAGTTTGATTAGCATTTTGATGCCATTGCACTTCTGTATTCTAGGGGAAGGTGCTACTGAGGGGCCTAGTGTCAGTGCTGGTGGGAGAGGTTAACACGAGCCAGGGTCTGTTATTGGAGAATATTCCAAGTATACAAAGTAAACTTGACAGCTTATCCTTTGTTCTGCACCTTGGCTTGGATGATACTGGCTTTGCCTGCGAGGGCAAGAATGGGTTAAGTCTATAAGGTCTAAGCAGAGTGAAGTAAGTGCTGAAGTCTGTGTCCTTTCAATAGCTGAGTGCGGGTGAAGAAGACGCGTGTCCTGCAGCAGCCCCACGAGAGAGAAGGCAGAGATAAACAGAGCAGGGGGTTGACAGCTGAGAGCATTCAGAACATTCCTGTTCCTCGCACGCGTCCCAGTTGGGGAGCAAGAACCAGGCAGGGAAACCGCAGGCAGAGCGCGCAGCACAGCAATGTTCACTGTTAACGTCTCATCATCCATGTCCTATGGGGGACCCCCATCTCTCTCTCCCTCCCGGCAGCAGCCAGGCCATAGGAAGAAATGGGACCAAAGGTACTGTTTTGTGATACCACTTAGTCTGAGCTGATGTAGGGAAGGGGAGTGGGACCATTGTCCAGACAGTGAGGAGCGTCTGGGAGAGGTTTCTCGGTCCGGGGTGCAGTGCTTGGCTGGGGTGATACTGGAACGGACCGAAAAGTCCTAGCTGTTCAATGCCTGGCATTTCTGCTTGTGCCAAGCCTTGGTATAACCTAGGAGTTAACAATGCTTGTATTGGAAGGCAGACAGGAGCGTGTGTTAACATCAGCTGGATGTAACCCAGACACAGAACTGGAATTAGGGGTTGGTATTGGGGGAACATGAGCCTTCAAACAACCCCTCCCTGCAGTGGGGCGGAGGGGTCTGTCTGTCAGCAAGACTGCAGGGCACTGGGACTTACAGACTCCAGATTCTGTAAGCAGAAGACTGAATGCTCCAGGTTGGACACAGTGGTTTAGGTGCCGCAGCCAGACAAACTGCTCTCCCTGCTGTCTGAGAGTTCCTAGGGTCACAGAGAACAAGACAGCTGAGAGCTCATGGGAGCCAGCCTGGCCCCCTTCCCTGCAGCATCCTGTCTCTGCAGAAATGCCACAGTGGTTTAAGGGCTGGTGCCCGTAAGCCACAGAGATGGCAGCTTTCAGGGCAGGAGGGGGCAGCCTATGGAGTCAGGTCCAGAGCCAGATCCAGTCCATCTCTTAGGGGCCAGGGCAGGGTTGTTCTCTATTGGACATTTACTAGCATAGTGCCATGGGACCCCCATCCCTTCCCCTGGATTGCTGCCACTTTAACATGTTCCTCCACAGCAGACGCTCTGGCTTCATTATTAATACATGTCCTGGGTATTTCCATCATCTTCCTGGGTAACTTTAGAGATAAAGTGTTGTTAAACTCTCTGACGAATCTCAGCATTTTGGTATAAATTTGTTCCACTTAATGCTTAGTATTTTCCTCAGCCGTTTGCTTCTAAGGCACTTAAATGTCTGTCTCCCTGTACCTTTGGTGGATTTCCAGCTTTCACATCCATATGTTATGATAGAAATAACATTTGGGTTCAAGATTTGTAGTTTGGTCTATAAATTAGATTTTCAATGACCAAATCTTGTTTAAGCTAGTAAATCAGCATTTCTCAAACTGGAGTCTTGACCCAAAAGGGGGTCACAAGCCTTTTGTAGGGGGGGGTCACAGTATTGCCACCCTTACTTCTGTGCTGCCTTCAGAGCTGGGCAGCCGGAGAGTGGCAGCTATTGGCTGGGCGACCAGCTCTGAAGGCAGCACTGTTGCCAGCAGCAGCAAAGAAGTAATGGTGGCATGGTATGGAGGGAGGTGGCTGTCGGAGCCTAAAATGTTTTCAAAGGGGGCCCCGACAAAAAAAGTTCGAGAACCCTTGTGATAAATGCAGCTGCTGCCTTGCCAATTTGTGACATTATTGCTTTCTGGACATTCCCATTAGCTTGCATGTTAATGCCAAGGTACGTGAATTGACTCACTTCTTTCTTCCTTTGCCTTCCAAAGAAATACTTCAGTTGGTAATTGCTGGGGTTCTTGTTCAATTTGTTTTTTCATAATTAACTATTAATCCCACCTGTTTTGTGATGCTGGACAGTCTTTCAGTCTTTGCTTATATGTTAGTTGAACTATCACTTAGAAGGACTGTGTCATCAACAAAATCTAGATCTTCTAGTGTCTTGTTGCTGAACCATGCGTTACCTGTGTTGGATTTGTCCATAAGGAAATCAATGGCAATGCCAAACAGGAGAGATGACAGAACACATCCATGCTTGACACCAGTGTCTGTGTTAAACCATTCACTCACATCTGCATTTATTTCACCTGGGCGACCTGCACTTTGATATAAAGCCTTGATAAAGTTAATCATTTGTGGCACCTGAGAGACTAACAAATTTATTTGGGCATAAGCTTTTGTGGGCTATAACCCACTTCATCTGATGAAGTGGGTTTTAGCCCACGAAAGCTTATGCCCAAATAAATTTGTTAGTCTCCAAGGTGCCACAAGGACTCCTCATTGTTTTTGCTGATACAGACTAACACAGCTACCCCTCTGAAATCTGTTAATTATTTGTGTTAGTATTCAATAGCACTTCAAGATATTCCAGAGTGAATCGCGATGGAGGCTGTCAAATGATTTTGTAAAATCCATTCCTTTGACAGAGTGGGTTTTGCCAGTCAGTGCTCTTTGGTTATTCTCAGGGTGAAAGTCTGGCTGGCATAAAACTGCCTCCCAGCTCACTGCCCAATAGCTTTGGCCTGGTGGCATGTTGCCCGGGCTGCAGCTTTCCTGGAGCCCTATTGTAGTCCCCAGAGTCAGTCCTTCCCTTCCCCAGCTCCTTTCCACTGTGTACAGAGCCCTATTCAGCCAGCTGCTAAGCTCCAAACGCTTCCAGCCCTTGGCCTAGATCCTGTGACTGACGGGAGCCCTAGGCTCCAGCCTGTTGGATGGTGCAACTCCCAGCACCTGCTCTGTGATTTGCCAGCCTCCTCATTTCTGACTGATGAGTTGCAAGAGACTGAGCTTGGGTGCCGGGGAGACTTCACCCCTGCCGGATTCCAGGTGCATCAGGAAGCTCTCGCCCTGCTGTGTTCGGTGGCTTTCCTTCTTTCTGCACAGCTGCAAGCACCAGATCCCAGGGCACTGCAGTTGACTTTGTTGGCAGTTGTGCCCTCCTTTCTCTAAATGTCTCTGATGTCTGTTCACATAGAGAGCCCCGGAAAATCATCCTGCACAAAGGCTCCACTGGACTGGGCTTCAACATCGTCGGGGGAGAGGATGGAGAGGGGATCTTCGTCTCCTTCATCTTGGCTGGCGGCCCCGCCGACCTCAGTGGGGAGCTGCGGAGAGGAGACCGCATCTTATCAGTGAGTCCTGTCACTGCTGTTGAGAGAGGCCTTGACCAGCTGCAGGGCTTGTGTGCAAGGAACTGCTCTCGCTGTTATAGCTGCATGATGTCTAGCAGTCTGCCTCTTCAATCTGCCTGTCTCCCCTACCTCGGGCATTTACAGAGCACCTGTCCCCTGGCCTCTAGCAGTTCATTTGATCTCCTTGTGTTTTGCATTCCTAGTTATCATTCTCAGCAGTGCAGATACAGATGCATCAGACTCTTTCCACAGCAAAATGAGGCTGCCCAGGCAAAGCTAGGAGAGCGAGGCCTGGATACCAGGCCCCGCGATTAGAGCCCCAGTGGCTGAGTCAGGACAGCAATGTACACAGTCCTGCTGGAGTTCCCAGTCACAGACACAGCAGGGTCACTTCCACGTGTGTTTTCATTCCTCAGCTCTGAGTGTGCACGAGGAGCTTTGCAGTATGAAAACTGAGCAGTTTGGCCAACAAAACCCAGATTCCCTCCCTCAAAGAGTGAGGAGTCCCAAGGTGCAGATGGGGGCAGTAGCTCTGTGTGTGGATGCTGCCTAGAAACCATCCTTTCAGCCACACACCAGAGAGATTCTTTAGCGGGGTTCTGAGCTTGGCCTGTCAGGGTCCATTCCATCTCTCAGTTTGGCCCCTGCCACTGTGATGAGTGTATTGATTCCATGCAGATGAGGCCAAAGCAGATCTGGGGGGGCCGATTTTCCTCCTTTCCCTGGGGTTTTGAAGATTCCCACCAATTTATGCCCTTACCTCACAGGGACTGACCCACAGATGTGACTCCCAACACTGAGCAGCAGTGACCACTGTAGAGCAAGGTTCAGATTCCTCAGCCTGACCCTGTTGTTCCTAGCACCACTGTCCAAGCTTTTGCCAATCCAGGGAGGGAGAAGCGGAGGCTAGGAATTACAGCTGAGCCCTGGGGCAGAAATGCAGATTGCGACAATGCTTAGGAGGGGAATGATTCTCTCCGGGTGTGTCTCCACAACAAGCGAAGGTGTGATTGTAGAGCAGGGAGGCATACCCACGCTCGCTTCCAGCTAACTAGTGCAGGCAACAAGAGGAGTGCAGGTGCAGTGACATGGGCCAGCAACTGGAGTCCAAGCCCCCTGGGGACCTAGGTATGTACTCAGCTAGCCCATGGCACCACGTCTACGCTTCGAGAGACCTTGGTTCGAACACAGAGAGGGTCTCAAGGGAGTTTGGAATGAAATCTCCAAGATGCCTTTGTTCACATCATAAAACAACGGTACTTGGCGTAACTGGTGTGGGCTGAAATCGCAGGTTGGGACTGCGGAGGCGTGGCTAGAAGTCCAGGACGGGACTGGCCGGGGGTACCTTGGCAGACCAGTGAGTAGGGAAGCTTGCACAGCCCTTGCCTCCGTTAGCCCTAGCTCTAAAGAGTTCTCTAGGGCTGCTGGAGATCGGTATTGCTAGGGAAGACATCAGTCACCTGGAATCCAGGCATCCCAGATTCCGAGGCATTTACTCTAGTGGGGTAACAGATAGGGTTCAGTTGGGAGCTGGACTTTGAGCTGAAAAGATCCCCAGATGCAGCTGAGCATTTGGCCCTGAGCAAGCTAGTGGGAGGGCACTGTCTGGGGAGGAATGCCCTGGTATCTCCTCCTGGACAGCACATGGGGTAGGGCAGGGGCTCTCAATCATCTGGGTGAAGAAGGACTCTAGATCGGGGTGGCCAATCTGTGGCTCCGGAGCCACATGCGGCTCTTCAGAAGTTAATATGCGGCTCCTTGTCTAGACACTGACTCCAGGGCTGGAGCTACAGCACCAACTTTCCAGTGTGCCGGGAGGTGCTCACTGCTCAGCCCCTGGCTCTGCCATGGGCCCTGCCCCAATTCCACCCTTTCCCGCCCCCTCCCCTGAGCCTGCCATGCCCTCGCTCCTCCCCCTCTCCCCCCCCCAGAGCCTCCTGCATGCCACGAAACAGTTGATCGGGAGGTGTGGGTGCTGGTCGGTGGGGCTGCTGGTGGGCAGGAGGTGCTGGGAGCGGGGCAGGGAGCTGATGTGGGGCTGCTGACGTATTACTGTGGCTCTTTGGCAATGTACATTGGTAAATTTTGGCTCCTTCTCAGGCTCCGGTTGGCCACCCCTGCTCTAGTTTGATCTGAGAGACTGTGATTGTATCTAGAGCCTTTTTGGAGAGGGCTCAGAGTGTGTGTGTTATTTGTAATGGTTTCCTGTTTGGCTGTTGAAATCGGTGTGTATCGTTTCTATCGGCTGTTGCTCTTACTCAGCCTGTAGTTTGGAGTACTAGTCCTTCTCTACACAGGACAGTGTTTCGGTATGAGCTTAGGTGTGAATTCAACCTGGTCTAGTTATACTGGTATACCCCACCCTCCCCATCGGGACATATTATACAGGTATAAGAGAAACGTTTTACACGTAGCTTATGATGCTTGGGAAGGGGTTTAAGAAAGCCACCCGTAGGGCATGTATTCACTGGCGGCAGCACTTTCATGGGGCTTGTGTGGTCGCAGCGCTGGGAGAGCTCTATGAAAACCACCTCCAGGAGGGGCGCAGCTCCCAGCGCTGGTGCACTGTCTACACTGGCACTTCACAGCGCTGAAACTTGCAGCGCTCGGGGGGGCTGAGTTCACACCCCTGAGCGAGAAAGTTGCAGCGCTGTAAAGTGCCAGTGTAGACAAGCCCTTATATTGGAGTAAGTGTCCACACAGGGGGACTGTATAACGAGATCAGTGTACCCAGTAAATCTTTTCCCTGTAGATAAGGCCTTAGTGATGGGAAAACCCCTTTCTCTCTAATACATGTGAATTTGTTACTGTTAAGTTTGTAGATATTGTCCTTCCCTCTCAGACGACTGAAATGCATTTTGAATCCACACACACAAATATTTCAGTCCGTTGCTGGGCGTGTAGCAGTCACTGCAAGTTAACCCAGATTTTGTAGAGGTGACCACCAACTGAGTTTCAGTCGTTGCAGGTTCAATCAGTCCAGAACACCTCGCTGGCACAGACAGAGAAATGTCAACCTGACAACTGTCACTTTTACCATCAGAGCTGTCAGCTCCCTCACAGGTTTCCTTCAGTTCACCAGCAGGCAGTCCAGGGGGAAATGGGTGCATTCGCGGGAAGACTCCCTGCCTCAGAGAGTGAGGAGTCCTAAGGTGCAAACAGAGGCAGTAGCACCGTGTGCTCAGGGTAGCTGTGTGTGGACACAGTACCTTCCCCTGGCTGTATAGGGGGTGAGTGAAGCCATCTTCTCTCTGCACTATTCTCAACCAGCAATCTACCTGTGGTAGCCAAACTGCAACTTGCAGCGAGAGAGAGCAAGCTGTGCAGGTGTATCACCGGCTAGGACTGAAGCCTGGGGTCAAGATATAAATGGGGGGTTTCTTGTGGCGTTGCAGAGCTTAGCATCTTAGGGGACGTTAGCTAAGGGGATTATTTTTGGAAAGGGGCTTCTGAGCAGAGTGTATAGAGCAGACTTGAGAAGGGGGTCTCAGCTGGTGAGCTGAGGGCAGTTCAAGGCATTGTGGCTCTAAGCTGCCCTATCAATAACTAATCGGATTCCCTCATTTGTGTTTGATCAGGTAAATGGTGTAAATCTCCGGAATGCAACTCACGAGCAGGCGGCAGCAGCTCTGAAACGGGCAGGGCAGACAGTGACCATCATCGCTCAGTACAGACCTGAAGGTAGGAAATTGCCAAGAGTGCTGACACGCACTGTAAGGCCCGGCTGCGGGGCCCCCTCCCTTATACAATAGCCCCAGCCAATCAAATCAAGGGCCCCAGCTCCAAGGTGATCCTTAGTCTTTGATTTTTCACTATGGATATGTCACCCTGGCTATTAGACATGGGGCTGGAGTGCTACATCTAAAGGCTCTTCAGCTGAAATTGCTCCCCACTCGACGGATGCTGCTCAGTGTTGTGTCATTGGGCCACCTCTAGCAGGAAGCATATGTTCCCCCTTGCATTGACATTCCAGCAGCCCCTTCTTTTTTGTCCATATATGGAATTGGAAGTACTGGCAGCTAGGCCTAGTGGTGACTTCTGCAGACATTCCTGGCTCTAAAGTAGTCTGTGAAGTTTGTTTCTCCATGTTCTGGAGGTCAGGCCTAGACTATGCACAGAGACCAGGACACACCATGCCCCTGACATGCTGGTTTTCTTGCCATCACATCTGGCTGATGCTATGGTTCAGCTGTCACACGGTCCTTTGGGTTTGCACTCCCCTATCATCCTCTAGTCAGAGGTGGAGAACGAGTCTCCATCCCAAGTACAACTGGAGAGTGTCCACCCCTGGTGGACGAGAGTGATGCTTTTATTGCTCCTGCCCCCGTCGGCGCCCCCACCTCTCTCGGTGCACTCCCAGCTCCTGCCCCCCTCTTGACATGCCTGCCACCCCCACTCCTGTTGGCATGTCCCTCACCCCCGCCCCCTTTGGCACACCCCCCATTCCTGCACCCGCCATCCCTGCCCCTCTTGGTGTGCCATCCACTCCAAGTTGTCACTTAAGGTATCCTGAAAGGACAGTAACATGCCCGTGATCCCAAGCCAGATAAGGACACTCACCTCCATGTATCGTTCCCGATTCCCTCAGCTTAAGCTTGGTAGCAGGTTTACAGACTGACTACAGTATGCAGGGAACTTCCAAATTCCTTCAGTGACCAGCTAGACCAATGTTGGTGACCAGCCAAAGGGGGAACCCTTGGGTAAGGGGGCAACATCCAAGGTGTCTGGTCCTCTTCTCAAATAAATGTTGCAGCAGTAAGGGCAGCCGTGATGTAGGCTCCCACAATGTCAGTATCCCAAAAAATGGTCCTGATCCAAATGGACAGTCAGGCCTCGTCACATTTCACCCCCCCAAGCTGCTAGGGACAGGCTCTCACCTCCCGCAACAGGAAGCTGTTGGCACGTGGACTTAGGCCTCACCTTGCAGGTCATCCCAGAAGGGTGGGGAAGGAGACCGCAGCAGCAGACTGGCTCAGTTGGGTGGTAAAAAATGTGGGTCTGGTGCTTGACGTTATAGAGAAGATTGAGGCTACATTTTTATGCTTGGTAAGTCAGCCATCTTGACTCATATTCCTGTTACCCGACACAGATTTTCTGGGAGCTCTCTAGTCTCCACTAAATGGGGACCTGTTACAGATTAGTGATCAATGACTCCATGTCTAGTTGGCAGCCGGTGTCAAGTGGAGTGCCCCAGGGGTCAGTCCTGGGGCCGGTTTTGTTCAATATCTTCATAAATGATCCGGAGGATGGTGTGGATTGCACTCTCGCAAATTTGCGGATGATACTAAACTAGGAGGAGTGGTAGATACGCTGGAGGGCAGGGATAGGATACAGAGGGACCTAGACAAATTGGAGGATTGGGCCAAAAGAAATCTGATGAGGTTCAATAAGGATAAGTGCAGGGTCCTGCACTTAGGACGGAAGAACCCAATGCACCGCTACAGACTAGGGACCGAATGGCTAGGCAGCAGTTCTGCGGAAAAGGACCTAGGGGTGACAGTGGACGAGAAGCTGGATATGAGTCAGCAGTGTGCCCTTGTTGCCAAGAAGGCCAATGGCATTTTGGGATGTATAAGTAGGGGCATTGTCAGCAGATCGAGGGACGTGATCGTCCCCCTCTATTCGACATTGGTGAGGCCTCATCTGGAGTACTGTGTCCAGTTTTGGGCCCCACACTACAAGAAGGATGTGGATAAATTGGAGAGAGTCCAAAGGGGCAAAGGGCAACAAAAATGATTAGGGGTCTGGAACACATGACTTATGAGGAGAGGCTGAGGGAACTGCGATTGTTTAGTCTGCGGAAGAGAAGAATGAGGGGGGATTTGATAGCTGCTTTCAACTACCTGAGAGGTGGTTCCAGAGAGGATGGTTCTAGACTATTCTCAGTGGTAGAAGAGGACAGGACAAGGAGTAATGGTCTCAAGTTGCAGTGGGGGAGGTTTAGGTTGGAATATTAGGAAAAACTTTTTCACTAGGAGGGTGGTGAAACACTGGAATGCGTTACCTAGGGAGGTGGTGGAATCTCCTTCCTTAGAAGTTTTTAAGGTCAGGCTTGACAAAGCCCTGGCTGGGATGATTTAATTGGGGATTGGTCCTGCTTTGAGCAGGGGGTTGGACTACATGACCTCCTGAGGTCCCTTCCAACACTGATATTCTATGATTCTATGATTTCTGCCGTTAGAGAAAAGAGGGATTCTTGTTTTCAAGAGAGGTTTCAGAGTAACAGCCGTGTTAGTCTGTATTCGCAAAAAGAAAAGGAGTACTTGTGGCACCTTAGAGACTAACCAATTTATTTGAGCATGAGCTTTCGTGAGCTACAGCTCACTTCATCGGATGCATACCGTGGAAACTGCAGCAGACTTTATATACACACAGAGAATATGAAACAATACCTCCTCCCACCCCACTGTCCTGCTGGTAAGCTAAGCTATTACCAGGAGGAGGTATTGTTTCATATTCTCTGTGTGTATATAAAGTCTGCTGCAGTTTCCACGGTATGCATCCGATGAAGTGAGCTGTAGCTCACGAAAGCTCATGCTCAAATAAATTGGTTAGTCTCTAAGGTGCCACAAGTACTCCTTTTCTTTTTGTTTTCAAGAGGTATCCTGCTGAAAACAATTCTGCTCACATTTGCACACCCACCTGCCTCACAAAGGTGGGGACAGTGTTATTTCCTCATTTGGAAAAGAGCAAAGGTGCATCTGTTCTCAGCTGCTGGAATGTGCACATGCCTCCTACTGGTGAAGGGGCAAACACTGCAGCGATCTGAATAGTCTGAATTCCAAACCATCCCAGGCCGGCCAGCCAGGGTCATTAACATGACCAGCCTTCAGGGAAAAAGACTAATACACCAGGTCTGACATGCCCACAAGAGGATGTGTTCTTGCTGCATATCAGTCCCCATGTTTAGGGGATTAGAACACATGACTTATGAGGAGAGGCTGAGGGAGCTGGGATTGTTTAGCCTGCAGAAGAAAAGAATGAGGGGGGATTTGATAGCTGCTCTCAACTACCTGAAAGGGGGTTCCAAAGAGGATGGCTCTAGACTGTTCTCAATGGTAGCAGATGACAGAACGAGGAGTAATGGTCTCAAGTTGCAGTAAGGGAGGTTTAGACTGGATATTAGGAAAAACTTTTTCACTAAGAGGGTGGTGAAACACTGGAATGCATTACCTAGGGAGGTGGTAGAATCTCCTTCCTTAGAGGTTTTTAAGGTCAGGCTTGACAAAGCCCTGGCTGGGATGATTTAACTGGGAATTGGTCCTGCTTCGAGCAGGGGGTTGGACTAGATGACCTTCAGGGGTCCCTTCCAACCCTGATATTCTATGATTCTATGTACATATCCAGGGATCTGCAGCCTTCTGTGCGTAGGACAAAGAGTCTATGTATTTAGAGATGGTATAAAAAAACTAGGGAAAAAACATCTTTCCCTGAGCCCTTGGTGGAGCTCTGCTTATTGTTGGTACAGGAGGGAGCGGAATGGGTTGTCCATCCTAATCCACAGCTCTGCGCTCCTCTTCGTACGTTTTGCATTATCCCTTGTTCTGAAATTTAAGAACAGGTGAGGAGATGCAAAGAGAACAACAACTAATGTTTAGCTATTGTTCAAGAAGAAAGCACATACATTTCCAGAAATGTCAGGGGCAAATGGGAATTGGGGTCACAGGTCAAAACTGAGTTGGGTTGAGACTAGATTAGCTGGGGGCCTGTAGGTCAGACCCAAGGCACATGAGCAGAGCTGGCTGAAAGCCCCACAATTCAGGGGACCGGGATGCTTCACCAGAGTTCTGGGGAGGAGATTCCCAGGATTGGCGTAGCAGGGAGTGCTGGCGGCCTCGAGTGAGGTGCATCTGCAGAGTTGCATAAAGGAACACCCAGGATTGGATTAGCTGGGGGGGCTGCTGCTCAGGGTGACAGATTATACAATGTAAAACAAAACTTTATTTTGGAAAACATCTCTCATAGAAACTGCATCTGGACATGCTTTACTGACAGGTTAAATAAATCCCATTCCTCAATGACACCCACACTCAGCCCCCAGGGCCACAAGCAAGGGATAAGAATGTAGATAGAACATGGGAAAGACTCATCTGCTTTACCATCCCTTGTTATATCTGACACAGTGGACTCCTGGGGAAGTAGTCAGGTGTCTTTGAGTAAGATTCAGGTGTGTAATAGAGCAAGTAGATTAGCCCTTGGCAGTGTCTTCTCTCCAGGTCAGTATGGCTCACTGGCCTGAAATACTGGTGTTTAATAACTTGCTACAGCTGGGAGCTCTCATCCTGCCCTGGGTAATCCAGGATCCCTGCAAATTAGCAGGACTTCATGTGTTCAGAAAATCTATTGGAGCAGCCCCTGCCAGGTGAAGCAAGAGGCCATGGGCTGAAACTGGAGCCAGAGCAGAAACTCTGAATTATTCTCATTTACAGCCAATCTAAAATCCTAGAGTCCCAGCAGGCCATTCTGAGTATGTCTACAGTGCAGCTGGGAGCAAGCCACCCAGCCTGGGTAGACAGACTCAGGATATTGGGGCTGAAGCCTGAGAATAGTGTGGACGTTTCAGTTTGGTCTCCCAAACCCATCCAACTGCTTAGGCTTGAGAGGCAAGCTGTAGGCCAAGCAGCAATGTCCACGCTGTCTAGCCAAAGCTTCGTGAGTGGGAGTGTATTCCCAGCTGCAGACTCGTCTTCCAGGGGCAGCCGCCTCTTCAGGGTGGAGGGGAAGGTTCTACACAAAACGGACATTCCTGTGTCATTTCTCATTTAATAACTTAGTTTTGCTGCAAGTCACTCGACAACTCTCTATTAAACTAACACCAAAAGTGACTTTCACTAACTGTACCTGCTCACAGGGGGGTTTCTTGTCACCTGCAGGCAGCTCCCCTGTCAAGGCTGCTCACTTTGGCTTTGTAGCGTTATTCCCAAAATGGCTCTGTTCCCCAATCAGCAACGACTGAGCTTTGAGTCGTTCATCCTTGGTGTAACTGGGCCGAAGCCGAATTACACTCGGGATGAGTTTGGCCCAGATCGGCTGCAGCTCCGTAAAAGGAAATGGTGCATCGTGCAGGCAGGGCCCAGGACTGTGGCTGTCACCGGCGGAAAGTCCCTGTCGTGCTGGAACCAGACTTTCCTGCTCCTTCAGCCCGCGGGGCTCCCGGACAGGAGCGGGCTACGCCGCTTCCCCTCCCCGCCTCCACCCAGCCTGGAGGGGGAGTCGCCGCTGCCTGGGGCAAAGTCGGATGCACTCGGGTCCCACCCTCCCGGACCGCTCCCGGGCAGGGCCAGCCCCCCCGGCTCCCCCCGGGGGCAGGCCCCTCTCTGGGCTCCCGGGGAACGGACGCCCGGGGGCAGCCGGCCGGTGATGGAGACACGCGGGGCCTCCGGCAGAGCTTCTAACCCCGCCGCGGGCACCCGCTTCCCCTCAGGAGCCGGGCGGTGCCGAGAGCGGGGCCCGGCCCCAGCTCCGGCGGGGCGGGCGCGCGCGCGGGCCGCTCCAACCGCCTCGCCAACCGCCGCCTGACGCGGGGGAGGGGAGCGACCGGGCCGGCGAGGCGCCTCGCGCCACTCGCGGTATGGGCGGGGCGCCGTATGTACAGGACGATGGCGGTGATAGGCCGAGCGCGCGGAGGCGGGGCTTGGGGAGGGGGTGGGGACCGAGGAGGTGAGCGGATGCTGATTGGCGGGAGGCTGGTCCGGGGGCGGAGCCGCCGCCGCCACCGCCTCCTCCCGCCCGTGCGGCTTTGTGTCCGGAGCCGGGAGCCGGGCTGGTCCGGCGCGGGGCCGCCTGTGATCCGGTCTGCTAGGTGAGCTGGGGCCGGGCCGGGCCCCTCCCCCCCGCGGGGCTCTCCCCTCCCCCCCGCCAACCCCCTCACCCCAGGGGGGTCCGGCCCGGGCCCCTCCCCCCCGTGCGGCTCTCCCCTCCCCCCGCCAGCCCCCTCACCCGGGGGGGGTGTCCGGCCCGGGCCCCTCCCCCCCGCGGGGCTCTCCCCTCCCCCCCCGGCAGCCCCCTCACCCCGGGAGGGTCCGGCCCGGGCCCCTCCCCCCGCGGGGCTCTCCCCCCCTTCCCCCCTCACCTTGGGGGGGCCGGTCCCGGTCCCTCCCCCCCTTAGTCTTCCAGTCCCTGGGCCCCGCACCCCCTCAGCCCCCCCTCACTTCGGCCCCTCCCCCTCCCAGGTCCCTTCACCCCGGGGGGTTCGGCGTGGGCCCCGCTCACCCTCCCTCGTCCCCGGGGGGGCTCGGCCAAGGGCTCTCCCCCAGCCCCGAGGGGCTCCGCCCGTGGCCCCATGTCGCGCTCAGCCCCCCCCAGCCCATCCTAGGGGGCTGCACCTCAGAGCCCACCTGTGTGACCTGTCGCCGCCCTCTTCCTCCGCGGGCTGGGCCCTTTGTCCCCCCGCCCAGCGGGTCTGGCCGGGTTGGGCTGGGTCTGCAGGAAGGAGTTCGTTGCCGGTTCACTGACAGTCGCTAGCGGCCCTTTGCTGGCTGGTCTGGGTGTCCCACAAGCCTTCCTTCTGGACTCTGAGTGGCCAGCACGGATGGGTGGGCTTTAAGGGCCGTGGTGATGGTCTAGTCTGATTTCCTGGGTAACACAGGCCTTAGCAAAAAGAAAAGGAGTACTTGTGGCACCTTAGAGACTAACCAATTTATTTGAGCATGAGCTTTCGTGAGCTACAGCTCACTTCATCAGATGCATACCGTGGAAACTGCAGCAGACTTTATATATACACAGAGAATATGAAACAATACCTCCTCCCACCCCACTGTCCTGCTGGTAATAGCTTATCTAAAGTAATCGTCAGGTTAGGCCATTTCCAGCACAAATCCAGGTTTTCTCACTCTCCACCCCCCCACACAAATTCACTCTCCTGCTGGTGATAGCCCATCCAAAGTGACAACTCTTTACACAATGTGCATGATAATGAAGTTAGGCCATTTCCTGCACAAATCCAGGTTCTCTCACTCCCTCACCCCCCTCCAAAAACCCACCCCCATACACACACAGACTCACTCTCCTGCTGGTAATAGCTCGTCCAAACTGACCACTCTCCAAGTTTAAATCCAAGTTAAACCAGAATATCACCAGCAGGAGAGTGAATTTGTGTGGGGGGGTGGAGGGTGAGAAAACCTGGATTTGTGCTGGAAATGGCCTAACCTGACGATTACTTTAGATAAGCTATTACCAGCAGGACAGTGGGGTGGGAGGAGGTATTGTTTCATATTCTCTGTGTATATATAAAGTCTGCTGCAGTTTCCACGGTATGCATCTGATGAAGTAGCTCACGAAAGCTCATGCTCAAATAAATTGGTTAGTCTCTAAGGTGCCACAAGTACTCCTTTTCTTTTTGCGAATACAGACTAACACGGCTGTTACTCTGAAACAGGCCTTAGCATTTCAGCCACTGGTTTCTGCCTCAGACCCACAACTGCTGGTTGAGTTGGATGTGTCTTTTAGAAAGACATCCAGGTTTGATTAAAAACTTCTGCTGTGGGAGAATACACCCAGTCCCAAGGTAAATTGATCCAATAGTTAGTTTTCGTCCGTGTTAAAAATTTACATTTTATTTCTGTTCTGATTTTGTTTAGTTTCTTCTTCCCATCGTTGGATCTTTTTCTGCCATTGTCTGATAGATCAGTTTAATCCACTGAATTAAATTAAACTGGAATAACGCACACTCAACTCCATATGTGGACACTTGTTCTGGAATTCAGGAGTCACTGTTGCACTTTAAACTCACCCAACCTTAATCTGAATGAACTTTAAGAGTAGGCAAGTCCTAAAGTCTGGCATTTGCTACAAAAATGAACTATCACCAGAGCATAGAGGCTCTTAATAAAATGCTGTTTGTACCAGCAAAAGAGTGCTTTTGCCAGTATAGTTTCTACTGGTTCCCCAAACAAAATAAGATACCAGTAGAAGCATGTGTTATTTGTATAACTGTGTCTGGAATGATTGTGCAGTTACAGAAATGTCCTTAAAAAATCATGCCAGTAAGTGACATTACTGGCAAAAGATTTTGGCTTAGACCAAGCCTAACACATTTGAAGGTGCTTTAGCTGGTTGTATTGGAGCCTGGAGTGCATTAGGCTTTAACTCTTCCAGTTTATATCTTCACCGCCAAAAAAAAGTGATCTCCCTGTTTTATTTAAAAAAAAAAAAAAAAAAAGCCACCTAACTTGTGATAGGTCTCTTGCTGTAAAATTCTAGTGGAGACAAGGTACAGGTAGATTTCAGTGTGTCCTGAAGTGAGCACTGTATCCCACTCTCTGTTGGGCTTGTCTTGGGACCTGGCAGAAACCTTTTGGTATACTGCAAGAGGGTAATTTCTGAGCTCTTGGGGTTTAGCCTACTGTCTTTCTTCTGGGTGTGGAGGTGCAGGGTGAGGGGATGGTTAAGTGACATGAGCTTTTCTGATCCCTGAAGGCTGATACTGGTGCCCCTTGGTGATGCTCAAGATGGCTTTGAAAGAGGGTGGGGAGATAATGGACTTTACAAACACGCTGAATAGTCATTGTAGTTCCTTAGAGGGCTCTTCTGGCACCTGGATGTACACAGAGCTGCCATTTCTGGGGGGCACTGGGGCTATTCCTGTGTCTGAAGCAGGTGCTGGAGTGGCTGTGTCAGCAATGAAGAGGTACTCTCTGATGCCCATAGCTGGCCCTGCTTGGTGAAATCTGGAACCTGTGTGCTGCTTAGGAGTCAATCCTGTTGGCTCTTTCTCTGTCTACTGGAAGCAGAGTTTGTCGGGGAGTCTGAGCAGGAGTGTAGGTGTTTTGTTTCTGTGATGGGAACAGTAAATCTAGTGCCATGGTGATGCTGAGGAGAAGCCAGCAGTGGACTCACATGAGATCCTGTGAAGAGGCGAAGCTTGCCGACTGCCCAGGAGACTGAGCACAGAAGCGGAAGAGCTGATCCTGCTAAGTATGTGGCATTGATCCCTACTTAGTAATGTGCTAACCTGGTAGCTGCTGTAGCCCACTGAAATTAGCTGGCCCTGAGCATGCTGGGCTAGGTTGTTTCTCTCCAGACTACTGCCACAGGGAGACTAGGATGGATGGGGGAGATAGCTCTTAGTGTATTAATCAGTTTTCAGTTTGAAAGCAGTTGGTTCTGAAAAGTCCAAAAGGGGCTGGAAGTCTGTGCTCAGGGGCTGGATCCCTGTGAAGCTTGAGCAGGTGGTAAGAGTCTCTCTTTAAAAGATGCTAATTAAACGTTGCTTTTAAAATTAACAGAATTGCCTTTAATCCCCTCACAAAGGTGTTAACAGCCAAGTGGTGCTGCCTGTGCCAGGCTGAGTGGCAGCATTTGGCAAGGCAACTAATCTGAAGTGTCCCTGAAAAAAGGGAACAGTTGGGTTCGGAGACCTTACTTTGCATGTCGCTGGGCAAGGCAGCTGTTTGTTATCTACTGACCCACTGGAAGGAATAAGGACAGCCACACTATGTCAGAACCATGGACCATCCTGTCTGGGCTCCACAGACACAGGAAACTTGTAACTGAATGGCTTCATTAGCCATACAAATGGCTAATGCTTTGTTGAATCCTACTGAGCTTTTGGCCGCCATGATATTTTGCTGCAGTTAGTTCCATATACTATGTGTTGTGGCTTTAAAATATGGATTTTCTTGACAGTTTTAAATGGTTCCCTTTGATTTCTTTGTGCCCTTATTCTTGTATTATGAGTGTAATAGGAACATCCCTTCTCTTTACCATTCTTCTATACATTTCTATCACATCCCCTCTTAGTTTTTGTCTTCTCTAGGCTCTTTATTCCTTTTCTCTTCATATGGAAGGCTTTCCAGGCCATTGATAATTTTTGTTGCCTTTCCCTGGACCTCTTCTGTTTCTTCTATCATTTCCAAGGCAGGTGTTTTGGGGGAAATGTTCATGTGATCCTTTCTTCTGTCACAAAGCCTGTCTGTGAAGGGAGGTGCTAAGGCTCTTCCTGGAGAAGAGCGCTTTGTGCAGCCCAAGGAGTATGGCATGTGGTGGTGTTTCAGGAAGTACTTTGTGCTCCTGTATTTCAGGTTCAGTTTGCAAAGTGAGATTTGGCAAAGAAACAAGCAGGTGTGGGCTGAGCATTTCTTAAATGTAGGAAAAGGCAGAATGAGATTTTAAAACAAGCAGCTGGTTACACAGCTAATATGTTGTTGGGGTTTGTAGCCCATGGCCTTTGTGTACTGTATGTTACATGTCAAGTGTCATAATATGATGGCCTCAGGCGCACACGTGCATTAAAGACCATTGGAATGATCTGTTGTCTGCATGGAGAAAAGCAATATAATCCCTAGAAAAATGTTAGATATTGAAGAGGTGAGCAGAGCCCTAGACTGCTGAGGCAAGTCAGTCAGCTGAATGGCTACATGACCCATGTGCTTCCTCTGGATCAGAATCTGCTTGTGCTTTGCTGCTTTCAATCCAGCCTAGGCAGAAAGGATGGTAAGTATTTGGATGTGTGGGATTCTGCCTATAACTAAAACCAAAAGTGGAAGGCCTGGCCTTCTGAGGCAGTTAGGATCTCTTTAACTCATGGGAGGTGCGGGGAGGCCATCCTTTGAGAGCAGTTAGAAGGCAACAAATCAAAGCAAAGAGCAGTAAACTGCTAATCTGGATAGGTCGGTGTAGTGAGTATCCCAATACCTCCTCCTAGGGGTGGCAATAAATTATAAGGAAATGCAAAATAATATGTCCAGACGTTCAACGAAATCATGGGTCAGTATTACAGACGATAGACTGAGAGCTCAAAAGACTTGGAACCCTAAGAACAACCCTAGAGAAGGAGAATCCAGTCAGAATGGCACTGGTAGCAACAATGGTCCCTGCTTATGATGAGAACCCGTGATTGCAATGGGCATGAACACAAGACACAGGCATTTAGAAAGCAGTGGATATGAACTTTCCCTGTTCAGAGCCTGGCAATGCAGGCCCATAGGAAGGAGCTGGCAGAAACTAACCCTTATCAGCAGAGATGCAGGATCTGCAAATTTATCCCCTCCAAGCCCCATGTGATTGATTGCAGGAGTGGCTTGGGGTGCTTGCCTGGGGCTGTGGTAAGTGAATGCACCCTTTTTCATGCTGCTGAGTGCCAGAGCTCACACATGGAAATTCTGGGTTACTGCTGACACTTAGTCACTTGCCCAAATCCCAACAACTTGTGTATCTTCTTAATGCCTGGAATTCTGCTTCTCTTCACCCCAAACAAACAGGTCAAAGATAAAATCATGGTGAGGCAAGTTACTTCTGTCTTCTAAGCACCTGTGCATAGAGATGCTAGCTTGGTGCAAAGCCTTTGGAGGTTACCTCAAGTCTTCTAAAAGAAAAAGCCACTTCCAAGTGCTGTTCTGTGTTGTGATTATAAAAGGAGCCCTTTCATGTTTCTCTCTCTTCCTGTCAACTTCGCTGTACATGGGCACAAAGGCCAAGTTTTGGCAATGCCATAAATATCCAGGAAGGAGTTATTGTCAGGCATGTGACCCAAGCCAGGTGCTCCCTTCATTTTAAAATGTAAGAACTTTACTGTGGTTACTCTTCCTGCAGCTGACTTCAGAAGGGAACGGGAAACCATGGAGCAGGTACAGTGATTTTAGAAAGTCACATGGCATTTCTCAGCATCATGCCTCAGCCCCTCTCCTCCAAACATACAGAGCGGTCACTGCCAGAGGTACATGCTGGACGCAGTCAGGAGAGATGAATGAATTAACCCCAAAGTTCAAAGGGAGAGACAGTAACGGCAATAAATAAGTCATTCTTTTCTGCTTTAAAAGTCACTGACTGTAACTTTAGCAAAGGCAAGTCACAGGTTCCATAAGTGAAAGCGATGGACCGTTACAGGAACTGCTCCCTGTCTTCCCTCTGCAATGAGGCTGCCCATGGATGGTCCCAGACCATAGAGACTTGTTCCGTGGAATCTGAGGCTGTGGCAATGTACTCCGCAAGCATTCCCACCTCTCCTCAGAGTGTGGTGTCCCTTCCCTGGCTTTGCAGGTGGATGCAGCCAGCCTGTGCCCTGCTGAGGTTCATCCATCCTGGGCAGCACTTCCTGCTAGAAATAGTCATTATGGGTCCTGTTGAGTTTTGCTACTCTAGGTATAATTCACAGTTGCTTCCTTGCCCACTGGATCTTCAATCTTATGGGATGTTGGTTGGCTCTGAGCACAACTCCCACGGGCAGGGCTCCTTGTATCCTCAGGAGCGGCTCCTTTCCAGCTTTTACTGTTGCTTTGCTGAGACTCTCCTTCTCTTTTCTCACCTGGCTCCTTGATGGCATTCATTTCCTCCTGTTTCACTGTTTCCTGGTGTCCTAGAAAGCAGCTGTTCAGTGACATGCTGTTGACCAGTTCCTTCTGGGGGTTGGTGGAGAAGCCTAGGTTGGTAATCTGCAGGGGACACTTAGTATCACCAGCTAAGGGTCCAGTGTCATAGTAGGTGAAATCCAAGAGAACCCTTTTGTATTGGGCCAGAGACCCACAGTCTGCAGAGTGCAATGTTCTTCATGAAGTGACATTTAGTGGGAGGAAGATTCTGGGCCCAGTCACTTGCTCAGGTTGACGTGCAGGGCTTTGCTGCTCAGTACAGGAAGCTGCTTACCGACAATTCTATGCAACCTGCAGCTGAACTGCAGGAAACTATGCAAACAGGCATGAAGATCTAACTTAATCCCAGAAGTTAGGCCTGCAATCCCAGCCCCTGATCTTAACTGATCTGTACTAAATCATCACAGCCCACGTGGTACACGAGGTCCTATACTGCTCTTGCACACTTATGGGACTCCCGGCAAGTCCTGCTTCAGCCACAGCTCTGGCACTGATGGGTGGCAGTTGTGTCTTGGGGGGTTGCTTTTTCTTGGGGCTGTTGGGTTAAGGCCTAGCTGCTTCGCTGTTTTGCCTTCGCTCACTGAATGCGTTTACCATAGAAACAAAGAAGAAGGAGTGCTCGGTTCACAATAAACAGGAGCCCACATGGAATTGTAACGAAGGCCATTAACACCCAGGCTCATTATTCCACTGTGGGGGTGGAGAGGCAGAGAGAGATGCAGACAATAGCCCAATGGATTTCTAATCCTAGAGCAGCATGGTTTGGGGAGTTCCAGTCCTTTCAGGCTTGCTGTGGAAAGAATTCAGAGCACAGAGATTTCTTCAGGGTGGGTGTGGGGGTAGCATTGCCCTGGGGCCTCAAGAGACAGATCTCTACTTCATGAGACTCGACAACATGCAGCATGGCATATATGTTCAGGTCAGTAAGCCTGCCTGGCGAGAGGAATGGCTCTAGAGGCTCTTCACCAAGGTGCGAAGTAGAAACAATAAATCCTCCTCCTCTCTTAATGTAGGACTTAGTGTCCCCAGTTCCCTGGCTCAGCTCCCCAGTGAGACATTGTATACAGCAGTGACACTTAAATGGAGAGGCAATGTTATTTGTTACCATTTTGTCAGATGAGTTGTGTGTTCTCTTAACAGCCTGCATGAGAGCATGGGCTGGACGGGGAACCACAGTAAGCCTGCTGCTCCTCCCAGCTGTGCTGGGGACTAGCTTACAGTGTAGCAGTTCATGCTGATAGCCTCTCTCAGCTCCCAGTCCATAAGCAAAAAGAAAAGGAGTACTTGTGGCACCTTAGAGACTAACCAATTTATTTGAGCATAAGCTTTCGTGAGCTACAGCTCACTACATTGGATGCATGCTGTGGAAAGCGTAGAAGATCTTTTTATACACACAAAGCATGAAAAAATACCTCCCCCTACCCCACTCTCCTGCTGGTAATAGCTTATCTAAAGTGATCACTCCCCTAACAATGTGTATGATAATCAAGTTGGGCCATTTCCAGCACAAATCCAGGTTTTCTCTCCCACCCCCTCTCCCCCCACACACAAACCCACTCTCCTGTTGGTAATAGCAATAATGTCACGCCTAACCTGGCGGCTGGACTTTGTCCTTACCCATAACTATTTTACATTTGGGGACAATGTATACCTTCAGATCAGCGGCACTGCTATGGGTACCCGCATGGCCCCACAGTATGCCAACGTTTTTATGGCTGACTTAGAACAACGCTTCCTCAGCTCTCGTCCCCTAACGCCCCTACTCTACTTGCGCTATATTGATGACATCTTCATCATCTGGACCCATGGAAAAGAAGCCCTTGAGGAATTCCAGGGCCTAATAACATCACAGGGCCTAATAACATCAGCCACACTATCAGAGGCTCGTTCACCTGCACATCCACCAATGTGATATATGCCATCATGTGCCAGCAATGCCCCTCTGCCATGTACATTGGTCAAACTGGACAGTCTCTACGTAAAAGAATAAATGGGCACAAATCAGATGTCCAGAATTATAACATTCAAAAACCAGTCGGAGAACACTTCAATCTCTCTGGTCACGCGATTACAGACATGAAAGTTGCGATATTACAACAAAAAAACTTCAAATCCAGACTCCAGCGAGAGACTGCTGAATTGGAATTCATTTGCAAATTGGATACAATTAATTTAGGCTTGAATAGAGACTGGGAGTGGCTAAGTCATTATGCAAGGTAACCTATTTCCCCCTTTTTTTTCCTACCCCCCCTCCCCCATGACATTATTGTTAAACCCTGGATTTGTCCTGGAAATGGCCCACCTTGATTATCAAACACATTGTAAGGAGAGTGATCACTTTAGATAAGCTATTACCAGCAGGAGAGTGGGGTGGGGGGAGGTATTTTTTCATGCTTTGTGTGTATAAAAAGATCTTCTACGCTTTCCACAGTATGCATCCGATGAAGTGAGCTGTAGCTCACGAAAGCTTATGCTCAAATAAATGGGTTAGTCTCTAAGGTGCCACAAGTACTCCGTTTCTTTTTGCAAATACAGACTAACACGGCTGTTACTCTGAAACCAGTCCATAAGCAGTCACTCTCCCCAGCTACCTAGCCACCGAGCAAACATTGATTTGACAGTCCCAAGAGGTCCTCTGCCAATAAAGTACCAAGTGAAGCTGGGTCCCAGAGCGAATACACTTGAGTAAGTGCACCCTGTGCCTTTCCCACCAGCCATACACCCTCCTCATAATGGGACCACAGCTCTGACTCCTCCAACCAGGACCTGGACTTGCTAGCCAGCCACCCATTCCTTCCTGGGCTGGCCTTTCTTCTCCTCTGTTCTTTTCCCATTCCCTATGCCCCTGCCTAGTGTGCAGTTCCCCACCCTGGTCACTTAGATCCGCTCAGAGAGGGTGCCGAGCATGGAGAAGAGGGCTTTGCTACTGCACTGCTTGCCAAGTATGTGTGTGTGTCAGGCGAGTGGGAGACCGAGGCCCTGCCCAGCTCTTCCCGCCCAGGCTGTGATGGGCAGCCTGGGAATCAGGAGCCTTCACTCAGCTCAGTATGCGCTACTCTTAGCTAGCTGCTCAAAATAAAATCAGCGTTGCTGAACTGGGGTGGCTGCAGGTATTGTAGGGCCCTCCTTGCTCATCTGTCTGGCTCCCACTCGCACCAAACCAGTAACAGCCCCCAGCTGCCTTGGGCTCTCTGTTTTGCCTCCACTCAGCTTTGGGCTCTTTGACCCTGTAACGGGGCTTGGAAGCTAGGCAATGGCACTGTGAATGGGAGTGGGGGAGCTTACGCAGCAGGAATGCAGGGCCTTGCAGGAAAGAAAGCTCTGAGTGGCGGGTTAGAGGTGCAGGATCAGAGCACCTTGGTAGCCTGGGCTCTTTCCAGAACCAACATCTTTACTGCCTCTCTAGTCATCTGGAGAACCGGTCATTGCCTGGTGTCCTGAGCAAATGCTGGTCTAGTCTGCTCTAGTGCAAGGGTGTGTCTCTCTGCACAGTGTGTCAGGGACACTGCTCAGCACCTTGGCCTTTGCTGTAGCTAATGGTTACCGGGCTGGCAGCAGTAGAGAGGGAGTTGGGAGCTGGAGCAGTCCCCTCCCCTTTCCCATCCCTACTAGTGAGCTGTTCCACACTGATCCTGCTGCTAGTTAATATTAAACCTGCTCCCTGCCCCCAGCCCTTTCTGGCTGTTTGTCTCCTCCTAATCCAAGCCGTTGGCTTTCTCTGGCAGGAATTAGGTTCATCTGTCAGCAGGCAGAAAGGTTTTGTGTGTAACAAGGGCTGGGAGGTCCTTGATCAACTCAGGACAGCCTGTGGGAAAGGCAGGGAGCTGGACTCCTCCCCCTAGTGATGTGGGAGACAGGACAGCTGTGACCCAGTGGAGTGCTTGGGTATGTGCAGGGTGCTGCTTCTCTGAAATGGGGGATGCCACATTTCATCTGGCTCCTCCAAATGGTGGCCAGACTGAGCTAAGCAGAGGGGGCATCTGATGGGGATCCTGGGGTAGGAAGCCATGTGTGACCCACAAATAATGTTCTAGCCCAGGGATCGGCAACCTTTAGCACACAGTCCATCAGGGAAATCCGCTGGTGGGCTGGGCCAGTTTGTTTACCTTCCGCGTCCGCAGGTTTGGCTGATCGCAGCTCCCACTGGCCGTGGTTCGCCGCTCCAGGCCAATGGGGACTGAGGGAAGCAGCATGTGCTGAGGGATGTGCTGGCCGCCGCTTCCTGCATCCCTCATTGGCCTGAAACAGCAAACTGCGGCCAGTGGGAGCTGCGATCAGCCAAACCTGCGGACGTGGCAGGTAAACAAACTGGCCCGGCCCGCCAGCAGATTTCCCTGATGAGCCACGTGCCAAGGGTTGCCGATCCCTGTTCTAGCCTCTTATAGGCATAGGCAGTAAGTCTGGATCTCGGGGTCTCAGTCTGTTATTTCACTAGGAACACTGCTGCAGCTGGCTGGAATGCCAAGGTTGCTTGTTAGCCTCTCCCCGAAGGGACAGACAGACACCTACTGTTCCGGGAAACTCAGTGGTGACTTGTTCCACTTGTGTAAAAAGGCAATTGCTGGGCCCCAAACTGCTTCACCTGCTGAGGGCAAAAACAGAAAGCTTTCCCCTTAGACTTGGGTAACCAAAACAACCAGCTGGGTTGTACTGGGCTGTTTGGTGCCAGCCTGTATGTGGCTCTTTGATTTTAAGTTAAACTGGCAAAAAATCAACTTCCTGATTAAAAAGCAGATGATGATGTTTGAATGTTCTTGCAGCAAACGACTATGCTGTCCTCTTGTCAGCATATGGTACAGGGTAGTGGAGATCTGCCTTTCCAGGCTCTATCTTTTGATTTAATGCACTTGTAATGAAACCTAGTGAGTAACGCTTCTCTGGAAAAGGGGATGTCCTGTGGCTGGAGAAGTCTTTTCTCTGTCTCATGACATTCCGTTCAGCTTTTGCTGAGGTAGGCTGTTAAAAATTGCCAGTTTCCTTTTCACTTTTGTGTTCCTTAAGAAAACTGTGGAATAACTGAACAGGAACATTGTAATGCTGGGCTCCAGCTACTGTAGCGGCAACACATGCCATGCTGGCAATACCTTGGAGCTTTCGGCCCACCTATAGCAAGTGTGGGGCGGGGAGGGGACGAGCCAGACCCAGCAGCCTAAGTTCCCTTTCTGGGGGCACCACATGGGAAAGGAGCTTCTGCGACTCCCAGGTAGGGGAAGAGAGAGAGAGAACTAGCTCAGGTTTCTCCTAACCACCCCATGGAAACCCGTTTTCCTTTATTCTCTCTGTCTCCTCTCCAGAAGAGCAGCCTTCTGCTGCCACTGAATCCTATAGCTCAAGTGGTAGCAGTCTGTGCTTCAGTGCTGAAGGTTCCACATTCAAACCCTGCTGATGATGCGTGGTGGGGAGGTTGTTACAGATGTGCATAATATTTAACTCTTTTAAAAAAAACACATCAGGAAATTGCATGCCAAAGCTGTTAAAAGAACACTGTTTAGGATGCAAAGACAAACACTCAAAAGTTAAGTAATGCCAAATGTACGGTTGCCTATACAATTTTAATTTGGTCCCTTTGTGCATGTGTGTTATGATGCTGTCTTTGATTACATGGTCACATCCTGTTTTTTCCACAGGACTCCTGCTTCCTGTAGTGCCCAGAAGAGACTCTCATGGGGGCAGAATTAATTCTGCATAGGCAGGTGTAGAACTGGCATTTCCTAACTTTAGTGTGCTTGACTTTGCAACCTAAATGACATTTTAAGAGGCATTTTGTTTGGCTTTTGTGTGCATAATTTTTTTTTAACTTTGGGCAAAATATGTTTAGTTCCTGGGGAGTGGGATGGAGGACCAGGGAACGGTAGACTTTCTTGACTTTATAAAAGTCCTTATGACCTTCTTGTGAACATCAGTGGACATGTGTAGTGTAGCTTTGGGGTGTCATGCAAGCTAGCAGAGCTTCAGAGGCCTGTTCTGTGCATCTCCAGCTCAGACCCTTTGTTTTTTAGCCTCACTCTGGCAGTTCAGTATAAAAAGGTTGTTCCAAGAATGCTACGGCTGCACAGTTAAGTGGTGGAAAGTCAGGAAATGCCAAGAGTTCAGGTTGCATAACCCTAACCCCGCCCCCTTTGTGGATTTGTATTGATATGGTAGTCTTTAATGATATTGTCACATACTGTTTTTCAAATGCCATAATACGTATCTTTTTGTACAGCTTTGCTAGACATGTGCAGTATCTTGTCGTTGTGTATGCTAGGTAATCAATCCATGAAAGCTTTCTGAAGTAGCACAGCGAATGCTGTTATGTACAGCATATGACAGAAGTTACAACATACTCATGGTCAAAGTTATGTAGTGTAGGTGGGCCCTGGTCCTGTGCAGAGCCCCATGGACTTCAGTGGGGCTGTGCTGACACAGTCTGCCCATACGCAGCTCAGTGGAATTCCATGAGTCTCAGCTGTGAACTTCGCTCTGCAACGAACAACCTCTCTCAGCCCCTGAATTGCATGCAAGGATGGATGTGCTGCTGGTTTAACAAGTAGTACATTGCTGACAAAATTACTGTAGCTACCTTATAGTGAAGAGAGCTTGTCTAGAAAGTCTGCCAGTAAAGATAAGGTTGAACCATTCTGACAGAAATCCCGTGAAATTACAAGGGTGCAAAGCCTTTTATGCTGTTGGCATGTGTCTAAGGTTACTAAAAACTCTGATACTGGTGTATTTGAGAAAGTGCGTGACCATGTAAACTATCAATGCACCTGCACAGGGGACAAAACTAAAGACACACAATCAGCTTACACACTATACGGTAACTTAAATTTCCCCCTGATACGTTTAACGAAAGCATGTTAAGGTAACGCCAGGGGACACTAAAACTGAAAGAAGAGGACCAATATGTCTCTGTCCTCCATGTGCTTCCTGTGTGTGACAGCACCATGTGTCTGGTCAGTGTCTCTGCTTCCCCTGTTGTCTGTGTGGAGATCTCTCAGCAAGAGGGGAGAGGAGAACATCCTAGAGAAGGGAAGCGTGTCTGGAAAAGCTCACATGTTGGCTGGGGTCTTGCACAGGACCTGAAATGACTTTTCAGTCGTGTGGGTTTTTTTGTTTTGTTCTGTTTTTTTAAACAGAATCCTAGATTCAAGTTGCTTCCGTTCCTTTGGCATTTTCTGACTCTTGCGTGTTTAACCATTCAACCCTACCATTATACGGCTGTAGTTTTTTGGCTGGATTAATACTTTGTGAGAAGGAAACTGGTGCAGCAAAAGGTAGAACACAACAGCAACATGACCATTAAAAGGAGGGAGAGTGTCTGGGAGATAAACGCTGAGTCTAAACTGCACTGCAAGAAACAACAGCATACCCTAAAGCGATCAGAGAAGCCGCTCTGCTCTGCACTCCAGGTCCAAGTGCATTTCTAAGGGTGTCTTCAGCTCTAGCAGCAGCTGCCCAGACTTTTTAGGAAAAAAACAAAAGGCCATCACTTGCTAAGTAGCTGCGGTAGGCCAGTTTCCAAGGAGGGGACTCTGGGAGCCCTGGGCTGCAAAGCAGGAAGAATTCAAGCCACGGAGCAGCACTCAGGTTGGGGAGTAGGGTTGTCTCCCCTGCTCCACACCTATAACCCTCAGGTTCCCTGATTCTGTTTCTCTCTCCTCCTTGCCCTGCTCAGGATCTTGTCTTGCACTGATCCTCCCAACTGAGGAAGGCTGCTCTGCTCTGTGAATCAGCAAGAGAATGGTTAAAACATAGAGTTCCCCTAACCCCATGTGACCTGAGCATGCTCTGTCTGCTATGCTCCCCACCCAGCCAAGGCAGCTTGGCACTGAATGAGTCTTGGTTTTGCTCTTGGCCTCTGGATCTATCTCTTGGTGGAATCTGTGGCTGTATTTTGTCATCAACGTATGTGAATGGTGCCTCCATACTGGAAAGAGGCAGAAAGGGCCTGTATATGCGATGGTAAGGACACAGCTTTTCTGAGCGTGACAGATGGCCTGGGCAGATGTTTCCCCAGGAGTGCCTGCTATGCTGGAGGAGTGTGGGGGTGTCTCTTTCTCATGGGATTTGTGGGCTGTTGGTAAAACATACAATTTCATCATGGATTCCATGGCCTATGTGATTTCTTCTGCTTCAGCCCCTGCTGCCCGCGGCCGGGCCGGAGGAGCTGTGAGGTCCATCCCATCTGTCCATGTCGTGTGTGTGTGTGTGTGTGTGTGTGTGTGTGTCCCCGGGGGCTCAGACTGTCAGTCCCTCTCCCCCCCCCCGGACAACCTGTCCATGACTTTTACTAAAAATAACTGTGACAGAATCTTAACCTTAGCTATTAAGTATCTCCAGCAGGAAGTGACTTTGTGTGTTCACTGTGCTATGGCTGAATCAGTGACTTCCTTTCTTTTTATTGCCCCTGAGGAGCTTCTTCCTCCCCTAAAATCAGAATTTGAGGGATGGTGCTAGTGAGAGGAGAGTGCTGTGGCCCTTCTGCCCTGGAGTCTGGGACAGGTGGTCTCAGTCCCACTGTTTACGGAACAAATGCTCAGAAATCCCCTAGTGAGTGAGTGGCAGCACAGGAACAATCTTTCTCTAAGCTGCTTCTGGTGAGCAGAACCTTTGTCTCCACCCTCTGCCTTCCTTCCCCGCCCTTTACACCCAGCTGAAGGTCAGCCTGGCGTCTGATGAGGGAGCTGGGAGGAGCATCAGGTGTTGGGAACGAGGTTGCAAGCGGCTCACTGCAGGGTCTTGCCAGCTTCTCTGGAGCTCTCCCCAGCCAGTGAGTTACTGTTCAGCTCGTTCTACAGTTCCTGGGGGGAGGGATATGCCGTGAATTTGTTGTTCGTCCTCCTGCCTTCTCAGAGCTGAGGCTGGACTTTGATTCTTCCCAAGTCACCCAATCCCAGCTGCCTGTGTGCACACTGACACCCCTCTGGCGTGAGGGACAGGCTGGGGACCTACTTCCAAGGGGGTCCCCAAACTAGGGAGGCCTTTGGAACTGGAGAGTGAGCCCAGCTCCAGTGTGAGCTGTGAGCCCAGGGCTGCTGGTGCCCGGGGAGCTGCACAGGACTTTCTCCTAGCTAGGCTGTTACCTTGCTGTAGTATCCCGGCACCTTCCAGGGTGCGTTAAGTGACACGTTGGTCACGCCTTCTTCTGAAATGCTTTGGTAAAGAGTCTATGCTGCTACTGGGGAGTAGCTGGCTTGGGAGCAGCAATGGGAGACCCTTGCAGTGGGCTGTTGCCCTGTCCCCAGAGGGTGCAACTGCTCCTGCCACTAGCTGGCTGGCCCAGCACTAGGATGCCTGGTTCCAAAAGGGTCATTCTCTGCAGCACAGGGTCCTGCACTAGGAAATGCTGTGTACAGCACACCCCTCTCTTCACTGGAAAGGTGATCAGGTTTGGGAGCACCCGGGCCCGTGCACCTGCTGGCAGCTCTCTGAGCAGGGCAGCAGCAGATGATCCACTGCTCAGCTCTTGGATCTGCAGAAGTGCTACACAACAGGGATGACTTCTCATCCGTCACTCAAGAGCCTTGGTCTGTGCTCGAGGATGGCAAGCAGTGGGCTCCCTCCCCACCACAGAGAACTAGTTGTTTTGCAGGTAGACTAGATTTGGGGCCAAGGAGGCAGTGCCTGCTCTTTGTTCCTCGTGCCAGCACCTCATGCTCACACATCTGAGCAGAAAGATGGATCTGGTGAGATGCTGCAGTTTTATCCTCCCCTGTCCTGTGTCTGGGTCAGAGAGAAGTTGTGTCCCCTCCAACTAGGCTGCAGCTGCCTCCTTTCTGTGAAGCTTATTTAACCTAGGAACATGCTTTCTGGCTCTCCCTGCTCCGTGGGACTGGGATGGTTTGGTGGGGGTGTGACAGGCCAGCTCCAACCCTTCACTAACCATCCCTCTCTCTCCGTAGAGTACAGCCGCTTCGAATCCAAAATCCACGACTTAAGAGAACAAATGATGAACAGCAGCATGAGCTCTGGGTCGGGCTCGCTCCGGACAAGCGAGAAGAGATCTCTCTATGTCCGGTAAGGTACACTTCCTCACCCTTTCCCAGGCTCACAAGGAGGGAGCTGCAGGGAACCCACCACCCACCCCTGGGGCTGCTGAGGTTTGGGTGGCCTAGTTCAGATGCTATGGGTGAAATCCTGGCCCAACTGAAGTAAAGGCAAAACACCCATTGACTTCATTGGGCCAGGATTTCACCCCAAGCCTTCCCTTGGTAAACTGCAGTGTGAGGCCGTTCTGCCTGGTGCAGTGCCCCACCCCTGCTGCAGTGAAGTGTCGGATGCTCTGTCTGCCCTTTGGAGTCACCTACGGTGGGGGACCTCTGCAGTGACTAGCTCCTGCTGGGCAGAGGTCATTGCAGTTCAGGCCCCACCTCTGAGCGTTTATACCAGGCCAGTCTCTGTGCAGAATCTCTTCCCTTTGCGTGCAGCACCCCAGGAGAGTTTTCTCTTCACCAGAGGGCAAGGTGGCTTTTCACAGTCCAGAGAGGCAGTCCCCTGCCGTGGTGCATATGTGCCCTCCGCAAGGGGCTCCCTTCTGGCCAGGCCTGAGCAGAAGCTGGTGACAAATGCAGTTTTGTTGGAGCCCACTGAGGGCCCTGCAGGCTGTGAGCTGCATCACCCTTCTTAACCCAGGGAGGAGGGAGCTTGGCTGAACCTATCTTCCTAGAAATGTCTCTGGCCCCCAGGCCATGCCTGCTGAGTGGAAATAGAACCTAAGTGCAACCTTGTAGCTTGACGATTCAACCCACCGCTCTGGCTTCCACAGCAGCCCTGACTAGGTCCGTTTACCTGTGCAGAGTCTGTGCTGTCCAACCTTTGCCTCATTACAGCCCTTGATACAGATCACCCTGGAGGCATGTGGCCAAGTGCATGTTACTGAGGGAGCCGTGACTTTGGTGCCTATAATACCAAGCCCTAACGTTGCACTGAGGTAGCCCTTGCATTGCATTGAATCTCTAGTTCCCCCTTTTTGAGATGCATTACTTTCTAGTGCTGGTCTCTCCGCACAGAGCCTGTGGCAGATCCAGGCACAGGGCAGTGTTATCTCTGACTCTCCAGGGAGTGGGCCATTTGGGACTGAAAGGACCAATAGGCAATAGGAGGAGAAATTCAAGTGAGTCTGCCAGGGGCTGGAGTGAGCACTAACCTGGAATCCTGATGTCCGAGATCTGTCCTCTCTGCGTGGTCAGGGGTGCCCTGCATTTTCCCTTAGGAGGCACTTGGGGCAGGGAAGGCAAGCAGGTGACACTCAGAACTTGGCGCACATCCTAGCAACCCAGCCCCGTGGTGCAGTGAGCCCCGCTCGGGCAGAGGCTGCAATGGATGCCGTGGAAGATGTAAAGCCCCCAGAGCTCATCTTGGCATGCAGTGCACAGGGAATTTCTGCTGGCTGCGGCCGGGGGTGTGGGTTCATACCCTGAGTGGGGAGGACTGGAGATCTGGGCCAGGGCTTTCACTTCTGCTGCACCCCCAAGGGCTGTGGTCGGGGTGTAGGATGCTTTCTGTGGAACTCCTCCCCTCTTCTCCTCCCCTCTTCTCTCCAATACATCCCTGAGGCAGGATCTGGCTGGAGGGGAGGGGAGCTCTTAGCTGGATTATTGCTTTGATCCCTGGACATGCTTATAGGTCAGAGCCAAGCTTGGAAGAGACGGGTTAAGTGACAGCTGCTATAGCCCCTTTATCCCCCCCAAGATCCCTGCTGTAGCACCGAGGGCTCCCCCTTACAGGGATCCAGCCATGCCCCCTTCTCTTTAGCCCAGGGCTGTGTGAATGACTAAGTGTTTTCTTAAACTGCTAATTAAAATAGCCCCACACATCTCCACCCAGCACTGTCTGTGCCGCAGGAGGGAGTAGGGCCTCTGGCTCCAAGCAGGCTTCTCAGAGGGGAATCTGCCAGCTGCAGTAAAGGCTGCTTCAGCTGTGTAGAGAGTGACAAGTCTGTAGGGCTCTACCTGCTCTGGGGCCCTACCTCCTGTCCTGTAGCACAGGAAGCCTCTCTGTGGTGAGTCCTGGCCTAGGGCTGTCACTGAGCCAAGGGGCCCAGTTCTCCTGATGGCTCTAGTCCACGGTCTCTGCTGTACCCTAGCCCTGTGAGAACTCCCAGGAAAGGGTCCTGCGTGGGGTTCTCTGTGCGAGCCTTTCACTGTCTTGTGGCACTCCAGCCAGGGGAGAGCCGAGCCAGTGGAGCTCCCAGGAGAAGAGTCCTGGGTCCTCTGCTGGAGGGGACGCTGGCCCTTCTCTGTAACTCCAGGCGCTCGGCCAGCAGCAGGTCCTTCCCTGAGGACTAGCATTTTCCCTCACGGGCTTGTAATTAAAAGGTGCAGGGCTCGTACTAAATAAGCTGTGGTTTGAGGCACCCCTTGGTATTCCCGGGCCCTGCTCATGCTGTCACCCTCTCAGTTCAGGTCCAGCCCTGGGAGGCCGAGCCAAGCTGCATGTGGCGACATGGGGGCTGGGGTATGTCTTAGTAGACGCCAGGAGCTGCTGTGCTGACTGGCGCACCCAAGTGCTGGGTACTGAAGATGATGGTGCCCACGGGTGGCTGGTGGATGCAATATCAGAGTCTGGTTCCGGGAGCTGAGCTGTGGAAGGGCATGGGGGTTGGTGGGCAGTGTGACCGTTCCCTGTTCTCTGCAGTGCTCAGACAATGGGAAGGCAGGTTGGCTCCCTTAGTGATGGTGACTAGCCCTAGGAGAGAATGATCTTTCCCTCTCACTCTGCTCACCTAAACTGCCTGGGGCACCTGGGGAACGGGCAAGGAGAGGAGCTACACCTGTACATGAGAGCGTCCCAGTGCGGATCTGTCAGCCTCCCATCAGCCTGTACTGTTCTGTGTCTTCCAGGTGTCAGGCCCTGTAGGGAGGTCATGCAGTGTCCCCCTTGGGCCAAACAGGAACTGGTGTGTACATCTGCCTTCCTTCTGGAAAGGGCTGGTCATGGGATATGGCTCAGATGACCACCCCACTCCTTCCTGCTGGGATGCATAAATGCATACGAGCCTGGGTGACTGATGAGCATCCCTTTTGAAGCATGATTTTTAACCTCAGCCTGCCCATCCCCTGGCTCATCTCTAACCGCTGTCATTAATGGCAGTCCGGTTAAACCGTATTGGGCCATAGACTGTCAGTGGTTCCTGTTGTTTGTGACCACACTTCTCAAAGCCATTTTATACCTGTCTTGAGGAGCCCTGCCCCAACCCTTCTGGGTGGGGTAGTTTCGAGCACGATTTAGATGAAACTGGTTGAGCTGTCGTGCTGTGGACAGGACAGTAATTACTAGGTTTTGCTGCCAAACTGCCTTAGTCAGTCCTCCAAGGCAATCCCACAGTGCATGGCATGACATCAGTAGGGGAAATGTTTGCCACACTGTCTTCCAAAGCAGGAAATAACCCCCTATTCTTGAGATGAACACACCTGCATTCCCTGGCTGTGGATACCCCAGACCTCTCCTGCCGTTGGTCATAGATTGTTAGATTCCAAAGCCAGAAAGGACCATTGTGATTATCTAGTCTGACATCCTGTATAGCACAGGCCAGAGACCTGCCCCAAAACATTCCTAGAGCAGAGCTTTTAGGAAAACAGCCCATCTTGATTTCAGAATTGTCAGTGATGGAGAATCCATCGTGAACCTTGGTAAATTGTTCCAATGGTTAATTACTCTCACTGTCAAAAATTTGCAGTCTGAATTTGTCTGACTTCAGCTTCCAGATGTTGGGTCACATTAGACCTTTCTCTGCTAGATTGAAGAGCCCATTATTAAATATTTGTTCCTAGTGCAGGTACTTATACACTGCAGTCAAGTCACCCCTTCACCTTGTCTGTAAGATCATGTGATTGTGACATAGTTTAATGCACACTGGACGTCCCCCTCCCCCTGTGAGATGTAGGTCATTAGGAATAGACTCATGGGACATCATGCCCCAGTGCCAGCCCTGTGAGGCCCCAAGAGGCAAAGTGCATCTGAACTGGCTCCAAAGATCCTGGATAAGGCTTTACCTGGGCTGGGAAATAGATGTAAAACATATTCATGCCCATGTAACTGGGGGTGAGGTCAGGGACCAGCCAGCTGAGCTGCCCCTGCCTTGGCCCTCTTGCTATGTTGAATGCTCTAGTTTCTGTTCCCACTCCAAAGCCTAGGTACCTGAGTGTCATCTGGTACTGGCTGCTGTCAAGAGTGGGGTACGGAGCTGGGTGCCCATAGCTCTGCTCCAGTCTGGCAGCTGCAGCTGAAGAGAGTGGCTTCCTTCTAAGTCATCTGGCCTTTCCACCGGGCTGGCGTTGGAGACCCCAGACACTTGCTGTCGCTCACAGAGCAGGGCAGCCTTGTGTGCATTCTGAGGCCAAGTCTTTTATCTTGGCTCCCAATGGGGGCTGATTGTCAGGAAACACTGAGCACCCCATCTACTGCCCCCAAGAATCGGGCCTTGCAGAGTCTCAGGTAGGGCACCTAGAATCCCTAAGCCACTTTGGAAATGGTGGTTTGCAGCTTTCGGCCGTGCTGTGTGTATGGTCTGGGGCCCTGGCTGAATCCCGCTGGGGTCTGGAATTAGTCAAGTGTGTCGTGCCCATTTGTGGAGCCCTGTTGTACTCTTCATGGGTCTGCTTTTTGCTTTAATCCCAGACATTAGGCAGCTCACTTCCAGCGCTGGGTATGTTTCCCCGCTCCCCCAAAAAATCACTCAAAGAGGAGGGCAGTGCAGTGCAGCGCAGCCTGGTATCACTGATTCATAGAACCACAGTTTCTCCTCCCTGCCCCCAGGTGCCTGACTGCAGTGATTAGGGCATCCTCTACCCGCACGAGGTATGCGTTAGAACAACATCCAGTCTTGATTTGAACCTGAGAATGCTTCTGTTGGCCGATGATCGGCACTAATGCGCACCTAGTCTAGGCGAGGCCTTCGAGCGCGGCTCCATGTTCCGCATCAGATTGCTAATCCCAGGCAGGATTTGCCGCTCACCTTCTAGCTGCCAGTGTTAAACTCCCCCTGAGGCCCACGGGCAGCTTTCCTTCTCCTGTGTTGTCACGGTAATGCAGATTCTGCAGGTCAGATGCTACTCTCAATGAAACCTGTATGGATCTTTTGTCCTCACACCCTCCACAAAGTGATGCCTGCCTCAGCCACAGAGCACGTATTGCTGTATTGCTAGGTGCCAGAGTGCAGGCATTCTCATCAGTACCTTGCCTTCTTCGGGTCTGCCTCTGTGGCTGCATCTGGAGGCTCAGACTACTTAACCCTTGAGATAGCAAGGTGATGGACCCCTTGGGAATGTCCTAGGTAGGTAGATCGGACAGTTGGGTTGATCTTTGAGCCAGCCTGGAGCCCAGTTCCCTGTTCCCAAATCTGTGCTGGCTCTGCAGGGCAACAGCAGTTTCTCCTGACACACGAGGGTAGCAGAGCTGTTGCATAAGAAGAAGCAGCTTGCACACAGCATCTCTTCAAGCCATGCCAGCTCTTCTGAACACTGCCTGGCTCCCCGAAGGCGCACCCTGCTGACCATGCGCTGGATGATCTAACATCAGTGTAGTCAGGGTATGTCTACACGGCAATTAAAAACCCATTGCTGGCCCGCGCCAGCTGACTTGGGCTCAGGCTAAGGGATTGTTGAATTGTGGTGTAGACGTTCAGGCTTGAGCTGGAGCCCAGGCTCTAGCACCCTGTGAGGTGTGGGAGGGTCCCAGAGCTCCCAAACCCAAATGTCTACATGGAGCTAAGGGCCTGAGCCCCTTAGCCCGTCAGCTGGCACGGGATAGCCCTGGGTGCCTGACTGCAGTGTAGACGTAAATGCAGCAAACCCTTTCTCTGACCTGATGCAGCCTTGCAGCCAGGGTTCAGCGGCCTTGGCTATGTAAACGTCACTAGCTTTTATTCTCCCTGGGTTAGTCTCAGGGGAGAGGAATGGTTAAATAATTCTCCCTCCTCTTGTTCTTTGGCCATGTTAGTCCTGCTGAGCATCTGGTGGCTGGACTCTGCTTAGTTAATTTCTTTGTGAGCCACTGGTTTTACCCTGTAGTAATATACGCAGCCAACTCCCTAGCTCCCTGTGTGTTTTAAAGGCAGAGACTGTGGGTTTTTTTGCATGTACATGCTGTGTGCGCAGCAAGTTCCCAGCTTGGAGACTGAAGGAATGCTCAAAGGGCCTGTTTACACTCTGGAACCTGCCTGACCTGTTCTCCTGGGCTCGCATTTCTTTATGTTCCTAATCACTCTGCTCCCAAGCAGCCTGTGCCAGCCACACACACACAGCTTTAATTCATTGGCTTCAAAAGTTCGACCTCTCTGTGGGTTATGTGCCCTTACCTAAAAGGATCCTGCCATGTTCTGCTGTTGGCTCCCTCACCCTGGGCTTGGGGCAGGGGATGCTACATCTGACCTGTTGACTTGAGTTCCTAGTCTTGAGTTTACTGCTGAGCAAAAAAGTAGCGTGTTTTCGGATGTGGCTTGTCCATTATTGTCTAACAAGTTAGGAATGGTCTCCTGGGAGACAGATTGGGGCTGGATTATCTGGGATGCTCAAAACTGGACAAAGTCAGTAAGCTAAGGCTCTGCTGGGTTTTCTGTGAAGTTCCCCAACCCCCACCCTCTAATGTTGCTCCCTGGTTTTAGTGTAGATGGTTTCTGTCCACTGCAGGTGTGCTCAACATTGTGAGTGAAGCAATGCCCGCAGTAGAGACCCCATGATACCAGAGTCCTAGGACAAGTGCTTTTGCTTCCAGGAATTGCCTGGGATGTTGAAGTGCCTTATTTGCTCTGCTGTAGTCCAGAAGTTCCAGAAATGCCCATTTAGCTGACTTGGATCACTCGCTCTCCCCAGCCTGGCTGTGCTGCAGTAGTTGCTGTGACCCGTGTGTGAAGGGGCTATAAATGGGAATCTCTTCTTTCCTCTCCCTGGATGTTGAGAGGCATTGTGACCTGTTCCGTGCGGAATCCCAGGTGTCCCAAAGGGCTTTCCTGACTGCAGCACCACTGCACTAGGCTGGCTAGAGCAGGGGTGAATATAGCACAGGTGGAAGGTACAGACCATGGACATCTGATTCACTTCTGCCTCTATACCTGGCTTCCTTGCACTTGCGGTTGGAGCAGAGGTTGTTGCTGGGGTGGATCCCAAGGAATTTCTCTCCAAACACAGCATGAGGCTTCCTTTCGAGGTTGCAAATCTGAGCTGGCATCTGAATGTGCTGGCTTCAATTTTGAAAGGGCCCTCTCAGCCCCTGAACTCCCAGGTCTGCTCTGAACTCCCAGGTCTGCTCTGAAGAGTGGCTGTGTAATGGCACTGTGGAGGCAGGGTTGGATTGCGGTTATTGAGAGATATTCATGTCTGTTGCTAGTGCCTCGAGTTTTTCCTGGGTCTTTCCTGCTGAGACCTTGTCATGCTCATTGGGAATAAAGATCCCACAGAAAGAACATAGCCAGGGAAGCTGAGAACAAGGTGTGAGAGAGATGAGAATGTGGTTTCCTCTGTGGTGACTGCACTGGTTCAGAGGGTCTGCACGACTTCATCATCAGGTCAGCGGTTACCAGCAGGGGTGTGCCCAAGGGACAGGAGTTGCTCTCCTGACCACAGCCATGCCGGACTCATTGTGGTCACAGAGTTCCCCACACTACTGCATCCCACTTAGAACTCTGTGAGCCATAGATCCCCCTCCAGGGTAGTGCTCAGGGAAGGGAGAGGAGAGGCTCCTTTTATACACAGGAGGAAAACAGTTTTTAAAGGCACGGTTTGGGAGAAGGCCTCATGAGATACACAGCGCGCCTGTTGCTTTGCTATCTATGTTAAAGGGACGCAATCAATTTAAAAAATCACACTGAGACATGTACCTTCCACGGTTACAAGCCTCACCTAATGTTCCTGGAACTGAAAGTGATTAGAGAAAGAAAAGAGTTTCTCTGGCCTCAGCGTGTTTCCTGTGTGTGACAGCATGCTGTGTCTAGCCAGTGTCACTGCTTCCCCTCTTGTCTTGGGGGAGGTGTTTCACAGCAACAGGGGAGAGAAGAACACATGAAAAATAGGGGAATGTGATTGTAAATGCACAAATGTTGTCTGGGGCTCATGGGATGGACGTGAAAACTAGAAAGACTAGATCTCGAGTTGTTGCTGTCCTTTTAAAGGTTCTCTTAGAAGCTCTAGTTTTAGCCCCTGCCTCTCCCCAATAATTCAGAAGGTAATGTAGAAAAAAGGTTTCTTGCAAGTTTGGAGAAAATCACTCAAACCGCTTTGTTACTCTGACTTGACACTAGTTGTCTAACAGGTCTAGCCCAAATTACTACTTGGCTAATCATTCTGGGAAGCTAGTGCCCAGGTAAAACTCAACCCAGCTGGTCAGTGAGCAGAGTTACTGCAGAGTAGGACAGTCATTAGTGTGTGGTGTAGACCATCAGGCTATGGGGCTCTGTGTAGACGTAAAGTTATTTTGCTAACTCAACCAAGGACCAATTCTGCATGAGAGAAGGCCAAGTGACTCTCTGAGATGAATTAGAGGCCTGGGATTAAGCCATCTTGAGAGTAAGCCGGGGCCAGGGTCTGTGCAGGGAACTACTGGAGTCCAATTCTGCTTTAAAGCCACAGAATAAAGACAAGTACAGGGAGAGAGGATTTTGTGTGTGTTGTGTTAGATCCTACTTGATCACAGGAAGCTAGGAGCTAATTGCATCTTAGAGTGAACATAAGGGTCCTCTTACAATGACAGTTAACAGAGCTTTCATCTAGCTTGAGTGAAGACGGCTGTGAAGCCAGGCTTCCAGTCTCCTTCTGCAGCCATGTGTGGCATGCGCTGTGACAGTTCACTTGTAGTCCTGCATTTGTGGCAGAATGAGTGTGTCTGTGTGAAGGAAGCAGGTCACGCTGATTTGGAAATTTGAGGTCATTTAAAAACTTGCCGTGTGGAACCACGCAGGAGCAGCTCCACGGATATGGCTGCGGTTTGGGTTCCAGTATATGCTCTGTATTCACTCCCCTCAGAACTTGCATAGTAAAAGTAATGTTGTTCCTTTCCCTTCAGTGGAAATTATCAGATCAAACTTTAGATGTAATTTTGTCACTGCTAGGAAATATTAACGATGGAACTCCTGCATCGTAAATGAAATACGTTAGATAAACTGTTAGTGCGGGAAGCATTTAAAAGTGTGGAAGGGAACTATTTAGGGAAGGTAGAAAAATATTCAGACACACTCATAGTTCACACAGTCTCTGAAATAAAATGTGCGCATGTAAAATGTCAATGTAAATTCGTAAAATGTCCTGACCTGTTTGTGTAGTGGTCCCTATCCATCTACAAGGGATTTAACCACAACTCTAGAAACACTCACAGTCTCTGCCTATAGAGGACAGGTTAACGCATTCTGCAGGCCTGTCAATTCCCTTCTCTCCTCCTTGCTAAATGAGCAGTGTACCGGCCTGGCTTGGAGAACAGGTCTACTATGAGTTCTGCAGCCTTTATATGGGTGCAGATTGTTGGGTGTAGAAATGTCTGGCTCACATCCAAAGGGCAAATAAGGAGAGAACGCTGCTGCTGTCCTCCCTGTCCTGACTGCTAGATTGGGTTTTCTGCTCCATGTGGGAGGAAGCTGTTTCTGGAATTCACATGAAGAATACAGTGGGTCTCTTTGACCATAGTGGGTAGTTTGGATAGGAGAGGGTTGAGTGTGGTCTCTCTATGGAGAGTAGGTGTACGTGGCTGGTAGTGGGCTTGGAACTGGAGGACAGTCTGTGGGTTCGCAAAAAGAAAAGGAGGACTTGTGGCACCTTAGAGACTAACACATTTATCTGAGTATGAGCTTTCGTGAGCTACAGCTCACTTCATCGGATGAAGTGACACATCCGATGAAGTGAGCTGTAGCTCACGAGAGCTCATGCTCAGATAAATGTGTTAGTCTCTAAGGTGCCACAAGTCCTCCTTTTCTTTTTGCGAATACAGACTAACACAGCTGTTACTCTGAAGTCTGTGGGTTATGTGTGGAGTGCAGCTGACTGAGGTCGCCTATTTTGGGAAGGTTTATGATGCAGGAGGAGTGGGTATTGGACACCGGCAGATTGAAGCTGGCAAGCGCAAGAGCTGAGTTGCTTTTAGAATGCGTGTTGTGATATTTGAATATTTCTCTCTCGTGTTTTAACTGTGGCATTCCTTGGCTTGCACAGGCTTCAGCTTTATTGGTCTGATAAAGTTTGTTGTCAGTTAATAATTGCACACACAATGTAGGTTACAGCCATTTGGCTTTTACTGCTTCGCATACAGTATGTAGCCAGCCTAAAACGTCCCAAGGAGAGGTCCTGGGGGAGGGGGCAGGGGAAGAAGGCTGCTAGCTTCTCAGCTCAGCTGATCAGGAGTGGAAAGGCACCCTTGGGACTCATTTAATCCCATACAAAATATTAAATAGCAACTTTTCCAAACCCAGAGCAGGAAAGCAGTTGTGGGGAGACTGCTCTGATGTGGAATGGGCCATTCCGAGCCTTTCTGGGCCCCAAGCAGTGAGGATGGAAACCCTGATGCTGCAATACAAAAAATGTTCTTAGACATGCAAAAAGGCCCATGTATTTTCTGAACAAATGACACTGCATGAAAGAGTGAATGTAAGTGGAGCTGATTTGGAGCGTGACTTTCTCAAGAAATTCTGCTGGATTGGGAGTATTGAAGGCAGAGAATCTCTAGCTGCATGTTGAATCAGTAAAAAACAAATGCAAGTGATTGGCTGAAGGAAGAATTGACAGACCTGGCGGATGGAGCAAGAAGAAGGAACCTGAGGATAGTGGGTCTCTCTGGAAGAGAGATCAGAGATGATGTGCTTTCTTTTATCCGTAACTTCCTCAAGGAAATCTGGGCTGCGTCAGAACAAGCTCAGTACAGCCTCCTGCTGTTTAAACCACTGGAGCAGGGAACAGGACTCAGTGTTGTAACGAAGAAAATTAATTCACAAAGTGACAAAGAAAGAAGTGTCTTCAAAAGTCGCGTGTGTCCCTCTTGTCTAATAAGGCAGGCTGGTGACCAGCCCTGCAGGGTGAGCACACTCAGTGAGGCTGATGCCAGCATTTGGGATCTTCGGTCCATGGTTCAGGTATTTCAAGAAACAAAAGAAGCCCAGACTGCACATACTCTGCAACTGTGTTCTGAGCGCCAAAGCCTCAGGTCTCTCACCCCCTCCTCCTGCAATCCAAGGTTCCTCTTGCATCCAGGGATACTGGTGGTGTTAAACAATGAGAGCAAGGGTGGCATCTCCATGCTCTGTCCGTCCACCTTTGTGTGCATCTGGAGGGCAGGTTCATCTGATGGAAGGGAATTTGATAAATCTGACTTTTGGCCTCCCCCAATCTCTTTTCCTGCCCCCTTGGTCCAACAGCCTCTGCTGGTTATTACTTCCCCGGTTTCTTCTCATGTTTCAGCCAGTTTACATTTCTACAAGCACATCGGGAGGGCTTTTCTCATGATTGAAAATAACCCCTCACCATGTTGTAGGAGTCTCTGGTGTCTGACCTGTTACAATACTTCATCAGCAAGGGGAGCTTATGGCTGACTGTCTACAGTGAATTTTCCCATCATCCCTTGGAGAGGGAAGCCCGAGTGTGGTGTGTATGGACAATGCAGATGTTTTATCGTTAACATTGGTTAGGGCTGAAACTGCTTGAAGAAGTTATGGGATGTTAGAGAGACCCTGGCAGGTTAAATAAACCCACCTGCTCTATGTTACTAGGAAACCAGAGATCCTGGAAGCCTGCAGGAGTTTTTAAAATCTCTTTTCAATGTGCTGTTCACATCTCTGGCCTCCCTCCCCTCTGAGCCAGGGGAGCACAGCACTGGTCAGAGGGTCCTGCTGGAATGGAGGGGGACAAAGGGGCCTCAAATTCTATCGTAGCAGGGGTATCACTTGCCCAGGAAACGGCTCACCATGCGGGTGGCTGGGCTTATGCAGGCAGTTTCTGTTTGTTGGGTCAATGTCTCCAGCTGGGAGAGGTCCTCACAGCAGAGCCAGGTCTGAATAAGGAATGAACTGGCTACTGAGGGTCCCAAACGCGTGACTCCACCCTGGCCAGGTTCCCTTGGGGTGCCCAGCCCCAGCAGGTTATGGAATGTTGCCTGGTCTGCCCTGGTCTGACACACCTGCCGTCCAGTAGCCACTGGCTATGGCAGACTCGCCTGCTGGAGTGGCCTGCACCACTGTCAGCAGGGGAGGGTCTCACTTCTCCTTCTGTTCCTTTGCAGAGCCCTGTTTGACTATGACAGGACCCGGGACAGCTGCCTGCCGAGCCAGGGGCTCAGCTTCTCCTATGGGGACATTCTGCATGTTATCAATGCCTCAGATGATGAGTGGTGGCAAGCGAGACTAGTGACCCCCCACGGAGAAAGTGAGCAGATTGGGGTCATCCCCAGCAAAAAAAGGTGAGTGTCGTTGCAGCAGCCCTGTTCCCCTCTCCCCATTCTCCACAATGGATCTGGCCAAGCGCAGGGACTGCACCTATGTGGCATTGCATGGACCTGCTCCAGCTGCTAGGAGCCATCAGTGGTGGTGATGCCAGTGACTCCCACCCCCAATTGTATGTGTGACACCCTCACTGGCAGCTGCCAGGAGGCGGCTCTCACTGGTCCCCCGTGGGGCTGTGCACCATCAAGGTCGGGGCGAATATGAAGCAGGGGTTGGTGATAGGTCTGCAGTGAGACCCTTTCTCCTGAAGTGACCTGGATTGTGACTTCCCTGAAGAGCAGCTGAGGAGACGAGAAGAGCAGTTGGTCCTGTTCAGCCGGATGAGAGTCTGGCTCTGCCATGGTTGAAAACTGGGGTTGGGGAGTCCCCAGCCTTGCTAGCCCTGAGGAGCTCAAGACCCCTGATGCCTGAGCCATGCAGCCTGTGCCTTGTACCACTGAGGATCTGTCTGTGAGCCAGATCCCATCCAATGTAAAACCACAGAGCCCAGAGAGAGGAGGAACCAGCTAACCACCAGCTCTGCTTGTGGTTTCTGTGGGTTTAATGTCGAAAGAGATGCTGGGGTGTGTGAGACAGGAGCAAGGTTTCACTCCCCTCTGTCGCCGGGCAGAGGGGTTGGAACGTGCAAGTGCCGGTGGGTACAGGTGAGCTCTGCTTGCTGCAGGGGCAGTGCCCAATTCTTGCTGGCAGAACCGGATCTGCCTGCTGTGGGGAGGGGAGGGTCCTGGTCTGCAGAGACTGAGAATGTCCTTTGGGCAGCTTTCCAGTGTGACGGGATGAAGGCCTGGGGCAAAATTCAGCCTCTCTAGTGGAGCTTGCTCCCCGGGCAGCCTCTGCACACGGGAGGGCGGTGACCTAGCATAAATCCCATTCCTAGTTCCAGGGGGACCAGCTGAGGGGAGGGGAGAGGCTTTCTGTGTCCTCACCCTGATCCCTCGTAGAGGCAAGCTGTTCTGCTGTGTGCCTCTGTGCGACATGTCTGTCTATCAATTCATCCATCTGTCCTTCCTCGGGAGTGCCTGGAAAGGGGCAGACCACACCCTCTCCTTCCCCCTGAGGGGCTCTTTATATAGGGCACACTCTTCAGCTGATCAGCTTATTGAGGGCTGGGCTCCCCGCTGGCTCCTCTCCCCTCCAGATTCCTGGCGCTGGTTAGACTCATGACAAGCTGCGTGATCAAATCGCTGCTAACAGCAGAAGCTGCTCAATTTGCCCAGAGCTGCCTCCAAGTGTTCTCTCCTTACAGGTGGCATGGTCAGGTGGTTTGGGTGCCAGAGGGAGCTTTAGTCCTTGGATGCGGCGGTGACCATTGGGGTGCAGAGGTGACCCTCTGCCCTTTGCTGCCCACCAATGTAGCTCATCAGACACCGTATGGAGAGGACCAGGGCAAGGCAGCGAGCTGCACACACATGAACTAGGGCTTTCTCTCATTTGACTTTAATCAGGGTGGAAAAGAAGGAGCGTGCACGATTGAAAACAGTGAAGTTCCATGCCCGGACTGGGATGATTGAGTCCAACAGGGTAAGTGCCAGAGCAGCGGTGCCCGGGATGGCCTGAGGTGGTAGCTAGAGGGGCCAAGGAGCATCCGAGGCTAATGTTGTAATGCTTCTCACTTGGGAAGATAGGCAGAGCATTCCTGAGTAGAGAGCAGCTGAGACCAGTTGGACTCAAGTTGTGTGTGGCTGGGCTGCCTCTTAGGCTTCTGTTCAAACTGCACAGCAGATCCCCTCCTGGGCTGCATGGGTTTTGGCTACAAATCTACAGAGCTGGCAGCCTGGGATGGCCAGGCCATTTGGACAAAGACACTCGAGTGTGTAGCAGAAACTCCCTATGACACTGTGTGTGACCCCATAAGCTGGTGGTCAAGCCCTAGATTGCTTGTGAACAAAAAGTGTATCACAAAACACCCTAGCTGGGTGGAGCTGACTTCAGACCTTCTTGCACAGGCGCTTGTGACTTCCCTACAACGGGTGGCTGGAGGTCAGAGCCTTGCTGCTTAATAAACAACATTTCAGGCAAGGAAGGGGGCTTTTAGGGACATGGCCTTGCTCCTGTGGAAAGCGGATTGGGTAGTCAACCTTCCAACATCCCTACAACATTTTTCTCTACACTTAATTTTTCTCCTGCATTATAGTTTCCATGTAATCTCCATGATTTCATTTGAGGGTGATTGCCCTGCCACAGATCCTCATTGTCTCTTCATTTTAATTTTTCGTGCATGCGTTAAACGCCATTTGTTTTTTCTGTCCTCCCTTCCATCTCCATGTTCTTCACAGTCGATCAAAACGAAACGTAAAAAGAGTTTCCGCCTCTCCCGAAAGTTTCCATTTTACAAGAGCAAAGAGAACCTGGCCCAAGAGAGCAGCGGACAGGAACGTAAGTAGCCGCTGGCCAGAGAGGGCAAAGTGTGCAATCCCCACCCAAACCCCAGCACCGGCTCCCTGTGTGGCAAGCTGGGCCGAGTGCATTTCCCTCGGCAAAGAGCCTCCATTCAAAATAGCTGGGAATCACCTTGTATTGGGCCAAACAGCATGACTCCGCCCTTTGAGAACTGTTCTGAGAGCCTTCTCATTTGGAACTGGCTCAGCAAGCAGATAGAGGCAGGATGGGACTTGCTGTGGGACCAATGGGTGCCTCTGAAACTGCTTACCAAGCTCTGGCTGTACCTCCCAGAGTGTCCCAGTGGCTTCCCACCCATATTGAGAGACAGACCCAGAGCCTGCAATGGCTTCCCAAGCTCAGGAGACTCAAATGGAGTGTTGCCTCTTCTCCCGCTGCATAGCAATGGTGGAAGCGGAGATCCTGCCTTGCCCTCTCCTCCGAAGCTGTTCCAGGTACAGTGGCACTCAGGCTGAGCTCTGGCCATCACAGCCATGGCTGGCATTATATAGAGAGCATAGAACAATGCGTGTCACTGGGCAAAGCCAATCCCGGCCTGTCTGCCTGTAGAGAAGGGGACGTCTCTCCTACCTGCCTCATCCCTTCCCTAGTGCTCAACTCCCAGCCATAGGTGCTATGTCAGCAAAACTGCCTCTCCCAGCTGCTGCCAGTCTAGCTGCCTCTGGCCATGGCCCAGGATTTCTGTCCAGCCTCTGGGCGATGGAGACCTACCTGGCACATTCTCAGTTGTTTGGTGTTTTCATCCTTTCACAACTTCTCAGGACGTGATCAAACCTCTACTCTGCCTTTCTCTGCTCTCCCTGATGTGCCAGGGGCTCTGCCTTCCCCCACTCTCCCCCTAATGTGCTCTCGGGGGGGCTCTGCCTTCCCCCGCCCTCAGAACAAGGTGAGGGAATATGGTGCTCAAAGGCTCGTGTTTAATGTTGTAAATGGGCAGGTGTGAGAGGGTGCAGCCCTTTGTCCCGCTCCTGGAATTGGGAAACACCCTTGCTGTCTATGGTGAGAACCTGGCAGTGCTCATCTGCACGAACCCGTTAGGAGTAGTGAATCCAGCCACCTTTTGTTATGTGACCATCTGCTCCAGAAGCACCTCTGTGGGCGAATCACTGTGGCCGGCAGAGCTGCCCTGTGCCTGGCTCCCTTTCTGGAGGAATTCCAGCTGCCTGCAGAGACAGCTGCACGTTCCGTAGTGTGTCTGGCTCCTGGAGGGACGGCTCCATTTCCCAAGAGGGTGGTAAGGCATGAACCCCTGGCTGGCAGCCTCATTGCACTCTCCCTGCTGGAAGGTCACATCTATTCATGGCGTCTCGCCCATCCCGCTTCCCACATGGCGCTAGGAAGCTCCACGTGAGGACAAACCCTGGCTGGGGCCATGCTCTGATGGTGGATGGCTGTGATCCAGGGCCTCTGCTCTGACACCCCTGGCAAATCCCCTGTGTTGAATGGAGGGTGTTCAGAGTGGGGCAAATGGAGCAGAGAGACCAGGACGGTCAGAGGCTTCCCCCTCCCGCCCCCCCCCCCCCCCAGCATGTTCTCTACAGAGCAACAGTTGAACTGAGCATGTGTTAAAAAGTCAGTGTGGTGAAAACTGCACAGTGTCTGGGAGCAAAGGGCTATGCACTCCGGCTTAGGAAAGCACAGTCTATTCGAATCAGAGAGATGCGTGTGGACCACGGTCCTCTGAGGAGCTGAAGGGTTTAACACGCAAACCGCCTACGACGTACTCCTACAGAAGGACTTGCTGGCCAGTGAGCCACTGAGGGAGGTATTCCTAACCTGCGCTGTCTTTCCTCTGCACTTGCTACACATCATCCGCTGTCAGTAATACATTGGGTGCTTTGTCGGCAGCTGTGGTCTTCACCGGTGGGAGAGGAGGCAGGGCCAGGCAGAGCAAATCCACCTGCCATGCTGTATTCCCATGTCATGGTGCACTGCTCTGAATGTTCTCTGCTCTGCGGCTCAGTGCAGTTGGGGCCAGGGCCAAGAGCCTGTCTGCACACTGCCTGCATGGTGTCTCGCTTCACTGGCACAGATCTCCCTCTGGTGTGTTTATGGAGAGAGTAGCCAGATTGTCAAATGAGTTCAGTACCCAGCCTGCTGCGCTTTTCTGAAAATCTGGCTCTGGGTAAGTCCAGCACGCCCCTTGATCCTTCCTGGGCCTGACTTCAGCCATAAAAGCTGTGTGTGCACCTGCATACTCCGAGGCCTCGGGGGTAGGATGGTTGGTGATTTGGCTGCCCAGTGCACTTGCTAGATGCATCTGCCTATGTGTGGTTGCAGGTGTCAGAACTAAGGTCAGCCAGACCCGAACTGCACTGGCTGAATGAATATACAAACCCTCCTTGGGAGGGAGGGCCCCTCTCTCGGCTCCCCCACTTTGCCAGCGACTTGTTAAGTCCCAGCGCCCCCTCTGCTCAGGGTACACAGCTGACAGTGCACCAACGTGCCTGGGACCAGTGGTTGTAGGGATTGGTGGGGGAGTTGGAGAGTCCCTGGGGAGGGGGCTTGGCTTGCTGCTTTCCCTCCTGGAAGGGTTTGTGGTCTGGGGTCGTTGGGGTGGGTGGTGGCTTGCTTGTAGAGGGTGGAACATAACTGAATTCATGACTAAAGGGGATTCACTACCTGCCTCTGGGCTCTCTAACGTCTTTTTTGAGGGCCCATTCTCTGCCAGCTCCAGGTTAGCATGTGTTCACGGTGTGGTGTGAGGAAAGGCTGAAATGGGACCCCACTCCCTGTCTAGTTCCTGTTATAGGTAGAAACTTGCAGCCAGTCTCCCTCCCTTGAAATGCTTCACAGCACTTGACTAAATCTGCTTGTGGAGTGCTGGTCAGGGAGCAGAGTCCTTCCCCTGCGCGCTCCGCATGTGGAAATGTTGGGATATGGGGAGCTGAAATAAAGACCTGCAGAGGAGTTTGACGTGCTCCTCAGCCCTTCCAGGGAAGCTGAAAGGCTCCACCTGGGACTGTACTAGAGAGTGGGTGTGGGCAGAGGGCTCTGGAGCACGGACGATCCCTCAGACACCTGGAGTGGGAGATAAAACATACCTGGCCTTCACCAGTCCATCAAAAAGCTGAGTGAGCCACAATCTTGGGAAGGCCTCCCCTCAACTTGCCAACAGCACCTCTGGAATTGGAGCAGCTCACTCAGGAGGGTGGAGAATGTGTTAGCCTGCTCCAGGAGGCCAACTGTTCCTCAGTGAGCGCCTTCCAAAGTGCATTCAATGAGCAGGTAGCCTGAGAAGGAGTCTGGCACACTGGTACCATTGGTCTCTGGGCTGTGGTTTTGGCACGGCTGCCCTTAGCCCTGTGGGGGCTGGTTGAAGGCCCTGAGATGGCCATTGGCTGGGCGAGAGAACACTGCTCAGCTCCGCAGTGCAAAGGCTGGATGTGTTGCCTGCCCCAGCAAAGACACTTCTGAATTTTGTAACCTCACTTGCAATTGCAGCTCTCAGCTGTTCTGCACTCCTGTCACTAATGCTCACCTGGCTCTGTCTTCTTCCTCTCTTCTCTCTGTCTCTTACTCCCCTCTCTGGCTCTCTGCCCCTTCCTGCGGTCTATGAAATCAGGACTTCCCTGGGTTAAGTGACGATTATTATGGAGCAAAGAACCTGAGTAAGTCTCATTTAAATGCACATCGTTCGCTCTCCATGTCTGGCACTGTGCCTGGGGGGAGGCTGGGATCCAGGCACTGGGAGTGAGTGCTGCTCTTGATGTACAGCACTACGCGCTCTGAAGGCTTTGCTCTTGGTTCTGAGGCTGTGGGTTCCAGTCCCCATCAGTGGAGGTGGAGGGGGCTGGGCTCTGGGGGGAGGGAGAACTGCCCCTTGTGCCTGCTCACGTGGAGAGTTAGAATTCCCTAATCCTGCCCTGACTGTGCCCCGTCCCTCCAGATTGCAGGGTGAGCTGCTCTGTTTCCTCTTGTTAGACTGACGGTCACAGCTGGAGCTTGGATCCGGCTGACTCCCTGGTTTAATGCCAGCTCAGATGAGTTAGTGTCATGCCTGCCCTGGAGACTGCTGCGTCTTTAAGTGCTACCTGCCTGCTCTCCGTGCCAGGTGCTTGCACATGTACCCTGAGCTGTGGAACTGCTCCTCTTCCTGACTCACTGACTCCCTTTGGGGAGACAATCTTCGCAGCTTCCAGTTAGAGGCCAGCTTTATTCAAGCAGTCCCATGGCTACCCACACCTTAGGGACCAGCGCAGCCCCATGCACCTGGGAGCATGCAGCCAGGGGGAGGTGCAGGCCAAGTGAGTGACCCAGCTTCTGCGGAGGGGCCGCAGCATTGGAAATGGCCTAAACAAGCAAGGCCCCGAACTCTGTTCCGTCTTGTCAGTGTCTTGTCTCTGTGAGTCTCTCTCCTCCCTCCCACCCCCTGGCTGGTTGGCCCTTGTCAGACTTGCACTTTGCTTTAGGGTTTGTGCTGGTGTATCCATGTGCTACGGCAGCTTCCCTCCTTCACTCCCCCTCCCTGCATGATACCTGGCCCAATGGGGACTCAAACTGAAACTTGACTGGACAGCTGGCAGGGCCCTGCCCCATGCACCACCCCTCTCTGTGTGGGTTTATGCTGTAACCTCAAGGGGGGCCAGTTCCCTGCTCTTGGAGACGATGCAGGATGAGGCCTAGTGCATTACCTGGGGAGGCCATTACTACTGCCAGGGCAGAGCTGTTCACGCTGAGTTGCTTTCCGTTCCTGTGCACTCTGCCTGGGGAAAGGGAACCCAGTTAGCTGTGAGCTCGTGCCTACTGGCTGCGGAGAAAGCCCTGCCTCCGGCGTTCACATCTTTTCCCTTTCATGCTCGTGAAAGTGCCCCAGACATAGTTAACTGGATTTCCCTGTTGAAGCTACTGACTGAAGGACCCTGAAATGAACCTCCTACAGTGATGCCCTACATCTGGAAATGCCAGTTCTAATGCAGGAGTAAGGGATGGGGGCTGAATCTGTGAGAGGAGTCTCGCTGGGTCCACAGGCTGCCATCGGCTGTGGGGGCCCCAAGGCTGTGCTCGCCCATGCCCTCTACCTGTGTCCTGTGGCCACTAGCATTCGGTGACTGTCTGTCTCCTACCCCATGTGCCCTTCGTGAGTTCCTGGCTGCAGGTGTTCTGAATTGGCGTCTTTTTCTTGTTGGTTTGCAGAGGGCGTGACATCAAACACCAGTGACAGCGAGAGCAGTTCCAGTAAGTGTCTTTCTCTCCTGCTGTCTCTCACCTCTGTGTCTGTGTGTGTGTGTGTTCGTTCTAAGCATTTTCACTCCTCTGTTGTCCCCATGATGTTTCCTGTTCGGAGGCCGATGCTTCCTTTGGCCACTCGAACTGAAGGTCCTAGAGATGTTGTGGCCAGCTCCCTCGAGGGGTTGGGAGCTTTTTACCAGGGCCGGTTAGCAGTATCCCTAGTGTCAGCGATGGGATGCAGGGACATGGGTGCCATGAGGTGTTAAGGTTCACTCTTGGACCTGTCCCAGCAGAGGATTCTGCCCCCAAGCACTCTGGCTTTGGGGTGCCCCGTGGCTCCTGTGTCCTGACTTCCAGCCCCTGGGATAACACCCCATAGGTCTTGGAAAGCTTGTGCTCAGAGAGGAAGATCTCTACCAGCTGCTAGCGCTCTGCAGCCCATCTACAGCACAAGCCCTGCAGGGGGACTAATAGCGTCTGCTGCAGCCATAACGCGCATTCTGCCCGAGGCGTCTCTCTCCTCCTGTGACAAAGCTGCAGCTGCACATCTGACGCTTCCAGCTAGGAACTGCTGCTGCCCCACCGTGTCCCCAGTTTGCCCTGCCGGGATGCTCTGAACCAAACATGCTGGTGGTGGTGGTCAGGCAGCTCAGAAGGGCCGAGCACAGAGCCGAAGCAGTGTGTGTAATGAGGGCAGTGTCCCCAGCACCTTTCCTCCCACAAGGCTTCAAACAGCCAGCACCCAGCAGGAAGGGAAATTGGTGCCAGGGATCCAGGGTCTCTGGAGTGTCCCCACAGAGCAGATGGGAGCTGGGGCTTATGGTTTCCCCGCACACGGAGAGGAATGGGTTCCATACAGCTAGCCAGAAAGGATGAATGGCTGAGTTGGTCCTGCTTGGCTCTGAGCCCAGAAAGTGGCTATTCCAGGTGTCGTTCAGCCCGGTAACCCAGAGAGCAGTCAGGCTGTGGAATAGGATCCTCAAAGCAGATAGCGGCCAGGTTGCCCTTCTGGGCTGGAGGGAGTCATGGGAAGGGGAGGACTCTTGGTCTTTAGGCTGGGTCACAGCCTGCAGAAAGAGTGCCCTCTGGTGTTTGCACAAGTATTCCAGACAAACGGCCATGAAGCAAATGTGTGACCAAGTCATGGGCCAGCTGGGCTTAGAGTGCAGCCCCACCTGCTGGCCACAGACTAGCCTTTGGGTTGGCTGCAGGAGCAGTGTGATGGGAATGGCTCTCACTCACGTACTGTTGGGTCTTCCTGGGACAGTCGGAATGGAACACCGCCCTGAGGCAGTCCTGGTCAGGAGCAGCACTCCAGGCTGGGACTCTCCTGTGCACTTTGCTGTCTGGTGGGGCGGGCAACCCAGAGGCCTTTGGGGCACTTCTGTGTGTGGCGGCTCCTGGCTGGCTATTGCCTTCATGCTGCTTTCTGGTGGCAAAGGGTTGAGGCAGGAGAGGCCCCTGCAAACACTTACCTGCTTCTCCCTGGCTCTATTCCAGAAGGACAAGAGGACACTATCCTGTCATATGAACCAGTGACACGGCAAGAAAGTAAGTATGGGATGAGGTCTGGAGTGTGCGGTGGTCTTGAGTCCCAGCTCTACAGCGTGTGGTGGTGTTGAGAAGTGTCTACACACAGCTAGCGGACACTGCTCATGACATGCCTCTTTGGTAAATGGCAAACGCTTGAAACGCTGGCTCTGAAACCGCCATTGCTAAAAATGTAACGCCCTCTGCCCTGCGCCAGCCCAGCCCTCTCTGCTCTGCCGTTCCAGAGCCTTGGGTCCTCCTTGGACCAAGTGCCCGCCTTCACCACAGGCCACCCACACACTCTGTCTGATCCATGCCCCAGCCATGCTGCCCCTCGTGACTGCGTCGGGTTGAGTGCCTGGGGCCGGAGGCTGGGAGGGCCCATTTCTTTTTAAAACACCTAGCACGTTGTTGGTGCTTCATCTGTACCAACTCGAGGCAGCTGTTCACCCGTGAGCGGCAGTTCGCTGGTCCCCCAGCCAGAGATTAGCATGTCATAATCTCCAGACACAAGGGGCGTAAGTGCCAGCAGCATGCCTGTGGAGAAGAGGTGCATTCCTCCCCTGCAGCTTGCGGGCCACTGTTCACCACGATCCCGGCTGGGAGGTCAGCCTCCCGCGTTTGTCTGAGCGGCTGTGATGGAAGGGCTTGGGAAGAGGGGTGTGTTGAGGCAACAATTCGGGTGCTCTAACGGAGGAGCGAACATGGAAGTGCACGTGGAGGCACATAGGAGAAGAGGTAATAAGCACTATTGTGTTCTGCACCATTTGCCTCTTTGTGCGTGTTGCTGATGCACTCTGTGGGCTGAGCCCAAAGACAAGTCCCTGGAAGCTGTTTCCGTGTGCATGGGAAAGGTGTCCTTGTTCTAGAATGAGAAGGGTTCTGTCCTTGGGTAGACTTGGAGCTTTGCTGAGCTTAGTCCCCACTGCAGGAAAAGGGCCTTCAGTATTTCCACAGACCACAAGCGTGAGTGCTGTGTGAATGGCCGTGGTGTATTGACCACAAGTATTCTGGAGCCACATGGCCCACTCCAGGCTTCAGCGAGTGTGGGAGCAGCTACTAGGATCAGAGACTCAGCCTCAGGGTCGTGGCTTTTCTTGTTTCCAGTTCACTATGCGAGGCCAGTGATCATCCTGGGGCCAATGAAAGACCGAGTCAACGATGACCTCATCTCCGAGTTTCCACACAAGTTTGGCTCCTGTGTGCCACGTAAGTGTTGGTGTTTTGTGTGTCTCTGGGGTGGTGAGTTAGTGATCCAGTGCAGCTCTGGGCAGCCGCTGTTTCTCCTGCCTGCTGCATCTGAGCCATGTGGTGGCGAAGAGAGGCAAGGTAGGGTTGCTGTCGGTGCGGGCTGAGCTTTGGAGGAGGGAAGGTGCCTGGTTGCGGTGGGCTCGGTCTCATGAAGCCCCCCTCTCTTTCAGACACTACCAGGCCTCGGCGTGAGAATGAGGTGGATGGGCAGGACTATCACTTTGTTGTATCCCGAGAACAGATGGAGAAAGATATTCAGGACAACAAGTTCATAGAGGCTGGGCAGTTCAATGACAATCTCTATGGGACCAGTATCCAGTCGGTGCGGGCAGTTGCAGAGAGAGTGAGTGTAAATGTGGAGGCAGTGACACTGCTCCAGGGAAGCCCACAGCTCACCCAAATGATTTCTGACCTTCTCGCGCCTGCATCCATTGTCTATGTAACTGTATGTGCAGCAAGAGCCAATTGGACAGGGATTCCTGCCAAGCCATGTGGCCTTGTTCCAGAACCCCAGACTGCCCAGTGCTCTGCCGCTAAACCCACCCACCCTCCCCAGGCAGGAGTCCTGCAGAACTCAGGCCTCCTAAGCCACCGGGCTACCAAGGCCACCATTAGCAGCACCAGTGCCTGCTTTATCTTCACAAGCACTGATGCAAGGGTTCTTCGCAGTGGGTAGAACAACAGAAATGCTCTGTGCTCAGAGCATGACAGAGCCCATTGCTGGTTTGTAAACAATGTCCTGAATGTTGAAAAGAAGCCCCCGTCCCTTCTCCTGGGTGCTGCCACCTGCCCAAGTTGGGGGCCCACGCTGGGGTTTGGCATGTTCCATCCCTCGTCCTCCTGCTCCAGGCTGCTTTCAGAGAGGGAAAGCCAGAGGTAGGTGTGACTGAATGACGCTGGTCCCCTCTTGTGCCCTGCCAGGGGAAGCACTGCATCCTGGACGTGTCTGGCAACGCCATCAAGAGGTTGCAACAAGCACAACTTTACTCTATTGCCATTTTCATCAAGCCAAAATCCATTGAAGCTCTCATGTAAGTGCATATTTGCCACCTACCCCTTGGGTCTGCTAGCTGCAGGGACCAGGAACCTGCACTCCTGTTGCTTCTAATTCAGAAAAGGGGTGGGGGAAAGGCTGCTACTGTCGCGGTCATAGAATCACAGAAATGTCAGGCTGGAAGGTACCACAAGAGGTCATCTAGTCCAGCCCCCTGCACTGAGGCAGGACCAGAGATACTTAAGAGCATCCTTGACAGGTGTTTGTCCAACCTGTTGTTAAAAATCTCCAATGAAGATTCCATGACTTTCCGTGGGATCCTATTCCAGAACTTAACTATCCTCTGAATTAGAAAGTTTTCTCAGTGGAGAGAGGTAAATAGCGGTGTCCCCCAGTCCTGGGACCAGTCCTATTCAACGGGTTCATAAATGATCTGGAAAAAGGGGTAAACAGTGAGGTGGCAAAGTTTGCAGACAATACAAAATTACTCAAAATAGTTAAGTTCAAAGCTGACTGCGAAGAGTCACAAAGGGATCTCACAGAACGGAGTGACTAGGCAACAAAATGGCAGATGAATTTTAGTGTAGATAAACGTGAAGTAATGCACATTGGAAAACATAATCCCAATTATACATACACAATGATGGGGTCTAAACTAGCAGTTACCACTCAAGAAAGAGATCGTGGAGTCATTGTGGATGGTTCTCTGAAAACATCTGTTCAATGTGCAGCAATCAAAAAAGCGAACAGAATGTTAGGAACCAGTAGGAAGGGGATAGATAATAAAACGAAAATGTCCTATTGCCTCTATATAAATCCATGGTACGCCCACATCTTGAATACTGCATGTAGATCTCGGCGCCCCATCTCAAAAAAGATATATTAGATGTGGAAAAGGTGCAGAGAAGGGCAACAAAAATGATGAGGGGTATGGAACAGCTTCCATATGAGGAGAGATTAAAAGCCTGGGGCTGTGCAGTTCAGAAATGAGATGGCCCAGAGGGGTGTGATGGAGGTCTATACAGTCATGACTGGTGTGGAGACAGTGAATCAGGAAGGGTCATTTTCTCCTCCTCATAACACATGAACAAGGGGTCATCAATGGATTCAATAGGCAACAGTTTACAACAAACATAAGAAAGTACTTCACTCAAAGCACAGTCAACCTGTGGAACTCCTTGCCAGGGGATGTGAAGGCCAAAACTATAACTTGTATAATTCAATAAAAGTATAATTCACAAAAGAATTGGATAAATTCATGGAGGATAGCTCAATCAATGGCTATTAGCCCAAGATGGTCAAGGATGCAACCCCATGCTCTGGGTGTCCCTAGTCTCTGACTCCCAGAAGTTGGGACTGGATGATGGGATGGACCACTCAATAAATTGCCCTGTTCTGTTCATTCCCTCTGAAGTATCTGGCACCAGCTACTCTCAGAAGACAGGATACTGGGCTAGATGGACCATTGGTCTGACTAAGTACAGCCATCTTTATGTTTGTACATTCTGAAAGTTTTTCTGAAATTTTCCTTGCTGCAGTTTAAGACCATCGCTACTTAACCGATGGACATGGAGAACAATTGATCTCCATCCTCTTTGTAATATCCCTTCGCATATTGTTACCAGGATCTCCATTAGTCATCTTTCCTTAAGACTAAACAAGCCCAGTTTGTTCAACCTTTCTTCACAGATCAGGTTTTCTAGCCCTTTTATCATTTTGTTGCTCTACTCTGGACACTCTCTAATTTGTCCACATTTTTTTAGGTATTGTGCCCAAAACTGGGCAGAGTACTCCAGTTAAGGTCTCACAGAGCCATGTAATCCAGGCCAGTTACTTACCATGTCTTTCTTCTGACCTTAGCTTTTTTCACAACCACATCACATTGGCTTGTGTTCAATTAGTGATCCAGCCCCCAGATCCTTTTCAGCAGTGACACCACCTGTCCCGTTATAACCATATACTGTCCGTTTGGTTTTCCCTTCCGAAGTGTAATACCTTACACTTTTCTTTACTGAATTTTTCTTGTTGATTTCAGACTAGTTCTCCAATTTGCAATGGTCCTTTGGAATTCTAATCCTGTCCTTCAAAGTGCTTGCAGCCCCTCCACGCTTGGTGTCATCTGCAGATTTTTATGAGCATATTTTACTCTCCATTATCCAAGTCATTCATGAAAATATTGAATAGTACTAGACCCAGGGCTGACCCTTGCAGGACTCCACTGCATATGTCCCTCCCAGTTCGACAGTGAACCATTGAATGCGGTGTTTCAACCAGTTGTACACCTATCTTATATTTAATTTCATTTATACCACATTTCCCTAGTTTGCTTTTGAGAGTGTCATCTGAGAGAGCGTGCCAAGTGTCTTACTAAAATCAGGATATATCACTTGTACTGCTTTCCCCTGTCCACTAGGCCAGGTGCCCCATCAAAGGAAATTAGGTTGGTTTAGCATGATTTGTTCTTGATAATATAACCCCATAATTGTCTAGGTGCTTACAAATCGATTTGTTATAGTATATACCCCGGTATCGAAGATAAGGTGATTGACTACTCTATACTTCCCTGGGTCCTCTTTGTTCCCCCTTTTAAAGACAGGTACTATGTTTGCCCTTCTTCGATCGTCTGGGATCTCACAAGTCCGTCATGAGTTCTAGAAGATAATTGCAAGTGGTTCCAAGTTCGCTTTAGCTGGTTCCTAAAGTACCCTTGGGTGAATTTCATCAGGCCCTGCTGACTTGAATACAGCTAGCTTATCTAAATATTCTTCAACCTGATCTTTTCCTATTTTGTTTTGTTCCTTCTCCATTGTTTTTAATATTAATTGTGTTAATTATCTGGTTGTAGTTTACCTTTTTAGTGAAGACTGAATCAAAATAGGCAATTAATACCTCGGCTTTCTTCACATCCTTTGTTAGCTCTCTTTACCCATTAAGTAGAGAACTTACACTTTCCTTCACCTTTCTTTGCTCCTAATGTATTTAAAGAACCTCTTCTTTCTGCCTTTTATGTCCCTTGCTAGGTGTAACTCATTTTGTGCTTTAGCCTTTCTGATTTTGTCGCTACAGGTTTGTGCTATTCTTTTGTACTCTTCATCCGTGTTTCCAGTTTTTGTAGGATTCCTCTTTTCAGGTCATTAGAGAGCTCCTGATGGAGTCATCATGACCTTCTCCTATTTTTTCTGTCTTTCCTTCCCATTGGGATAGCCTGCTGTTGTGCCTTAAATATTGTCTCCTTGACAAGCTGCCAGCTCTCCTCAACTCCTTTGTCCCTTTAGATTTTTTTTCCCATGGGACCTTATCTACCAGTTGTCTGAGTTTGTCCTTTGTGCTTATTCTGCTGCCCTCACTCCTTCCTTTCCTTGAAATCATGAAATCTGTCCTTCAACTAGTGTCCTGTGGGTGCTCTGCTTCAGGGGCGCCTGTGCCTTGCATCAGAGATTTTTGCTAGCAATGCCCCCACACCCTTGTGCCCTGTGCGGAAAGTATAAAGGGCTGCGTGGACGAACAGCCCTCAGTCTGACCATGTCTACTGGGTGCATGTTCTCTTTAATGGTGAATTTAGCAGTTAGTTAGTATATAGTTAGTTCTTTGGTAGTGTTTTATAGTTCTTAGAACAGTTGTTCCCTTTTATCAATTTTTTAAAAGTATTTTATAGATATAAAATCTTTGCCTATTTTTGCTTATTTTGCTCAGGGATGCCGGGCTCCCTGGGATTTAAAAGGCGCTTCTCTCACTGCAAGGCTGTCCTGACCAGTGACAGGCGTTCTTAACGCCTCTGCTGTTTGGGAGACGCTCAGTGACCGCAGCAGAAGTATTAGAAACAAGTGTTATCTATAAAAATAGATCATAATGTGCATTCTAGAACCTACACTTACGGCACTAGCTGCTTTTCTCTCTTACAGAGCAATGGTCACTCAAAGTTCTTCTAGTGTTTTACACTCAGGCTTGGCTAGGGTTTTAAATAAGTCACACTGTCAGCTTGCCTCCTTGATGAAAGATCCCAGGTGCCTGTCTGCACCTCCAGATAGAACAATCCACTGCCCTTATTTCTAAGCAGGACACCCCCTGCTGACAGTCTTTTCTCTGTACACTCCTTTCTGGTAGATTGTGAAATCTCTTCATCAGCATCTGGCTCCGTGTGCAAATAGGCCTAAATTGGCAGACACAACGCACAATGGCGAGATAAGGAGATAAGCATCTGTTACCCCATGCCTGAAAGGAACCTGTCCGAAACATGTCACCTCCTGGTTACCTGTCTCTTAAAAACATAATTTTCAGTATAGACACACAAATCCTTAAATATGATCCATCCATCCATTTCACAGTGATTGATGACCAGTGGGCTATTGGCTCTCTACAGAGACCTCAGACACCATCGTTTTGCGAATTATATCCAACCCATGGAATCTCTCTAAAACTGTGACTCCTCTGTGCCCTCTGCTAGTTTGCACTACAAGGTTCTGGGGTCACATGGACTGCAGCAGAAGGCTAGGGATTGCCTGGGCTTCCAGGCATACCTCTGTTTTTTGGGTTAAGATGTTGGTGCTGGAAGGAATTGCTGGAGCTGGAGTTGTATTGCATAGGGCAGCAAGAGAGCATGTGAAGTTAGATACGTTACCCAGTCTCTTGCAACAGAACTCTGTAGCGGCTCCACAGGGCCTAGCTCACCGATGCGTGGAGGGTTCCCGGCACTGGTGGTGGCAGTAGCTTTTGGCTTGTTGTTTTAAGTAAAAAGAAACACATTCAGACTGTTCTCATCCATGCCTGGCAGGGAGATGAACCGAAGACAGACGTATGAACAAGCCAACAAGGTCTTTGACAAAGCCATGAAACTGGAGCAGGAGTTTGGAGAGTATTTTACAGGTAAGAGTCCTGGATGGCCAGGAATGACCCCATCAGCACCACCTTGCTGTCAGGGTCACGGGAAATTGTCCCGCCCCTCCGAAAACAAAAGAAGCAAGAAATGGATACGAGTCTGTGAATGTGGCTTCATGAAGGGGTCCTTCAGCTATCCGGAGGTAATGGCAAACCTGCCCTGGAGACGCAGAGGGAGGCAGCCATACAGGATTCTCTGAAATGCTGAAGGCAGCAAGGAGAAAGGGGGCCACTAAACAAGCAAGACTTAACGAATGCTGCTGAAGGGCTGCATGGGACCATGGATTTCAGCACATGAGGGCAGGGAGCACTAGAGAGAGAAGGACCATTTAAAAGAGTTGAAGGATGGAATTAGGACTTGATGGGTGAAGACTGAACTGCTTTTTACAGTCTGTCTTCAAGAAAAGCATGGCAGCTTGGCTGCTCAGGAAGAGAAGGAGCATTTGCTGAAGGGCCAGTAAGGGAGTACTTGGCAACTTGTGCCTCCACAGATCAGCTGCCCAGCGCAGCAGGTGTTCTCGCGCATGAAGGAAAATAGTGGACGTGCTGTACCACACAATTATTTCTGGAAAATAATGGGCAGCTTTGGAGGCACCAAGGTTGAAGGGGAGCAAACGTGTTACCAGCTTGACAGGAAAGGAGTGATCCCACCAGTTGCCATTTTGTATGCCTGACTGCTACCCTAGGAACTTTCTCAGCCAAAACACCTGGCAGAGGAGGAGTTCAGGGTAGAATGGGCCAGTTACTGGGAGGTTAAAACGCTCCCCAGAATATTATCCTTTCACAAAGGCGAGCAGGAGAAGCCCAAGGAATTCCCAGTGCTTTTGGGGTTGCTTTTTGATACGCTCATGCCAACAGCTGGGGGAAATGTAGGCAAGGCACACTGTGTCTTTATTTGCTACCAACAGACAGTTTCATGCAGAAAATAAGTTCAAATTGGCTCATTGAGCTGAAAACTTGGGTAAAACCCATAAACAGGGTGCCAATAACTGGGAGCATCTCAAGGAGAGAGAGGTGCCTCTTTGGGAGCAGCAGAGGCTGGAGTTAGGCAGACCTTATTTAGTGATCATGGAGACAGGGTGAGCAGCACATGGGTGACATTCCAGGAGGCTGGAAACATGGGCAGGAAATAATGGAATGGGATTTTGCTGGGCAGGGGAACCCTGGGGAGCGGGAATGGCAGAGTGAGCCCTGCAGCAATAAGGGAGAGCAGATTAGATTATTTTGAAATGTAAGATGGCTGCAAAAGAGCCACTGTGATTCTGGGCTGCATGTAGAAAGGCCTCGTGTCATGGATCATGGAGGGGGGATAGGCTGCCTGTCTGTAGGGCTCTGGTGTGATGTGGGAGCCAGAAAAATTGACAAATTGTGAGGAGTCTAACAAAAAGCAACAAAATGATCTGGGGGCTGGAGCAAATGAGCTCTGAGGAGAGAAAAAGCCAAATCTGCCTGGTTTCATTAAGCACTGAGTCCCAACTCAAAACGGCAAAACCAATCACCTACAGTTAAGTGAAGGTAACAACAACAGGGAGGGGTTGTGATCCCCTAGGGTGATATCAGAGAAATAAAATGGGATGGCAAAAGGGAAAACACATGCTGTGAACTTTTGGGCAGTGAGATGTGCTTGGCTGGGGAATCCTCTCCCAGGAAGCCCCAAGAACTTCTCCCCTTGGGAGCTGGAAACGAGACTAGGCCCCTGGGCCCGCTGGAAGCCGTGCCGAGTCCCCCTAGGAAGGCACCTGCAGCTCCTGCCCAGAGGTGGATGAAGCAGCGGGCGCTGAGCCCCCACGGCCTGCGCCGTGCGCGCGCGCTAGTGAAAGTGTCTGAGAAGCTGATTCCCAGCCCATTGCTGGGACACTAGTTGGTACTTTGTTCACATGAGAATATGCCAACCTGAGATCAGCATGAGCTCTCCCTAGAATTAATCTGCTTGGAGGTACTCTGTATCCTTCAATCTCCATGTCCCTGTTTGCCTGGTGTTCACCTAGTGCAAATCCAGAACTAGTTACAGGATTCGCTCAGGTCTGCTGGCAGCTGTGCCGCACCGTCCCCTCCCATCCCTCTGGCTGGTTGGCTCCACTAGCCGGGCAAGGACTTTAGCACAGCCCGTGCAGGTGTGGTGCAGTGCTGCCTGATGTTGACTGACTGGCTTGTTCTTTCCCCTTTTAGCCATTGTACAAGGAGACTCTCTGGAAGAGATATACAACAAAATCAAACAGATCATTGAGGACCAGTCTGGGCACTACATCTGGGTCCCATCCTCTGAGAAACTCTGAAGACTTCCCCCATCAACTTCCTTGTGAGCAGATGTCTGAAATCCCTCCCTCACCTATGCCCCAAGGGGGGGGACATGAATACTTCTCCCGCCCCCTTTTTTAGATCGTCGCAAGATTGAGTTTTAGTCCTGTTTCTTTTTGTTGGGATGAATCAATCTCGCTTACCACGTGACTGTCCCCACCATTCCTGCATGGACCTTCCCGCTGCTCCATTAGAGACAGATGAGATCCCATTCAAGTCGTTTTTTATTATTATTAAAACTTAACCCAAGAAGCGAGATGGGAGGAGGCGGCTGAGGACTTATGTAAAGAACGACTGAAACAATGGATTTTTTGAAAATAAGCTAGGACTGGAGCTTCCGGGGGCATTTCTCCAAGCATGTGTCACTGCCTTGTAGCTCTGAACAGTACAACAGAAAGCATTTTATTTATCTGTATATGTAATTTATATATAATACATAAAGATATTATATATATATTATATATATGTGGACTAGAAAACCTGAGGGACCTCCTAAAATGGTACTATATTATTGCAAGGATTTTTTGAATTATTGTATCCAGTCACTGGGCACGGGAAGTCCCACTCTGGTCAAGAAGAGATTGAAACGGTACTGGATGCTTCGGATGCTTCTCACATCTGGTCAGGTTTCTGAGAACCAAAGCCCAGATCTTTGGGGTAGATCAGAGGAACTGGGATGCTGTGTGCGTGTAGAGGGGGCCAAGGGTCCAGAATAACCTGTAGCCGCTGATCTGAGTGAAACAAGACCCAGGCTGAGCAGGAGGTTGCAGAGCGAGAGAGAACGGATAAGACGTTATTAAATTGCACATTGTTTTACACACCACCTAATGTGTTTGCATGAGAGGTTTCCTTTTTGTTCTATTTTTTTAAGCAGATGTTAAACCAAAACCATATTGTGGTGTTGTGTCAGCTTTTTTATTAGAATTTTCTCACGTTAATAATGACCTGTGGGTATAAAATCCATTTTTTTAACTTATTTTTTAAGATGGTTACCTTGTAAATAGAATCCAGACCCAGGGTGTCATAGTTAGGAAATAATCTACAGACCATATGGAATGAGCAAGCTGGCTGATCTGTGCTGCTGCCGGAACACTTCAATGTGGATGCAGCAAATGCCATCCATCTGGTCTCCCTGGGGCCCTTAGACTGGATTTGAATTGGGTATGTTATATGGTGAGGGAATTCCAGTCTTCCTCATGGAAGCACACTGGAATTCCCCTCTGCTGCTGGAAGAAGACCATAGCTGTCCCTGGGATGGAAGCTCACATCTTCCCAAATGAATAATGGAATTTAATACAGAGTTCAGAATTTTAGTAACCATGAAAACTGCCATTTCCCCTGCAAGGGGTGAGGACCTTCGCTGTGGAGCAGCTGTGCATGCAATGCAGCAGTGCCCCTTCCTGAGTCCCTGGGACTCAGAGCTTGGCAGACAGTGCTTGTTCACCTCTTCTGTTTAATATTTCTACTACTGACAAGTGTCTGCATAAAGCCTGTTCTGAAGTTTGGGATCCACTTTCAGAAAGTCTTAGGAGCTTTGCAGTCTGTTGGGTATGGAAATACAGACAGAATTGTACCATCATGCTGTTTTATCAAGAGATCTTGTGACCAGGTGAGTGGTGTAAGACCACAGACAGGTAGTCTTCCTTGGACTGAGAGGCTGCTGCTTTTGAGAAGCTCAGGTGTGTGCATTCGAATATGGCTCCACCTCAGGAAAAGAGCTTCCAAAAGGATTTGTGGATTTTCCAATCTAGATTTTGTTTTTCAAGTATCCCTAATTCTAGTGCAAGAGCCCTCTCCTCTGCAGGGAAAAATGTAAACATTCTCCATGCCACATTCCTGTCTACCAGAGCAACGGAGGTCACCATAAAAATGTGAGCAGGTATGTCTTCCTCCTTTCCATGTGGTGACAGTTGGATGCTACAGAAGGAAACCAAGGTGTTGCTGACCTAACCTAATAGGATCAGACCACTGCTGTTTCCAGCTAGACAACACCGTACTAATGCTGTCCTCTCCCTGAGGTGATAGATAGCTGTTTGTGTCTGTGTGTTTTGTGCAGTGGCCTCAGTTTTAAATACGAGTGAGGACCGCTGTAAGTTTGTAGAGAGACATTCTGGTAAGTGAGAAGCGATTCCTTCGGTGACGGTTGTCAATCGCTGGAGACCAAACGGGATTTGGCAGCCCTGTGAGCCTAAAGCAATGCTGCAAAGCTCATTGATGGCACGACTGCTGTTAAGAAGTGGCGCTAAAGGAGGGAGGACTGCTGCTGAGCTAGAGTCTCTCAATGGGAGGAGATTCTGGCCATGGACTGATGTCTAGTATTTATAGCTACTGCCTGCTCTATTGGTTCTGCTCTGGATGCCACAAGCCCCATTCTCTGGAGAGCTGGCATAGGTGAAATAGGAGCAAGTACCTAAGATGCTAGTCACAAGGTTCTAGTTCCTTTACTTTCTTCTAAGAGTCTGTCTCCCTCTCTTCTAGTCACATGGCGAAAAAGGCCAGTGTACTCCATGGCATAGGTGAAAGTATCCAATCAGTCATGACACTAGTTGGTTACCAGTGTTTCTTCCAAGGAGACATATATTTTTAATAAACAGAGAGTTGCAATGAACTCTGACTCAGAAACCTTCTTGTAAAAACCTTTTATTGTGTAGTGAATCCCTGCCATTTGGAGGTTGATCCTGGCACCTGAGTTTAGTCTAGCTGGCCTGCAGTGAACCGAAGGGTTACGCTCAACATGCCAAAGCCTGAAAATGTTTAGGGTTCCAGGTGGGAGGGGGTGGCCCCTAAAGATCAATCCTGAAAAAGAGCAGTTGTTGGGTTTAGATTAGTGACTATAGCAACAAGAAGGCCCCCTCTGCAGCTTTACCAATGCCACTGCAGCATAATATATTCAGCCAACACAGCTGGACCAAAGCCCCTTGATTGCTTGCAGGCCACAGATTCTCATGCCATGTGGGGGATTAGCTGTACCACTTTTTATCAGTGGAAATTATGTGCCTTTATGAAATCCCTGCTGCATCTGGTCCTGCCTATACTGAAAAGGAGGGGAAGTGGCTTGTTTTTCACTGATAGGAATATGAAGCTGAGGGGGAGGGTCATACTAAAATTTAACTTAGTCAAACATGCTATTTGTACAATATTGACGGGCAGAAGTTATAGTGACACAGTTACATTGAAGTAAAATGTTGGGGATGGAGTTGTCTTTACTAAATGTAGTTAAAACCTATTTTTGAAATTCCCAGCATGCTCGTTCCGTGCGTGAATGGGTTATCTGCTCTCATGGGGAGAGGCTACTATTTTAATGGTGCATCAATTTACAATCCTGGTCGCAGGCCCAGCCTCAGAATCCAAAAAAAAAGAAAAAAAAAATCTGCTCCCACATCAAAGGGCTGGAAATTAGGGTTTCAAAGTAAAACTTAATTTAAAAAAAACATTGACCTAATTTAATGGTTGGTTTAACTTGTTAAATTGAAACTTATAAAAAGTTAGAGAGAGCTAATTTCCAGGTCATGTAGATGAGCTGAACTTTCCCCATTCTACTAGCTCATAAGCCATTTTTTAAAGAAGCGGCTTCTTGTACGGTTATTTCTAATACAGTGTAATTGAATAATTGAGTTTTGATTTAGTTGGAGTGATTGAAAGCTCTTGCCTGGCAGTTTTCCTTTCAGAAGCTGGAGATGCAGGAATAAAGTGGCTTTTGAAGAACTGGTAGCAGAAAGCACGAGGTAGTTTACTGACGAGTCTCAGGTTATTGTCCACATACTTAATTTTTTGTTTAGTTAGCATATTAGTGATTGTCAGACTGAAAAGATCAATAGTCCCTCTAGTCTGGTCTCTGACAGTGGTGTGTATACCTGATCCTTCAGGCGTAAAAGCCTCAGGAAAGACAAGTAACAAAATAGCATGACATGGTAGAGGTTCCTTCCTCAGTCAGGCTGTTAGTGGTTGGCTCATGTCCTGAAGCATGGGTAGTCACATAGCTTACAAACATATCCAAGCCTGCTGTAAATGCAGATACCATACAAGTGTTGAAGTCTTTCTTGAATTGTACTGAATGCTCCGTCCTAATAATACCGCGTGGCAGCAAGCTCCATAGCTTAATTACTCTATGGTGTAAAGGTCTTCCCATCCGAACACAACATGAACAGAAGGGTAACGGTCCTGCTTCAAGTCCTACAAGAGCTCGCTTGGTGGCTAGACCCAGTAAATAAATGGAAAGGTGGTTCCTTTCTCTGCCCCCACCCCAACTGACACTTATCACAGATGCTTCAGGGCCAGGTTGGGGTACCCACCTCAACCAGCTGCAGCTACAAGAAATTGTCTCAGAACAAGTAACAGCTACACATGAATGTCTGGAGTTGAGAGCCATCAGCCCAGCCTGGCTAGCATTTCCACCTGTTCTGCAAAACTCCACAATGCAAATTCTGATTGACATGGCTGCACTTCACCATGTAAACAAACAAAGAGGCACTCAACCATTCCCTCTTTGTCAGGAAGCCATCAAGCTCTGGAAGCAGTGTCACCAACACAGGTTAACCCTGCAGGCTCTACATGTACCAGGGGTCAGCAGTGACTGAGCAGATTTCTCAAGCAGACATGCAGTGACCATTCACAACTGGTTACTGAACGGCTCCGTCAGGCAGCTAAGGTCTATCATGGAAGAGCAGAGGTGGGGGGAAATGTCCTTTAAACTTCTGCTCAAGCAGAAGCATGAGCCTAGTCTTGTTGCCAGATAATTTTCTCCTTCGGTGGTTTCAAGGATACATATATCCCTTCCTACCAATTGCCCAGTTCTCTAAAATAGTATACAAGATCAGGCACGACAAAACTAAAGTCATCCTGATAGTCCCTTACTGGCCGAGATAGCTTTGGCCATCAGCCCTGCTTCAGGTTGCCACATGGACAGCTATCTCCCAGCCAATCTAGATGTAATATCCCAGAACTAAGGTCAACTCCTGTACCTAGACCCGCAGTCACTGCATCTGACTGCTTTGATGCTGGCTGACTGACCACAACTAAAAGAGAGACATTCAGAAAATTCTCATCCAAAGCAGGAAGTCCATCCGCCAAGAAGATTTACCTCTCCAAATGGAACAGATTTTTCCACACGGGTGGTCCAAAAGAACATGGACCTAGTACAGGAATATACACCGACAATCCTTGATTATGTGCTGCTACTAAAACAGGATGGATTGGCATTTAACACTCTCAAGGTCAACCTAGCAGCAATATCAGTGTGCCACACGTTGGTACAGTCACGAAACTGTCTCTCATCAAACAGTATTGAAATGCCTTAAGGTCCTCCCTCATTCTTGCCCTCAGGTTAGACAGGTTATGTCCTTCTATAGGGACACAGCAGTGGTCAGGACACATCCCAAGGTCATCCCTGAGATGGTCTGACTTTCACCTGAACCAGTCGCTCACCGTGTCAGTCTTCATGACGCATTCTTGATACCGAGAAGAAGCTGCAGAATCTGGACGTCAGCAGGGCTTTGCTATAATACCTGGATTGGAAGCCTTTCTTGCTTTCTCCCTCCCTCTTTGTGGCTATTTCCAGTCACGCAGTCTTTTCACAGAGAATCTCCAACTTGATCTCACAGCGTATGTCCATCTGCTATTAGCTGACTGATGAGCCTGTCCCGCCAAACATCAAGGTGCTCTCCAGCAGGGCAGAGGATGTCGACCACTTGCTTCAGGAACAGTCCAACCTCTCAGGTCGGTAAAGCTGCAGCTTGGAGTAACTCACTGAATTTTGTTGAACATTGCCTTTGACATGGCTACCTGGGCAAATGCCTATTTGGCAGGGCAATACTCCAATTGTTGTTTGACTGATATGGCTAGAACTCCACTCTCTCACCATCAGGGAGGAATATTTGCCAGTCTCCAACAGTGAATTCCACACCTTCTTAGTGTATGCGCAACGTGCCTCAGATGGCATGTGACTAGTATTCATCACCGAATTTGGTCTGCTGGTTGGATCATTAGCTTCCCTGGCCTGAGCCAGGTACTGACAGGGAGCACGACATGAACACTGATCCATGCTCCCCAGCTCCACACTGACACATACTCAAAGGGATGGTTCCTTATTCTAAGGTAACTGTGATTCTTCAAGATGTCAGTGCATATCCAAAAACTCACCCTCCATCGTCATTTTTCCAAGTTCACAACTACTACAGGCTTTGAACTGCAAGGGAACTGATGAGGGGTCAGTCACTCTGCCCCTTCTGCCTTCATAGGGAGCATGAGACAGCATAGAGCACAGGTGCAGCCCCCCCAACAACGACTGCTATTCAAAGAAATACAGGTCTCACATACAAGAGGTGGATCCATACTGACTACAACATATCATGGAATCACAGTTACTTTAGGGTAAGTAATTCTTCTGTCTAAGTCTACTATGTAAATTCAATTCTGACTAACTAGCGTTGAAACAAAGCCTCTCACTGCTGACCTGAGCCATACTGAAAAGCATCTAGTGCAATGTATATAATGTAAGTCGGTTTCTGTGAATGCTGCAATGGCATCAGCTTGTGTCAGTCTTCAGGAAATGAGCTCAGCTGTAGAACACCTCAGGAGGAGGCTTAGATAAGGGTTGGCTTCCAGCGGCTGGGTGGAGATGGGGTGTCACGCTGCAGACTGGTCATTAATCAGGCCCCCAAAACCATTAGCTTGACTTTAGGCCATGATTTTTAAAACTAAATGTTGGGTTTTTATTTGCCCTCTGGTTGTTGAGCCTTTAAGCTTCACATTTCTAAGCTTCTCTATACCGCCAGGAGGGCTTGGCATTTATGTTGTTTTAAATGAAAGCCGTTCCTGGAGTCATGTGAATACCTGCTTCTGCCCAGATTGTTGTAGAGAAAAGTGTGAAACCAGAAGGCAAATAATCCAATGTTTGGCTTAAATGATTTTTTTTTTTGTGGGAGGGGGAGGAGTGAGGGAAGAAGAATGCTTGAGTGGGAACAGGTACCCTGTTACGTCAGGCCTACAGAAATAATACTTCACTATACAGAGTAACGTTGCAGCCTTCCTTTTACGTTCAGAAGCATCTCTGACCATGAGCCAGGGCTCTGCTAATAAAGCCCTTTCATACACCACTTAACAATTGCAGGGGTGGATGCAGTGTAGCCTGGACTTGGCCATTTTCCTTGTGGTCTGCCAATTGTGCACTGGTGTGGGAGTTAAGCACCAGCTGCTGATCTTGTGCACGTCCAGCTGAACGAAGTCCTCCGCCAGTGTTGCACTGTGACGCTGATTCTCGGCTTTCCTTCCGAACAGCAGCAAAGCTGACCCCTTCAGTAAAGCCGGAGTGATCTTTTCTAAGTGGCAGTAGCAATACTATAGTGAAGTGCTCTAAAATCCACACGTTTTCTCAGATTACCTTGAAATAATCACTGTCCCTCATGGTCATTTGGGGTAGAGCGAGTGGTCCAAATCTTGAGACGACTTGACTGCCCGTGCCTCTCTCCTAGCTCAGCGTGCTGCGACTACCCTCTGCCCTTCTCAACCCAGTGGTCCCTAACGTAACGAAGAGCAGTTGCAGTGCATGCAGATGAATGAGGCTCCAACTCTGTGGGCCACCCCCCATGAAATGCCCACTTACTTGATAGTTTCTCATGTCTGCTTACTAGAGGGCCGCCCTGGCTGAAATATATTGACACTGTAGGTTCTCCCGAAGGTTCTCTCCTTCCCCACTCGGCTGTCTCTTAGAAGGTAATCACAACTCAAGCTGCTTTAAGTGAGCATGTAACCAATGTTTTCAGTTCTGTGTGTGACCACCTCCAACATTCTATTTGCTTTTTTGAAATGGCAGCTGTACACCAGTTTTACTGAGCGATACTGCTGCCTGTTAAACAGAGGCTGCACCACGCTGTATTAGTCCTATTAAATTTTAGCTGGTGGGGTGGTGTCTACTCACCCAATCCATTCGGCTGTGGGTAGAGTATCCAGCCTGTGTACTGCTTTTGGGGAGGTTAAGGGTGAACGGTGACTAACTCAGTATGTTATATTTAGCAGCTTATAAACAGCAGTGCTAGCCAGAGCTTTAGCATTTTGTGTGTGACAGTGTGAGCGAACCACCTATTCTCTTTATTATAACAAAGTGATTGATAGTTGCAATCCTGGCCAGCAGTTCTAAATGCCTGACCATACTGAAATGGACTGAAAACTAAACAACCCAGTAAATATTTATGTAGGAAGACAACTGTGGCAGCCACAAGATGCACATGGTGCTGGAACCCTTTTATTGGTCACATTGCTACTTCCAACCTTTAAACATTTAAACTAGCCTGGCTCTACAACAGCAGCCCCATCTCATTAAGTTACGACTCAGCTTCTTACTGTTACATAGCTCTATAGCATGAATACAAGTCCCTGACGGGAAACAGTTACATCTCGCCCATAAAAACTTCCTTAAAAGTACATAGCTTTAAAATGGCCAACGGGAGCAGGGCCTGGATGCTGGTCCCAGCAATCGCTGAACGGCTAGCAGCCTCTGCTATCCAGCTGAATGTTTACGGGGGTGCCATCCTCCTGGCTTGCTGCACCTAGTGGTGGTCTTCATTTGGAAGGAACCCTTTTGCTCTGTCCAACTTATCCAGCACCTCACTGTAAAGACCAGTCATCTGGGGAATAGAATCACAACAGTCCTCTGAGCGGATAAAGAAAAGCAAAGTGCTGCCATTCAATTAGAGGGGAAGGGGTCAGAGCTTGTCCCTATGACCTGAACTACACACTGGTGTATATACAGTTGGTTTTTTAACCAATGTAACTATAACTGTTTAGAAATCAGTACAGCCCACCCCTCATTTATACAGTGGAAAGTTGCTTATAGTAGTATAACTTTCAACTAGGGCTGTCAAGTGATTAAAAAAAAAAATTGTGCTGTTAAACAATAACAGAATACCATTTATTTAAATATTTTGGATGTTTTCTACATTTTTAAGTATACTGATCTCAATTACAACACAGAATACAAAATGTGCACTGCTCACTTTATTTTTGATTACAAATATTTGCACTGTTAAAAAAAAAAAAAGTATTTTTGAATTCCCCCATTACAAGTACTATAATGCAGTCTCTCTATCATGAAAGTTGAACTTACAAATGTAGAATTATGTACAAAAAATAACTGCATTCAAAAACAAAACAGTATAAAACTTCAGATCCTACAAGTCCATTCAGTCCTACTTCTTGTTCAACCAATTGCTCAGATAAAAAAGTATGTTTACATTTGCAGGAGATAATGCTCCCACTTCTTGTTTACAGTGTCACCTGAAAGTGAGAACCGGTGTTCGCATGGCACTGTTGTAGCAGGCATCGCAAAATATTTACATGCCAGAGGCACAAAAGATTCAGATGTCCCTTCATGAGGACATGCATCCATACTGATGTCGGGTTCTGCTCGATAACGACTCAAAGCAGTGCAGACCAAAGCATATAAAAGGCTGAGTCAGATGCCACCAGCAGAAGGTTGATTTTTGGTGTTTCAGGTTAACGTCGGAGGGTTGCTCTTTTAAGACATCTGAAAGCATTTGCTCCACACTTCATCCCTCTCAGATTTTGGAAGGCACTTCAGAGTCTTAAACCTTGGGTCACGTGCTGTATCAATCCTTAGAAATCTCACAATAGTGCCATCTTTGCATTTTGTCAAATCTACAGTGAAAGTGTTCTTAAAATGAACATGTGCTGGGTCATCATCTGAGACTGCTATAACGTGAAATATATGGCAGAATGCAGGTAAAACGGAGCAGGAGGCATACAATTCTCCCCCAAGGAGTTCAGTCACAAATTTAATTAACACTTTTTTAACGAGCGTCATCAGCATGGAAGCATGTCCTCTGGAATGGTGGCTGAAGCATGAAGGGGCATACAAACGTTTAGCATATCTGGAATATAAATTCCTTGCAATGCTGGCTACAAAAATGCCATGCGAACAATTGTTCTCACTTTCAGGTGACATTGTAAATAAGTAGGCAGCATTATCGCCTGCAAATGTAAACAAATTTGTTTGTCTTAGCGGTTGGTTGAACAAGAAGTAGGACTGAGTGGACTTGGGGGCTCTATAAAGTTCTACACTGTTTTGGTTTTGAGTAGTTATGTAACAAAAAAAATCTACATTTGTAAGTTGCACTTTCACGATAACGAGATTGCACTACAGTACTTGTATGAGGTGAATTAAAAAATACTGTTTTTTATCATTTTTACATTGCAAATATTTGTAATCAAAAATAACAATATAAAGTAAGCACCGTACACTTCGTGTAGTAATTGCAGTCAGTATATTTGAAAATGTAGAAAAACATCCAAAAATATTTAATAAATATCAATTGGGATTCTACTGGGATTCGCATTTAACAGCGCGATTAAAACTGCAATTAATTGTGATTTTTTTAATCAATTAATTTTGTTGAGTTAATCACCTGATTTAACTGCGATTAATCGACAGCCCTATTTACAACTGCAGCCACACTAGGGACTGTATCTGTTTCAAAAAGTGATACAATTAAATGGGCACAAAAAGTACTGACCAGCCCACAACCAATCAGTGTTAAACTGGAGCCAGTGTAGGAGTGTGTGTAAGATAATGCATGATGACTGCACACATTATCCAGTCTATAAATTCCTGCAGTAGGGATGGGCAGCCCTAAGGACAATGGACCCAAAAGTAACAGAGCAGCAGAAAGAAACTTGCTTGGTAAAGGGCTAAGAAAAGCTATACAGCTTTCTACAGAGGGCTGCTCACTGAAGTGTCCTGCCCTGCAGAGCCATGCCTGGTCTACATCCAGAAGTAGCACTGATTTCACTAAAGGTGGGATGCTGCCGCAAGTTAGTTACATCACTTAGTGCCAGGCTTATGGCAGTTCAGTTTAGCTTAAACCTGGCTTAGAGCAACAGTGTAAGCGTCTACACACACAGTCACCCTGGTTTGATTAAACCAGCGCACCATCCCACTGTTAGAGATACTGGTGCTACATGTGGGTATAGAAAATCCTTTTGTTTTCTTTTTAGTTAGTTACAGCACCCGCCTTTTTGCAGAATGTCCTCTCCATCTGTCTACTTCCATTTTTAGTTGTACTGCTTCTAATGTTTCATTGTAGCTGCATGAGTGTGATGGGTTAGATTACCGTTTCCCAGTACTGTGATAAAAGAGGCTCAGTTAAATGATCAGCAATCTTATTAAAAAAGATTGGTAACTGCTTGGGGATGCAGTGAATGGGGAAGAGAGCAGAAAAGACCATTGTGATCATCCAATCTGAGCTCCTGTACAACACCTGTCAGAGAACTTTACCCAAGTTTTTCTCCCCTACCTCTCACGTTCAAACATTTATTCTTTTCCCTAACAGTTTCTGCCCTGATCCTAAGACTCCTCTGGCCCCTCATACTGAATGCAACGCCCCACCATGGCAGCACACAAGCTTTGCCTCAGTGAAGGTCACTCTGGGAGCTTGTCCAAAGCTGTGTCTAAAATGGAGCAGAGGGCAGCTGGCTTCATCATGGATAGAGGAGTGCAACCTGCAGCAATAACTAGTGTCTCCATCTTTATCTGAGCAGCCAGCCACACTGCATGCTGGGATCTGAACTTTTCATGCCTCCCACATGTCTGTGAAATATGTCCCACTGTAGAATGCTGTGGCAGCATATAGTGCGCGGGCTGCAATTTGGCCACCCTGCACAAGGAGAAGCCAGCATAGAGCCAAAGGTTTGCTCACAGCTGAGCTGAAAAATACCTCCACTCAGCTGCTTGCACAAGCTCACTAGTATCAGGACTATAAATTCCTCTTTCTGCCTGTGGGCCACATCCATTGTGTCCTCTCTTCCCCTAGGATTTAGACAGTTGAAGCTGCAGCTTTGGAACACAATTCCAGGCTTAGCCCCACAATAGCTCGTGTTGCTTAAGCATCTAGTGACTTCTTCTGCCTTGTCCATTTCCCTTTGGAGCAGTTCCTTCTATGCTTTTCGCCCCCCTGCCTTCTGCTCACACTCACCTGGCTTTCGTAGCTGCTCTTCAGGGATCTCAGGTGATTCAGAAAGCGCATACCCAGCCCACACCAGTGCTCAGCCTCCTTGTATTTACCAACACTGTACTGAAATATTCCTGTATTCCAGGCTCTGGTCATCAGCCAAAGGGTCTCCACCTCTGGGTAATCATCCTAAAGTAGCCAGCAAGGCAAAGCAACAATGCAAAGATTAGGCTTCTCACTCTTAAAGATGCCTGGTCTAGGGTGCATTAGAGTTTATTACTAGAATAAAGAAAAGGAGTACTTGTGGCACCTTAGAGACTAACCAATTTATTTGAGCATGAGCTTTCGTGAGCTACAGCTCACTTCATCGGATGCATACCTTGGAAACTGCAGCAGACTTTATATACACACAGAGATCATGAAACAATACCTCCTCCCACCCCACTGTCCTGCTGGTAATAGCTTATCTAAAGTGATCATCAAGTTGGGCCATTTCCAGCACAAATCCAGGTTTTCTCACCCTCCACCCCCCCACACACAAACTCACTCTCCTGCTGGTAATAGCCCATCCAAAGTGACAACTCTCTACACAATGTGAAATGGCCCAACTTGATGATCACTTTAGATAAGCTATTACCAGCAGGAGAGTGGGGTGGGAGGAGGTATTGTTTCATGATCTCTGTGTGTATATAAAGTCTGCTGCAGTTTCCACGGTATGCATCCGATGAAGTGAGCTGTAGCTCACGAAAGCTCATGCTCAAATAAATTGGTTAGTCTCTAAGGTGCCACAAGTCCTCCTTTTCTTTTTGCGAATACAGACTAACACGGCTGTTACTCTGAAACCTGTCATATTACTAGAATAGGGAAACAGAAGGAAGTTCTTCACCCTGGGCATGCAAAAGCCAGAATTCCCTATTGTCTTTCCTATAATTCACCACTCACCTGCACCACTTCCGAACTGCTTACTGCCAACGTGGGCGAGGAATGTGGCATGCTTGTCTATTCTTAGGACAGAACGTACAATTCTGTGGTACTGGGGATGACCCATGGTGGCTGCACGTGGCCGGAGAACTTGCATTTGAAAGTGGCGCACGCACTCTTGTGATCTATTTGCAGAGTGGCTGAAATCGCAGCAGTAACGTTTTCAACATGCACTGAATGAGGGGAACTGATTGTTACGCAGACCTGGAATGGCCTGCAGTAGTTCCAGAATTTCAGGATGTCGGAGATCACATCCCTGGAATCGTGTGCCAAGCTAGTCCCTGTCTTGCAGCACAGGACTACACCAGGATGAGAGCTGCCCTTAGTGACAATCTCCATATGGAAGCTTGAAAACCCAGATCGCTACCAGTTAGCGGGAAACCAATATGATGTGGGAAAAATCAACAAATTAATCCTCCTCCTCCTTCCTGAGCCTCCTCACTGATGCTGAATAAGGAGCATATTGCTTAGAATCTCATGGATGAAAATAAGCTAAGGCCAAATCTTGCTTTGGCTTTGTCATAAACATACAGCTAAGGGTAGCATAAAATCCCTCCCTTACCTGTAAGGGGTTAAGAAGCTCAAATAACCTGGCTGGCACCTGACCAAAAGGACCAATAAGGGAAGAAGATCCTTTCAAATCTGTGGGGGAAGGTTTTGTTTTGGCTCTCTTTGTGTTCTCTCTCAGACAGAGGGGGACCAGGGCAGGAAAAACCATCTCTGAAATAAGCATCCAAGATTACAAAAATTTTAAGTAATAGCAAGGAAATGCGTTAGCTTATCTTTTGTTTTAGCTTGTGAATTTTCCCTATGTTAAGAGGGAGGTTTATTCCTGTTTTTTGTAACTTTAACGTTTTGCCTAGAGGGGAATCCTCTGTGTTTTAAATTTTATTACCCTGTAAAATTACCTTCCATCCTGATTTCACAGAGGTGCTTCTTTTACTTTTTTCTTTATAATAAAGTTCTGATTTTAAGAACTTGATTGGTTTTTAGTGTCCTAAAAACTCAAGGGTCTGGTCTGTGCTCACCTTGTTTACCTATTTGGGTGGTATATTATTCTCAAGCCTCCCCAGGAAAGGGGGTAAAGGGGCTTGGAGGGATATTTTGGGGAAACAGGAACTCCAAGTGGTCCTTTTCCTGAATCTTTGTCTAACTCACTTGGTGGTAGCAGCATACCATCCAAGGACTAGGAAGAATTTGTGCCTTGAGGAAGCTTTTAACCTAAGCTGGTAGAAATAAGCTTAGGAGGTCTTTCATGCGGGTCCCCACATCTGTACCCCAGAGTTCAGAGTGGGGAGGGAACCCTGACAGTCTCCTTGGTACTAGCTATTTCCACTGTCTGGTTTATACTTCAGGCCTATCAAGAATGCACAGAAAACCAGTGGGGACTAACAAGGCCTGAACAGACTGCAGATTTCACTCTCCAGTCCCCATGGAGACAAGGTCCTGAAAAGTAAGTGCATTATAGCAAGTACTGATAGCAGGGAAAACCATTTCCAGGTCATTTGAAAAACAGGAATTTAAAAAACCCACAAGGAAATTTAATAAACAGTTGATTCATCAATGCCAGTATTGCAAGCCAAATTTCACCCAGCCTCACACTGAGGACTGGAGAAGGGCAAACATAGTATCTCTTCCTTTAAAAGCAAACCCAGGGAATGTATAAACTAGACAGCCTGACTTTGATACCTGGAAGGATAATGGAACAATTATTAAGCAATCCCTTTGTAAGCACTCTAGAGGATAATAGGGTTATAAGGAAAACCTAGCATGGATTTGTCAAGAAAAAATCATGCCAAGCCAACCTAATTTCCTTCTTTTATGGAGTACCTGGCCTAGTGGATAGGGGAATGCAGTAGATGTGATATATGTTGTGACTAATTTGAATGAATTCATATCAGCAGGGTCAAATGCTATTCACCCAAGGGTACTGAAGGAATTAGCTGAAGAAATCTCGGAGTCACTGGCAATATTTACAAACTCATGGATGACAGCAGAGGTCCCGGAAGATTGAAGAAGGGCTAACACTGTGCCAATCTTTAAAAGGGGGAAAAAGGAGGAGTCAGTGAACGATAGATCAGTCAGCCTGACTTCAATACCTGGGAAGCAACTAGAACAATGTATAAAATATTTAATTTGCGAATATCTGGAAGATGAAGAGATAATCACTAGCAGCCAAGATGGATTTACCAAGAACAAAGCATGCCAAACCACCTTGATTTCCTTCTTTGATAGGGTAACTGATTTGGTGGATGGGGGAATGCAGTAGACATAATATACCTGGACTTCAGCAAGGCCTCTGACAGTCCCCCATGACATTCTGATAAGATGGAGAAATGCAGGCTTGACAGAACTACAATTAAGCCAACTGCAAACAGAGTAACTATTAATGGACTGATGTTGGATTGGAGGGTGGGCTCAAGTGGGGTTCCACAGGGGTCTGTTCTGGGTCTGGTGATGATTAATATCAATATTACTGACCTAGATGTAGGCATAGAGAGCAGACTGATCAAGTTTGCACATGACACAAAACTAAGCAGGTTGCTAATACTCTAGAGGATAGAGTTAAAATTCAGAGTGATCTTGAAAAATTGGAGAACTGGGCTATAGCCAAGATGAAGTTCAACAAAGACAAATCTAAGGTGCTACAATTAGGAAAGAAAAACCAAATACAGAATGGGGGAAAACTGGCTTGGCAGCAGCATGGCTAAGAAGGATCTGGGAGTTGTGGTGGATCACAACCTCAACATGAGTCAGCAATGTGATGCTGTTGCAAAAAAAGCAAATGCAATTTTACGTTGCATTCACAGAGGCAAGTCATGGGAAGTGATAGTGTCGCTCTACTTAGCGTTGGTTAGGTGTTGGTTTGCACACTGTGCAAAATTTTGGTCACCAGTGTATAGAAAGGATGTAGAGAAACTGGAAAGGATCCCAAGGCAAGTGACAAAGACGATCGAATTAAAGCCTGGATGAATGGACTATAAGGTGGATAGAAAGTTGGCTAGATTGTCGGGCTCAACGGGTAGTGATCAATGGCTCCATGTCTAGTTGGCAGCCGGTGTCAAGTGGAGTGCCCCAAGGGTCAGTCCTCGGGCTGGTTTTATTCAATGTCTTCATAAGTGATCTGGAGGATGGTGTGGATTGCACCCTCAGCAAGTTTGCAGATGAGACTAAACTGGGAGGAGAGGTAGATACGCTGGAGGGTAGGGATAGGATACAGAGGGACCTAGACAAATTAGAGGATTGGGCCAAAAGAAATCTGATGAGGTTCAACAAGGACAAATGCAGAATCCTGCACTTAGGATGGAAGAACCCCATGTACCGCTACAGACTAGGGACCGAATGGCTCGGCAGCAGTTCTGCAGAAAAGGACCTAGGGGTTACAGTGGACGAGAAGCTGGATAGGAGTCAGCAGTGTGCCCTTGTTGCCAAGAAGGCCAATGGCATTTTGGGGTGTATAAGTAGGGGCACTGCCAGCAGATCGAGGGACGTGGTGGTTCCCCTCTATTTGACATTGGTGAGGCCTCATCTGGAGTACTGTGTCCAGTTTTGGGCCCTACATTACAAGAAGGATGTGGAAAAATTGGAGAGAGTCCAGCGGAGGACAACAAAAATGATTAGGGGACTGGAACGCATGACGTATGAGGAGAGGCTGAGGGAACTGGGATTGTTTAGTCTGCGGAAGAGAAGAATGAGGGGGGATTTGATAGCTGCTTTCAACTACCTGAAAGGGGGTTCCAAAGAGGATGGGTCTAGACTGTTCTCAGTGGTAGCTGATGACAGAACAAGGAGTAATGGTCTCAAGTTGCAGTGGGGGAGGTTTAGGCTGGATATTAGGAAAAACTTTTTCACTAGGAGGGTGGTGAAACACTGGAATGCGTTACCTAGGGAGGTGGTGGAATCTCCTTCCTTACATATTTTTAAGGTCAGGCTTGACAAAGCCCTGGCTGGGATGATTTAGTTGGGGATTGGTCCTGCTTTGAGCAGGGGGTTGGACTAGATGACCTCCAGAGGTCCCTTCCAACCCTGATATTCTATGATAAGCCATATGAGCAAAGGAACTGAGTATGTTTAGTTTGGAAGAGAGGAGATTAAGGGGGGTTATGAGAGCCATCTTCAGATATTTGAAAGGCTGCCACAAAAAATGAAGAAAAGTTGTTCTCTTTTTTGCCACAGAGGGCATGTAATAGGCAATGGGTTCAAACTACTGCATAGCAGATTTAGATTAAATTTCAGAAAAAAATTCCTAACTGTAAGAACAGTAGGACAATGGAACAGACTGCTTCACAGGAGGTTTTCAAAAAGAAGCTGGATAACCCCCTTTCTCGGATGGTTTAGATGCAACAAATCCTTCATGTTGGCAGGGAGTTAGATTAGCTGACTATTGTGGTCCCTTCTGATTCTATTATCTTGATTTTTAACAAGGTTTTTGACACAGTCCCACATATTCATCTAAACAAACTAGGGAAATGTGGTCTAGATAAAATTATTATAAGGTGGGTGCACAACTGGTTGAAAGAATGTACTCAAAGACTAGTTATGACTGGTTTGCTGTCAAACTGGGAGGGCATAGCTACTGGGGTCCATCCTGGGTCTGACACTTTTCAATATTTTCATTGGTGGCTTGGATAATGGAGTGGAGAGTAAGCTTCTAGTCCATCTTGCCCAGTATCCTGTCTTCCAATAGTGGCCAATATCAAGTGCTTCAGAGGGATGAACAAGGAATCATCAAGTGATTCATCCCCTGTCGCCCAGTCCCAGCTTCTGGCAAACAGAGGCTAGGGACACACAGAACATGGTATTGGATCCCTGCGCACCCTGACTAGTAGCCATTGATGGACCTGTCCTCCATGAACTTATCTAGTTCTTACTGGAACCCTGTTATATTTTGGCCTTCACCACATCCCCTAACAAAGAGTTCCACAGGTTGACTGTGAAGAAATACTTCCTTTCGTTTGTTTTAAATCTGCTGCCTATTAATTTCAGTGCCTAGCAATGCTTTCAGGATCATTTAATGATCCTTAATTTCATTAAGGACAAGTCTTTTGTTATCTTAATCACCCTGCCTCTGTTTATAAGCAAACTCCCTGCCACAGGGGCGGAAGCTGGGAGCAGCACATTACTCATCACATATCACACTCAAGCTGTGTCGCGGTTAAGAGCTCCCTCTGGGGCTAGGGAATGCGCTGTGACTGCAGACCTCAGGTACTAAACTCAGCGGAGGCTAGAGCCACTTCCCCCAACCCCCTTACTTGGTGCCCCTGCATGTGAGAACCTAAATATTTTAAGATTTGTTTGCTGATTGCTCTCATTCCGGTGAGGACTTTTTAAAGCTTACTCAGCATCATTTCCAATCTTTTGTTTTTCTGTTCTACTTACTGTGGTGCCTACAATGCTCAGAGCGTCTTCAAAGTAGCCCCACACCTCCTCCAGCACACAAGCATCTGTGTCTGTCACTCCAGTTGGCAGAGAAAGGTGAACCAAGCTGTGCAGACATTTGCTGGGAATCAAAACAGCAACAAAGAGGAAACTTGTTAAATACCCTGTGGAATAGGCGTCGTTGATTACTCAGCAAAGCAACTGGCCATGGAACAAATGAGCTGAGTTTTAACAGCAGCAGCACTGTGGCTTGTGTCTCCATGTTGTCTGCACGACACTGCTTTGTACCCTGCCCCTTTCTGAAAGCAGAAGGACATCCTTGCCCTGGGTCTGAGCTCCTTCCTGCAGTCTATAGATGGGAGGGAGCAGCTATTGTATTTTATAGGAGTTGCCCAACTGAAAGGAAGGGGAAAGCAGCTATTCCTATCCCAATCTCACTAAGAGGGAGCTAACTACAGGGCCCTGCATGCCTTGCTTCCCTTTGAAATAAAGAAAACAGCAAACACATGCACCTTGAAATGGTTCTTCCTGCTCATTAAGGGAAAAGGCAGCTCCTTCATGATAGCTCAGCCTGGACTTTAGCAGAGTGATTCACAGAGCACTGCATTGGCAGTTCAGGTGCAGGGGGAGCAGAAGAGGGAATTCCATTACAGGGAATGGAATCTGAGGCAAAAGGACGTCAGGTGGTAGTTCAGATTCCATCTACAGCAGGTACCCTGGGCAGCTGGTTGCTCAGAACCACTATAGCATATATATGGCATCCTATCTTTAAAGCTAACTCCTCCCAGCCCATGTGGCTTTCCCCTCAGTTCTCTTCACTTAATTTCTTTTGAGAGGACTACAACACACCCATCCAGCTGCAGTATGCCCTATGGAGCATGTCACAGTATAAAGCCAAAACTGCTTACTGGCACCTATTTGTAGCCAATCATCTTCATTGGCTTAGTTACCACTGTGAATATAAATTGTGTTAGTGTTAATTAAAATCTGTTTACTTAACATGCTTTCTGTTGTTAAACACTAGTGCAACAAAGATAATCATGTTGAAAAAAGAAAAGGAGTACTTGTGGCACCTTAGAGACTAACCAATTTATTTGAGCATGAGCTTTCGTGAGCCACAGCTCACTTCATCAGATGCATACCGTGGAAACTGCAGCAGACTTTATATATACACATTATATATATACACATTTATATATATATGTATATATAAAGTCTGCTGCAGTTTCCACGGTATGCATCTGATGAAGTGAGCTGTGGCTCACGAAAGCTCATGCTCAAATAAATTGGTTAATCTCTAAGGTGCCACAAGTACTCCTTTTCTTTTTGCGAATACAGACTAACACGGCTGTTACTCTGAAACCTGTCATGTTGAAAAAGGTGTTGACTAGTCGGGGTAAGGCTATGTTTTAGTCATGGGAATTTTTAGTAAAAATCATGGACAGGTCAGGGGCAGTAAACAAAAATTCACGGCCTGTGACCTGTCCATGACTTGTACTATATACCCCTGACTAAACCTTGAGGTGGGGGGAGCAGCCCAGGGCGCCACAAGTGTTTGGGAGGTGGGGCAGCCTGGGGGTGCTGTAGGTGCTCAGGAGGGGGTGCTGCAGGTGCTAAGGGGGGAGCAGCCAGGACCCCCACTGGTGCTGGGGGCGAGGGGGTTGGCAGGGCTGGCAGGCTCCCTACCCAGCTCCTCGCAAGCGGCAACATGTCCCTTCCTCAGCACCTAGCTCCCTGTACTGCCCCCCTGCTCCATGCACTGGCTCCGCAGCTCCCATTGGCCTGGAACCGCAGCCAATGGGAGCTGTGAGAGTGGTGCCTGTGGGTGGTGGCAGTGTGCAGAGCTAAGAGCTGAGGGTTGGACACGTTGCCGTTTCTGGGGAAGCCCCCCAAGGTAAGCACCACCCAGAGCCCTCATACCCTCCTGTGCCCCAGCCCTGAGCCCCCTCCACACCCAAACTCCTGGTGCTGCTGGGCGGGGGGTGGCCCAAAACTGCCCCAGTAGCGGCCTGTGCAGCTGGCCCAGGGGCTGCCCAAGCTGCTCAGGTGGCTCTCGGGACAGCCACACAAGCTGCTGCAGAAGTCACAGAGTTCCTGGAAAGTCTCAGAATCCATGACTTCCATGACCGCCATGACAAACTTGCAGCCTTAGTCATGGGTAATCCTAACATGACTAGTGTTGCCCATTTGTAGTAGCAGATATTGGAGCCTTGCAGCAGGTTAGTCTCCCACTTGAAGGGAATTTGGTGACATGGAGTCAGGGTATTTTCCGTGTAATTTACTAACTTACAAAATGGGTACAAGTCCTGTTTATCTTGAGCAGAGACAACCAAAATTGCAGCAACCTCAGCCACTACTGCCCTGTCACCAAGCAGCAGCTCCCTACTTGGCACTAATTTACATAGCACACTCTCTGTTCTCGCATAAGCCTGAGTCTTTTATCTGGGACACCTTTAGTCCAAAGCTGCTTGCCCTGGACTGCATGATCTAGCAAGAGGGGCCTTGGCATGAACTCTCTTTTTGTTCCGAAGCTCTGCAACACAAAGGAAGCACAGGCATGTTTGGATGGAACCAGCTCCTTGCCAGTCTCCTTCTTGGAGGCTCTAGGGTTAATTATAACCAGCTAACACATTTTTAAACATGACTACCTTTGTCTGCACTAGTGGTCACGTGACGTATAACATCATATTAAAACATTAGTTAAACAAAGCCAACGGCAGATTTCCTCCTTACATACTGTATGTGTGCAGCACAAGTACACAAACCTACTCCGTTACCATTATCAGCACTAATGAGCTCACCTTTGAAGAGCTCAGAGAGGAAACAGAGTCCCTGTACCCAGAAGCTCACAGTATGTCTGGAAAAAGGGTGTCTATTAAGGTCTTGTCTATATTATAGAGTTTTGTCAACAAAAGTCAGCTTTCGTCAACACAACAGTGGAGATATACACACTATAATGCTCCTTCCGCTGACAAAACTCTCCTGCTTTGCCAACAAAATAAAACCACCTCGACGAGAGGCATAGAGCTTTTTGCAGCAAAATATCAACAAAGTGTCAATGTAGACACTGTGCTTGGTTATGTCGCTGTAAATGGTCTCCAGGAGGTGTCCCACAATGCCCATTCTGACCGCTCTGGTCAGCAGTTTGAACTCTGCTGCCCTGCACCTGGGAATTTCTGAAATGCCATTTCCTGTTTGCTCAGTATGGACAGCTCACATTGCATCTTCCCAGCTGACCACGGCATCACCACGCAGCAAAATGCTCTCCTGCTCAGAGTACACCCGAGGTGTTGGATCTGCTGGCGCTGTGGGGAGGAGGCTTTGCAGTCCCAGCTACGCTCCAGCTGTAGGAACTTCAGTATCTATGGTCAGATTTCTTGTGGCATGTTGGATAAGGGCTATGAATGGGACACGCATCAGTGCCATGTGAAGCTAAAGGAGCTGAGGCAAGCACACCAGAAGGCAAGGGAGTCAAATTGTTGCTCTGGTGCTGCCCGAAAACTTGCCGCTTCTATAAGGAGCTGGATGCCATCCTCGGCAGTGACCCCAACTCCTCTGCCACAAGCCATGTGGATACTTTGGCGGGGCTGGAGATTCAACCCTGAGGATGAAGTCATGGACAAAGAGGTCAAGTTGGAGGATGATGTGGAGCACACAGCAGGACCTCTTTTCCACTCCAGAGGGGTCGAGCCTGTCCCAGCAGTCCATCTCTGGCGTGCATGAAGCAGGAGAGGGGAGCTCTGGTAAGTGATCTTTTTGAGTTGATGCTGCTTGGTTATATGAGGTAGAGCTATCCTTTGCTTTGTTATAGTCTAGAAGTGGGTGAAGGGATAGAAATGTACAAGACTAGCTGTGTCTGCATGTGATTCGCATTCCCCTGTGCAAATAAGCAATGCAGCAGAACAGTGTGTTAATGCACACCGAGATTTCATAGGAATCCTCTAGAGAGATCTCTAGGAAACTTTCCTGGATGTACTCGCCCATCATCAGACAAAGATTCCTTGGCAGAGCTGCTTTGTTCCTCCTGTCATTGTAGGAAACTCTGCCACACCAACTGGCAATCACTCATGGACCAACACAGCACACAGACAAGCAGCATGGGAACGCCGTCTGAAGCCGTACACATGTAGGAGATGCATGCTTGCATACCCTTAGGAGTGAAATATCGGCTTCAGTGACCCCCGCCTGTGGAAAATAGTGGCAGAATTTACAATATTGTCCCTAGTTGCCTCCTAGACCCTTTGTCCCATCTTAAGTGCTCCCTGGGGCCGAACTCACCATGTTTAGGGCCTTTGCTGAGATGTGTGCTTGGCAACGGATAGCGAGAAACTGATTCATATCTCAAAGGAGGTGCATCTTACTATAATGATTTGATGCTATGCATGCACTAAACAATCATGCTTCTGTTTACTGTTTCTTGTACTTCTACAGATGTGGCCTTCAGAGGAACACCCTACACACCAGCAGACCACCTCTACCAGATAAGTATCAGAGGGGTAGCCATGTTAGTCTGTATCCACACAAAAACGAGGAGTCCGGTGGCACCTTAAAGACTAACAGATTTATTTGGGCATAAGCTTTCACGGGTTAAAAAACCACTTCTTCAACTGCATCTGAAGAAGTGGTTTTTTTACCCACAAAAGCTTATGCCCAAATAAATCTGTTAGTCTTTAAGGTGCCACCGGACTCCTCATTGTCTACCAGATAAGGCAGCGAGCAAGGAGGACATGTTTCAAGAGATGTTCCAGTCCTCAGAGGCCAAAAACCAAGAATGCAGGGCATGGAAAGAGAGTTTAAAAGAAAATTATAAAACAGGACAGCAAGGAGAGCCAGGAGTGAATTTTAATGGGCCAGGAGCGGATGATAAAAGTGATGGAGGAGCAAATGGAGATGTTAAAGTCTCTAATCACGCTGCTTGCAGAATTAATGCGTGCTCGTCCCTCCAACCCCCCCACAGCTGATACAGAACTGCTTTCCATGCCATCCCCAAACTCCTCCCACACATTCCCTTCAACTTTCCGCCCAACTCAGTACCCCATTCGCTCCACCCCTTCGGACAGCTTCCCAAATGTTAGCTGGACTTACAGACAGCAATAAGAGTCTACACTGCCCATCATTGTTATCCCCCTTTCCACCAATCCTTTTGTGTGTGTTGTTAATTGGTATTTAATAAAAACATACTCTCTGAAAGATAACCAATCTTTGTCTCCTACATACTGTGTTTGAATTAATACACAGTTGTGATTTGATCATTTGCTGACTACAAATCATGGTCAGAAATCATCAAAATTTCAAGAAAGGCGGCAAATTAACACAGCATGGTGGAGTGCTGTATAGAAAGACACATTACTGGTGTTCATTGTCAAAATGGTGCCTCACAGCCTCTCTGATTCAGGTAGCTCCCCATTGTGCCCCTCTAATAGCCCTGGTATCTGGCTGCTCAAAATCAGCCACTAGGCAATTCGCCTCCACACTCCACCCCAAGAGAAACTTTTCACCCTTAGCCTCACAAATATTATTCAGCACACAGCAGGCCTCTATGACCATGGGAATATTTTCTTCATTTGGGTTTAACATGCCATAAAGGCAGCACCAGTGTGCTTTTAAAAATCTGCCAAAGGCACATTCCACGGTCATTCTGCACCTGCTCAGCCTCTTGTTGAAGCGCTCCTTGCTGCTGTCCAGGTTTCCTGAGTAAAACTTCATGAGCCATGAGAGTAAAGGGTATGCTCGGTCTTCCAGGATCACCATGGGCATTTCAACAGACTCCAGTGAAAACTTCTGATCTGAAAAGAAAGTCTCTGCTTACAGCTTTATGTACACGCCAGTGTTCCTGAAGATGCATGTGTCATGGACCTTCCTGGACCACGCCGCATTGATGTCAGTGACACGTCCAGTGATCAACAAGCGCCTGCAATACCATGGAGAGGTACCCCTTTGTACTGATGTACTACATCACAAGATGGTCCGGGGCCAAAATTGGACTCTGCATGCCATCTATCGCCCTGCCGCAGTTAGGGAATCCCACTGCTACAAAGCCATCTACTATTTCACACACATTGCCAACAGTCACAGTCCTTTGTAGCAGGATATGATTACCTGCCCTGCACACTTGCATTCACGCAGCCCCAACGGTGGACTTCCCAACTCCAAACTGAGTCACGACTGACCGGTAGCAGTCTGTAGTTGCCAGCTTCCACACAGTGATCATCATGCTCTTCTCCACAGGGAGGGCAGCTCTTATTTTGGTGTCCTTGCCCCACAGTGCTGGGCCAAGCTCCGTGCACAGTTCCAGGAAGGTAGCTTTCTGCGTCCAAAAGTTCTGCAGTCACTGCTCATCATCCCGCACCTGCATAACGATGCAATCCCACCACGCAGTGCTTGTTTCCCGAGCCCAAAAGCGATGGTCCACCGTGTGCAGCTGCTCCATGAATGTCAAAAGTAATCTGGTGTTGTTTCTTTCCATGGCACACAGCAGGTCAGGCACCTCGGATTCCTGTTAACATTGGATGCTCATGATATATTGCATAATCAGTCGTGATGTGTTCATCTACAGTGACCACAACAGTAGAGAACATTGTAGGGTCCATGCTTTCAGATATGGCAGGTAAACAGTAAATGGGGGAAATTGAAAAATGCTGTGAAATGCAGTTGGAATGGTGGGACAGAAAAAGGTGCATCATAGGACGTTGATCCCGCATCCATGATGCACTGTGATCCACTCCACCTTCCCACAACTTCTAGCTGCAGAAGGTGTCAAGTAGTCCAGTGGGATAGCTACCCACAGTGCACTGCTCTCACTGTCGATGCTAAAGCAACAACTGCGGACGCGCTCTGCCACAGAAGGAGCGTTGTGTGAACGTAATTAAAAGTGATGTAATTATACTGGTTTTTGATCGTCGGCATAACTTGCATTGACAAAACTCTGTAGTGTAGACAAGGCCTAAGTGAGAGTGGTTTTTATTCAATGAACATGGGCTCATCTCTTGAGCATCATGTTTTAAGCAGTCACTGTGGCTGTTCACAGCTGGACTAGGCTAACCTGCATGCTGATCACCCAAGTTAACTCTGCAGTGAAAACACAGCCTTATTCAAGTGAGCAGTTCCACTGAAGTCAGTGTGGCTATTGACATAAAGAGTTTGACCCCTTCTGTTTATCATCATAACCCTTGTGCTCATTACTACTACTTCTATCAAGTAACTAAGATGTTACTGCGTGCCTCACAGTCATAATACAGACAGGTTCCTGCCCCACAAGGCAAAAATCAGAGACCACAGGGAAAGGGATCTAACATGCAATCAACAACTGATACCCTTATTTGTCTTCCTTCCCTGCCAATCCCTCACTGGAATAGTTTGACATACATCAAGGAAAAACAATAGCCAGTTGATGGGATACATGACCACCTGACTGCCTGTGCACATTACCGGCCTCAGTCCTTCTAGCAGTAATTGGTGTGAACACTAACCTGACTCTCACAGCATCAATGGCTTCCTGTTTCCTATGAAGGGTCAGAGCGCTCTTGAGGGCCCTCTTACACACAGAAGGATAATAAGCAGGAGACTCCATCGCTAATGCTTGAAAAACAAAAGAACATGGAGAAGGAAAATTAAAATGAACAAGGTCAGACCTCCCGCACATTGGTCACTGCACTGTTTCAGGGTCCCCTGTGATAAACGAATGACTCTAGATTTGTATAACAGAAATGTTATTTCATAAGCAGCAATTGTATTCTTGTCCTGCGGAGCTGCTCAGTACTAGTGACTGCTGGTGCAGAGCACAAGCCAGCATGGCTTTACTTCCTTCTTGTCACAAGATCATAAATGATAGTTGCAGAGCTTAAGAAAATAGGTTCTGTAGTTAATGAGAGGTCTCTTTGTAGACTGGCTATGTCTGCTGCAGCAACACAAAAATAGAGGTGTCCTACATTAACAATGGCTATTTGGTTTTGTTTTACATTTCCTGGCAATACCATGGCTGATTTAAAAAAAAAAAAAAGAGAGAAATGCAGAATCTAGGAGTCATTCCCTGATCTACACTAATTGTTTCAAAATAAGTGAAATGTAAACAATTTGTCATTTGGGTTCTAAGATACTCCCTCACCTTCCTGAAAGCCCATTCTAAATGCTCAAGTTCCAAAAGGCATCGCTAGAGCTTTGCGATGAGGAGACAGAGCAGTACAGCACATGCCAGTTACAAGCTTCTCCGTTATCTTTGGATTTTAAGTCAAGACCGGACATCTTCTGAAGGATCTGCTCTAGCTCAATCAGAAGTTATTGGCCTGGATACAGGAACCACTAGGGGACATTGTCTGGCCTGTGTCAGGCAGGAGGTCAGACTAGACAATCATATTGGTTCCTTCTGGCCTTAAACTCTATGAAAAGGTTTTGGATTTTTGAGATGGAGGGAGTCTGTAAGGCACTGGCTCACATTCCATATGTATCACCAACAGGTTGATACTTCAAAATATGGAGATCTCTGGGTACTACAGTGATCACAAATACCTCCTCCAGGCAACACAGTATGCCTGGATTTTGCATAGATTTTCACTGCTATAGAGTAATAATCCTACTCACTCCAAATGAAAGAGAAAGAATATCATAAGACAGTCATGGCCAAGTTTCTTTACATGACCTTAACAACTATGGAAATGTAAATAGGGCCCTTACAAGCAATGGTTTCTAGAATCTTAGTCTCTATTTGTGGCAGTTCCCACACCAATTCCAGCAGGCTGTCCAGTTCTGGATCATTGAGTTTGGCTCTTGCTTCAAATTCATAAACCAGCAGCAATGTGTCCGTTGGGTCTTTGGAGAAATCTCCTGCAGAGGACACACAGTATTGCCTGTTATTAGTCAATCTGTTATAGTCAGTTTATGAAATGAAGCTGCAAGGTGCAGCTTTGCCCTCAGTACCAGGAAAATCCTTAAACCAAGGCACTGAGACTTAACAGTAAGGAACAAACTATGAGGTTTAACAATCATGTTTGAACCGCATAAATACATCCAGCACAGATTAAACTCCTGAAGTTTTCTCCCAGCATTAATCTGGAGTGAATAATCCCGAGTAAATTACACCTACATAGAGAGGACTACCTCAAAAGCAAGCAACTTTCTTAGGCCTTGGCTACACTTGTGAGTTGGAACGCATTAAATCAGCCTCGGGTGCCCTCACTCCTGAGGTGTCCACACTGGCAAGGCACATAGAGCGTCCGGACTCTGTGGCTGGAGCACCCCTGGTAATCCACCTCCACGAGAAGCATAACGCTTGCTGTGCCCCGGCTGCAGCGCCGCGGTGCCAGTGTGGACACGCTGGTCTATTAATGCGCTCTTATCAGCCTCCATGAAGTGTCCCACAATGCCTGTTCTAGCCACTCTGGTCATCACTTTGAACTCTACTGCCCTGCCCTCAAGCGACCAACCGTCAGACTCGCCCTTTAAATTCTCTTGGAATTTTGAAATTCCCCTTCCTGTTTGCTCAGCAAGGCGTACAGTCCTCTCAGCACATCTTTCCAGGTGACCATGCCTCCAGGTGCCAGGTGATCCCCAGTATGTGTTATGTTGGATCATATTAAAGAAGTTCTGTATTAAAATCACAAATGAGTTTGATTCCCCATAATTTAAATTCCAGGGTATTACTAATTAAGAGGTCTCTTGGTTTTTGGTCTCTTGTTTTTACTGTTTCTCTCCCTCTCTGTGTGAAACTTGCAAGCTGCTAATTGTGTTAGTACATCCTAAGACAGAGTCTGTTCTCAAAGCAATACTTTGTAACAACTACTCACCCAGAGAGAGCAACTCAAAGCGATACTTTGTAACAACAGAAACAACACACAGAGACCCCCCCCCCGCCCTTTTGTTGTATTCATCTCGCTTTGTTAACAATTGTGATTAAAATAGAGATAGAGGATGTATGTGGATGGATGCTTGGTGTGGATAATAAATGATCAGGGAGGTACCAGCCTAAGAATCCAGTGTCGATCGGCCGAAGAAGGCGTCAACTGGAAACAACCAGAGGACCCCCGGAGGGCAGACTAGAATCCACCCAACAGCCTCAAGGATGGGAGAACCGAAGAACAAGATAACATCGAGCAGCACGGAGCCGTCAGGAATGTGCCATCTGCTGATTGATTCAGCAACAGCATGATGAAGCAATTCCCATAGACTGGCATAGAAATAAATTCCTAAAAAATGGACTCTAGAAACTGAGAACTTTGGGGTCTGCAAACCAACTTCCAGGAGCATCAGATGCGCATCTGACAAGGCCCTGCTCCCTCCTCATGTCCAGGCCACCTGGCCAGTGGCTTGGCACGAGCAACTCTAAGGCTGGTAACTATGATAACAACCTTGCAGAACCTGTGTGTGTGTGTGTGTGTATGAATGAATGTGTGAATAAATATGAAATTGAATGGAATGTTATAGCTATAACTAACTGCTGACTATGATTCTTTCTGTATTCACAATAACTGTGGCATTTTGCCTTATCCCCTTTAATAAGATCCTGCTGGTTTTTATTTTATTGGTATAATATATGAAGCAATGGCGAGGTGCTGGACCTCATCCCTGTTTGGGGGAGGAAGCTGTCCAGTCCCAGCTGCACTCTAGCCGTAGGAATTATGATACCTATGGGCAGATATCAAGGGCCATGATAGAAAGGGGCCATGACCGGGACGCAGTGTAGTGCAGGGTTAAAGTGAAGGAGCTGCGGAATGCCTACCACAAAGCGCAGGAGGCAAACCGCCGCACTGGTGCTGCGCCCATGACCTGCTGTTTCTACAAAGAGCTGGACAAGATACTTGGGGGCGACCCCACCTCCAATTCGAAGAGCACCATGGACACTTCAGAGGCCCTGGCAGCCCAAAGGGCAACAAGGCAGGAGGAGGAAAGTGGGCGTGAGGGTGCTGAGGAGGAGGTGGGTCCAGAGCCAGAGGACAGCCCGGCATCCCTAGATGCATGCAGCCAGGAGCTGTTTTCAAGCCAGGAGGAAGGTAGCCAGTTGCAGCAGACGGTGCTTGTGGAAGAACAAACAGCAGAGGAGGTGCCCAGTAAGCGGCTTTTATTTTGGGTAGGAAGTTGTTCAGTGCAGGCTGTTGGGGCAAGGAGTGTTACAAAAAGAAGGGGTAGGGCTGCGTGCATGCCTAGATGAGGAATAAGGCGTTGATGTGGTCTCTCACATCGTGGTAATTGGCCTCAGTTATCTCACTGAATGTCTCATGCAGAAGCTGGGCACAGGTTCCTTGGTAGAGCTACTGTGCTCCTTGTCCCAGTCGGGCTAACATGTCTGCACCACTGTGCCATGCAGGGCTGGGGGCACCACTGTTGCACACAGGCAAGCTGCATAAGGGCCAGGGCGGAAGCACCATTGTAGTTGAAGACCCTCCCTTGCTTCCCAGGTTACTCTCAGCAGCGAGATAGCTTCCAGGACGAACTCCTGTGGAAAATGTGGAGACAGTGTTCAGTATTGGGGCCCTCTGCAGCTGCTGGCTCTCCCCAAGGCAAAGAACCCTAGAGGACAGTGTGGCCCTGAAATAATCAGTCCCCCTTGCCCCGTGGTTACTTACCATTTCGGGGCCCCTATGGGTTATGTGCGCTCGCTATCTTTGGGACGGGCACTTTCTGCGATTGTGTGCACTGTGCTTGTCTTTAAGTTCAGCCAAATCATTGCTCTAATGTGAACAATGCTGCCTCTGTTAAGTGTTGCATTTTGGCTTTACAGATGCAACCTTGAGATCCCAGCGGTCCTTGTTATCAACGGCCGAAAGGCTGCAAAGAATCAGGAAGCAGCTGGAAGAAGTAAGGAGGACCTTCTGCATGAAGTCAAAAAGTACAGGAGTGGCGGGAGACCAAAAGGAGGCTCCGCCAGGGGAATGTGGATCACTGGCAACAAACCATGGAGCAGCTCCTAAGCATTATGGACCTCCAAGTGGACTCGATGCAGGCGCTCACAACACTGCAGACAGAGCAGATCCACGCCTGCCCCCCAATCCCCGCTGCAGCCCTTGTCCCAAAACTCTTTCCCTTGTGCCCCCATGTCACCACCAACCCACTTTCCCCAACATCTGGTTTCTTATTGCCACCAGCTGCCTCCAACACCTGTAGCTTCACCACCCAGCCCTGCAAACTACAAACCTTACCCACTGCACTCAACCCCCATTACCATGAATTTGAGCCAGCCTGAAGTGCAGCACTCATTACACGGCACTCCAGTGAAAAACAATCAGATTGACATTTGAATATGTGACGCTGTATGGAATATGCAGAACACTGTGATGTTATTGATACCAATATTATAAAATTGCAATGAATCTGACCAGATATGCCGTATAAGGTATCTGTGAAAATGTTATAATTGGCCAAGTATGATAATCTCATTTATATGTTTGTATCACCTTTGTATGATGAGTTATAGATATGTAGGGTACAGCTGTATTTCCAAACTTGTGCTGTTTCTGGATGACACTCCCAAACTAGTGTTGCCAGGTGTCTGGTTTTCAACCGGAATGCCTGATCGAAAAGGGATCCTGGCGGCTCTGGTCAGCACCACGCATTTCTGGATCCCTAGCCCAGAGCCTGTAACCCCATCCCAACCCGCTGCCCCAGGCTGGAGCCCCCTCCCGCACCCTGAACCGCTCATTTCTGCACCCCCAGCCCAGCACCTGTATCCCCTCCCACACCCCAACCCCCTGCCTCAGCCCAGTCTCCTCCCATACTCTGAACTCCTCGGTTCCACCCCACAGCCTCAAGCAACCTCCTGCACTCCAAATCGCTTATCCCTGGCTCCACCCCAGAGCCAGCACCCTCAGCCAGAACCCTCACCTCCCTGATGCGCCCCAACCCGGAGCCCCTCCCGCACTCTGAACCCCTCAGCCCCAGCCCGGAGCCCCCTCCTACACCCCAAATCCCTCATCCCTGGCTGCACCCAAGAGCCTATACCCACATCCAGAGCCCTCACCCCCTCCCACACCCCAACCGCTGGAGTCAGTCCAGTGAAAATAAGTGAGTGAGGGTGGGGAGAGTGAGTGACAGAGGGAGAGGGGATGGAGGGAGACTGGGCGGGGCCTTGGAGAAGGGGTGAGGCAGGGCAAGGGTGTTTGGTTTTGTGCAAGTAGAAAGTTGGCAACCCTACCCCAGACAGATTGGCATCAGCAATGCCTAGCCTGTTCGATGGCCCACCAAGGGTCATCAATGGTATAATGAACCTATAGACAGAAGCCAGGAGCTACACCTTATGAGTCAGCAAGACATGTAGGGGCATGTCTGTGGACACAGAACTCTAAGGCTTTTCCATGCCATGTGCTGTGAAGCTTGTGTTTGGGAAAAAGGAAGTACCTGCCACATGGCAAAAGAATATAAAAAGCACCTGCATCTTCTTCATTCCTGCTTTTTACCTCTGGAATAACTTTTCTACAAGCTGAAGCATTGAACAAAGGACTGAATGATCCATCCAAGCTGTGGATGTGTTCCAGAGGGACTTTCAAGCCAGCAAACTCACCAATACTGCTAAGAACCTGATATATGGACTTTGAAGTCTCTGTATGTATCTGATTGATTTACCATTTAACAACTCTCTTCTTATTTCTTTATAATAAATCTTTCCTGTTAGTAGATTACATTTGAAACTATAGCTGAAAATTGGCCCACTCAGGACACCCAGAAAATAGTCAGCACAAACTTAAGAGCAAACATTATGCCCCACTGCCACCAGGAGATTGCAAAAATAAATTCCCATTCATAAAGGTCCCTGTGGGCTAAGAGGAATATTTGCCGATGTGATACAGTGTGAAAATTAGATGCTTTTGAAAAAAAAAAAGTCATTTTAAGAATAAAGAGAACATATTTAGTAAAATGTATTGTTTTTTCTTTGGTGTCATCTTAGCAATTATTCCAGAGTCATCTGTCCTCTTTGCTGGTGCTACCAACTACAACATAATTACAACTCATTACAGTCATCTGGATTTGTAATTTCACTTTTCCTTGGAAAACAGGCAGTCAACATAGTGAGCCAAATTTATCACCACAGTGACTCCACTAAATGTGACCCACTCTAACAGATTCACTTCAGTTCCCACCAGCACTTCAATAAAGGTTGCCCACCCCCAGTTTCACACACTCAGTATGGCAAGTATGTATCTCCTGCTGAAAACTATGTATGTGCCACCCTGAGCTGTTAACTTCTCGAGTGCTGCACAAGATATAGGCTGAATCAGTTCAATTGTGTGATAATCATCGTAAGAAAACATCATGATGCCTATCTGAGTATTGTTTTGTCCTGTGTGTTTCACCCTATCCCAATGGTACTGAAGGGGTTAATTAACTGCATATAAAACAGTACCTGTAGATTTTACACTGCATGTGCAAAGGGACTCATGAAAAGAGAAAAGGGACTTATCAAAAGCGTAAACAGCGAGGTGGCAAAGTTTGCAGATGATGCTAAACTGCTCAAGATAGTTAAGACCAAAGCAGACTGTGAAGAACTTCAGAAAGCTCTCACAAAACTAAGTGATTGGGCAACAAAATGGCAAATGAAATTTAATGTGGATAAATGTAAAGTAATGCACAGTGGAAAAAATAATCCCACCTATACATACAATATACAATGAGGGCTAATTTAGCTACAGCTAATCAGGAGAAAGATCTTGGAGTCATCATGGATAGTTCTCTGAAGACGTCCACGCAGTGTGCAGCAGCAGTCAAAAAAGCAAGCAGGATGTTAGGAATCATTTAAAAAGGGATAGAGAATAAGACGGAGAATATCTTATTGCCCTTGTATAAATCCATGGTACACCCACATCTTAAATACAGCATACAGATGTGGTCTCCTCATCTCAAAAAAGATATACTAGCATTAGAAAAGGTTCAGAAAAGGGTAACTAAAATGATTAGGGGTTTGGATCGGGTCCCATATGAGGAGAGATTAAAGAGGCTAGGACTTTTCAGCTTGGAAAAGAGGAGGTTAAGGGGGGATATGATAGAGGTCTATAAAATCATGAGTGGTGTGGAGAAAGTGAAAAAGGAAAAGTGATTTACTTGTTCCTATAATATAAGAATAAGGGGTCAGCAAATGAAATTAATGGGCAACAGGTTTAAAACAAATAAAAGGAAGTTCTTCTTCACACAGCGCACAGTCAACCAGTGGAACTCCTTGTCTGAGGAGGTTGTGAAGGTTAGGACTATAACAGGGTTTAAAAGAGAACTGGATAAATTCATGGAGGCTAAGTCCATTAATGGCTATTAGCTGGGATGGGTAAGGAATGGTGTCCCTAGCCTCTGTTTGTCAGAGGGTGGAGATGGCTGGCAGAAGAGAGATCACTTATGAAAATCCAGGAATACTTGCCGCCATGTAGGTACACACAGAAAGTTGAAAGTGACTCAAGTTACTCAGGTTAATGGAAAGCAGGCATATAACAAACCCTGTCACTGGCTGGTGGTAATGAAAAGAGGCAGGGCTGAACCATATAAATATGCCTCTTCCTACTTAGAGGAGCTCAGGTTCAGGTCAGGTTAGAGCCTGGGAGAAGAGAAGAGGGATTCATTCTCAGTCCGGAGAGGGCTGCATACTGAAATACCTGTCCTGTTCATAAAGTTACTTTTCCCACCTGCACTATAACTATGTTGAGCATTTTAGTGCCCCATAATGAGCCTGCAATGGCAAGAGAAAGTTTACACTAACATCTTATCCTTATTCTATTATCTTCAAGAAAACAACACATGAACCCACACAAGTTTTTCTTTTAGAATCATAGAATATCAGGGTTGGAAGGGACCTCAGGAGGTCATCTAGTTCAATGCACTGCTCAAAGCAGGACCAATCCCCAATTTTTGCCCCAGATCCCTAAATGGCCCCCTCATGGATTGAACTCACAACCCTGGGTTTAGAAGGCCAATACTCAAACCACTAAGCTATCCCGCCCCCCAGAGCCTTCCTGTATGCTCTTCCTGCTGGAGATCCAGAGAAGAAAAGGCATCAGATAGTTCTCTGACTTTTGGTACAGTACCTAATCCATGAATTTGAATCCTAATGTGCCACTTTAGTTAAATTGGGAAATCTAGGCATTTTTTCTCCTGTTAAACTGCACAGTGCAAGGAAACAGGTTTGGCAGAGTAAGCTTTTGTTTTAAAGAACCTGGGAATTTTTGTACAGGCTGCTCTAGTCATTGGCTCTAAGTACTGCTATACTACATAATCAAACAGAATTTCTAACTTACCTGTTAGCTTCAGAACATTCCAGATTTCCCTGCATGCCTGGATGTGATGAAGGGCCTGAGACAGAAGCTCAATCTATTTTGTAAAATTAATACATTATTTTTAAACTATGTTTTTAAAAAGAAACATGAATATAAATCTCACAGCAAACTACAGTAGAGAAGCCTCCAGAGTACCTGGCTACATAATAAGTGAAAAGCCAGGCTAACTCTAATGCATCATCTGCACCCAGTTTTCTTTTTCTTCTTCTTTAGGAGAGACCTCTACACCCCATTCAAAGCATCAAGGATCCATCACACTTGAGGCTCCATTGGTCCAGACACATAGCACTAAGACGACTCTAAGGGACATGGCTTATATGAACCATCAGCCAGAAAACATTGCTACTGAGTGCAAGACATTCTCAAAAAAGTTGAACATTCCTGTCTATGCAGTACAATGATTGCAGCCTGTCTAGTGAGTAAGAGACCGGTATCAGACACTGAACCCAAGTTCCCAGCACAGCAGTAGCACAGGGCACGATAATCTGACCAGGAATGAGAAATTGAACATCAGGCCCCTTGGCAGAGTAACAGAGGGCATTATCACCTATATTTGTACCGGAAATCAAACCCTGGAATCCAGAATGGTATTATGACCTGACACCATACATAGCTGTAAGAAGGGCCATGCATAGGTTGCAAACAAAATGAGAGCAACTAGCAGCACTGGTCTGTTCTGCATGGCTGGGCTCTCACTCCTTGTCAAAGAGGTGCAAAGGCAAGAGCGTAGTGTCACAATTAGGACTAGTACTCGTAGGACAGTCACTCCCAGAGTGTTTTTAAAAAAGAAACCTATTTCTGTGCAGTGTTCTCTGCAGAAAAGACAGAGGCCCAAGCACTGAACCCCACTCAGCAAACTTTTGCACTTATCACCACTCAACAGATTTCTGTACTTCTTCCACAACCTATTAATGTAAATATTCTCCTCCAGGGTGTGTGTATGCATCAGAAAATAAAAACTGTGACCTTCATAATATTCACATCACCACCTCAGCAACTGCATAATCCTACTGCTATAGTCTTAATCTTCCTGTTCCACCCTGGTTTGTCATCACCCCTTCATACATGTTATCTTAATGTAGATTGTAATGTAAACTCCTTGGGGCAGGGACACTGGCCCAGATCCTCTGATAGTGTACATCCATTTAGCTCCATTGAAGTCAACAAAATCAATTTACAGCAGCTGAGAATTTGGTCCAATATCTTATATTGGTTGTAAAGCAACATGAAAATTTACTCTATATTGTGAAAGGATTGTATTTTCAAGCTCCCGTCCTACGTGAAATAACTGAGAATTATAAAACACCGAAAGAAGCTATGTTTAGGGTACATTAAAAGCCAGATGTTCACCTGCCCCATATGTAAAGGGCCAGCACTCTACCTGTTCAGTGAGTGTTAAACTGCATCGCCCCATTTCCAGATCAACTGCTGCAGCCAACAGCAAGCATGTCTTCTGGGCAATCAGAACAGCTGTATCAGATGGACAAAACTGGGAGAACTAAAACAGAAACATGAATAGTCAGCGAGGATACTGCCAGGTCACGGCTAGCAATCAACAAAGAAAGAAACATTTTCTACTGCAGTGACAGAAAGAAAGCAGTTTACTTATCATTTCCATTTTTCCTTTATCTCCCACTGTTTGTGACACTTTTCCAGAGGCTCAAGTACCATTTCCTTCCTTCCCACTCATCTTTTTCCACCTGGAGAGCACTGATTACATCACTTCCGTTGAAGCTGACCCTTCTGGGCCTTTCTGTTTTGTCCTGGGTTTATACAACAGCAGCAGCAATGCTGACAGCACAACTGGGGGACACATTTTACTTAAAGGGACACTAGGCAGGTGAGGATTATCTTCTATTGGAACAACCTCTCCTGGTCAGAGAGACAAAATTTCAAGCTTACACAGAGCTCTTCTTCAGGTTCACTTTAGCAAAGCTTTTGATATGGTCTCCCACAGTATTCTTGCCAGCAAGTTAAAGTAGTATGGGCTGGATGAATAGACTATAAGGTGGATAGAAAGCTGGCTAGATCATCGGGCTCAACGGGTAGTGATCAATGCTCCCATGTCTCGTTGGCAGCCGGTATCAAGCGGAGCGTCCCAAGGGTCGGTCCTGGGGCCGGTTTTGTTCAATATCTTCATTAATGATCTGGAGGATGGTGTGGATTTCACCCTCAGCAAGTTTGCAGATGACACTAAACTGGGAGGAGTGGTAGATATGCTGGAGGGTAGGGATAGGATACAGAGGGACCTAGACAAATTGGAGGATTGGGCCAAAAGAAATCTGATGAGGTTCAACAAGGACAAGTGCAGAGTCCTGCACTTAGGATGGAAGAATCCCATGCACTGCTACAGACTAGGGACTGAATGGCTCGGCAGCAGTTCTGCAGAAAAGGACCTACGGGTTACAGTGGACGAGAAGCTGGATAGGAGTCAGCAGTGTGCCCTTGTTGCCAAGAAGGCTAACGGCATTTTGGGCTGTATAAGTAGGGGCACTGCCAGCAGATCGAGGGATGTGATCGTTCCCCTCTATTCAACATTGGGTGAGGCCTCATCTGGAGTACTGTGTCCAGTTTTGGGCCCCACACCACAAGAAGGATGTGGAAAAATTGGAAAGCGTCCAGCGGAGGGCAACAAAAATGATTAGGGGACTGGAACACATGATTTATGAGGAGAGGCTGAGGGAACTGGGATTATTTAGTCTGCAGAAGAGAAGAATGAGGGGGGATTTGATAGCTGCTTTCAACTACCTGAAGAGGATGGATCTAGACTGTTCTCAGTGGTAGCAGATGACAGAACAAGGAGTAATGGTCTCAAGTTTCAGTGGGGGAGGTTTAGGTTGGATATTAGGAAAAACATTTTCACTAGGAAGGTGGCGAAGCACTGGAATGCGTTACCTAGGGAGGTGGTGGAATCTCCTTCCTTTGAGGTTTTGAAGGTCAGGCTTGACAAAGCCCTGGCTGGGATAATTTAGTTGGGGATTGGTCCTGCTTTGAGCAGGGGGGTTGGACTAGATGACCTCCTGAGGTCCCTTCCAACCCTGATATTCTATGATTCTATAATTCTAGGCTCGAAAGCTTGTCTCTCTCACCAACAGCAGTTGGTCCAATAAAAGATATTACCTCACCCACCTTGTCTCTCTAATATCCTGGAACCAACAAGGCTATAACATCACATACATTAAATGGATACTCTCAATCATTCTTTTATATTTTTCCTGTATTGCTAGCTCTCAAAATCACTTTCTCCTTTTCTGATGGGCAGACATTGTTTTTTCCCATGGTCTGTATAGAGCTGAAATTAACAGACATTTTTTGTTTACAGGAACATTGTACAACCTCCAAATATGCCTTCCCATTCTGAAAATGGCAACACTTATTTTAAACGTGTCTCTAGTACGCAAAAGGCTCCCACCTCCCAAACAAGGGAGTTTATGGAGGAGATGGTATGATGGGATAACATGCTTTTGGTAATTAAATATTTATAGTAAATAGGCCCAATGGCCTGTGATTGGATATTAGATGGGGTGGGATCTGAGTTACCCAGGAAAAAATTTTCTGTAGTATTTGGCTGGTGAATCTTGCCCATATGCTCAGGGTTTAGCTGATCGCCATATCTGGGGTCGGGAAGGAATTTTCCTCCAGGGCAGATTGGAAGAGGCCCTGGAGGTTTTTCGCCTTCCTCTGTAGCCTGGGGTACGGGTCACTTGCTGGAGGATTCTCTGCTCCTTGAAGTCTTTAAATCACGATTTGAGGACTTCAATAGCTCAGACATAGGTGAGAGGTTTTTCGCAGGAGTGGTGGGTGAAATTCTGTGGCCTGCGTTGTGCAGGAGGTCAGACTAGATGATCATAATGGTCCCTTCTGACCTAAATATCTATGAATCTATGACTCTAAGGGCTGTATGTGTGGATCTGGCAAGTCTCACTATTTCCAGGGGAAACTCCCTGATTTTGAATTTATTTTAAGACAGATTTTAAAGTCTTTAGGCCAGATTCTGATCTGTTAGAACAGTGAAAATCTGGAATAACTCTAATGATTTCAATAAAATTACGCCAGATTTAGACTAGTGTAAATAAGTTTAATCCAAACTCTCTCTCTCTCTCTCACATTGATGGATATTCATTCAGTCACTTTTTAAGGCACTCAACCCTTTGTTCCCACAATGCCTTAGAGCCTAAAGTCTGGGATGAGGGCCAAAACTACAATACAATAAAATTGCATAGGTAAGGTTCATCTGTGAAAGAGACAGAACTTTCTCAGGGGCCAATATCGAACTGTGGAACATACACCTACAGGCACTAAAGACCATCATAACCCTCACTATCCTTCCACTCCTGGTGCAAGGTACAATTCTACCTGCCTTGTTAATATAAACAGAGAGCACAGTGTACATTTAATATATTACATTACTTTGAAGAAAAGAAATAACCCCCAGACACAGAAACTCTCCTCCCTGGGGAGAGGATACAGAAAGAATGAACCACACATGACAGAGTCTAGTCACATCGCTTACCACACTTCTGGAAGATGCTCAATTACTACTATGATGAGGGATATATTAGAACCTGAACAGAATTCAAATATGTGATTCACTGAGAATTTTGAAATCTCCACAAGTCAGTTGTCCCAGCCTGACATCCCTACAATAGTCTGAAAATCAGAGTCTTTTGAAGATGCAATGAAAACTAATCTTCGATGGGACTCTGACTGTCACACACATGCTGTGCCTGCACTAGGAGGTGCTGGAGAAGGACACATTTATCACAACATTTTGGGCGGTAAGTACACAGATACTGCATGTCCATTTATCCCAGAAGGGGTTGGACATTACAGTAACTGCGGGAGTTCACACTATTTCAAACCTCCACCAAATAGCAGCTCTTCCGATGAAGTGAGCTGTAGCTCACAAAAGCTTATGCTCAAATAAATTGGTTAGTCTCTAAGGTGCCACAAGTCCTCCTTTTCTTTTTGTGGATACAGACTAACATGGCTGCTACTCTGAAACCTTAAATTATTCAGTAAGTCTAAGATATCTGGAAATATCCTTCCCCTCATAGATTTGGGGCTTAAACTACATGTCTGTGTTCTTCTCATTGACAGCTTTTCCCAGCTAAAGAAGCCCTTGTTTGCCCACCTTTACTGGTAGAACAGATAATGTTGCACTTGCTCTGAAATCAGGATTGACAGATGGTTGTGTAGTTTTGAAGATTAAACAGTATTCCTAGAACCCTGCTTTTAGCTTCAGCCTCAAGTCACAAGTGTTCAGGTAGCTGGCTGGGATGAACCTGTCCTGTACAGAACCCAGTTCTACAGAGAGGAGTTGTTTATAGACCAGACTTCAGGTAATTGTAATACAACATATTTCTGGTATATTTTATACATAACGAAGTGTAAGTTTATTTGGATAATTACAGGAGTATGAATAAAGAGAGGTTACTCACCTTGTACAGTACGTGGATTTCTTTGAGACGTGTCCCTGTGGACGCAGCACTTCGGGCGTACTCACACCCCAGGCGCCTTTAATCAGAGAGTTTTGGTGATAGTGCCGATTCGGCCTGTGCATGTGCCCTACGCTTCCTCATCCCCCACTCTGAGGCTATACAGGGCTGCCCGGGCGAACCGCCCTCAGCTCCTTCTCTACTATGATGCCCCCAGAGGATTCTCCAAAACAGAGAATAAGGAGGATGGGTAGTGGAGCGCGTGTAGAGGGACACATCTCCAGTTACTGCACAGGGTGAGTAACCTCTCCTTCTTTCAGGAGGGCCCCTACGGTGCTTACCAGGTGATTACTGAGCAGTACCCGAGGCTGGAGAGGGGAACTTCAGAGCCAAGTCAAGACTCAAGACAACCCAGCATTTCCAACAGCAGCATCTAGAAGACTAAACCACTGAATAATGGTTGAAGAAGGTATGTATGTAAGACCAAATAGTAGCCTTACAAAACGTCCAGAATAGAGACATTCTTGTGTAATACCATAGAAGTAGATAGAGATCTTGTGGAACAGGCCAAAACTCTAGAAGGAACCTATATATCTGACGATTTATAGCACGATATGATATAGTCAGAGATCCACCTAGAGAGTCTCTGGGTGGAAATCGCCGAACCTTTGGATCTATCTGCAATAGCCACAGTCTGGGTGATTTCCTGAGTGATTTAGTTTTGTCTACATAAAAGCCTACCACCCTCCTAACATTCAAAGTGTGCAAAACTGCCTCCTCTCTCATCTGATGAGGCTTGGGGAAAAAACAGAAGGTGGATAACCTGGTTGATGCGAAATTTATATGACATGTTGGGTAAAAATGTAGGGTGTGGGCATAATGAAACTTTATCCTTAGAAAATACTATAAAATGGAGAATCTGCCATAGAAACCCTATTTCTCCCACCCTACAAGCTGAGGTGAAAGCAACCAAAAATGCTGTCTAAAAGATAAACTGATGAGGAAAGATGTAGCCATTGGCTCAAAAGGAGGCCTCATATGGCATTTAAGTACTAAATTCAAATCCCAGAAAGGTGTGGGTTTCTTAACTAGGTGAAAAATGTTCCCCAATCCTCTAAGAACCCTTACAGTTGTAGGATGGGTAAAGAATGAGAATCCCTCAGCTACTAAATGAAAAGCTGTTATAGTCAAGTGGACCCAGATAGAGTTCATAGATAATTCCATCTTTTTAGCTGTAGGCGCTAATCAAGGACTGATTGAGAGAGAAGAATAAACCGAAGGAACACCTCACTGGACACACCACAGGCTGAATCTTTTCCACTTGCGGAGATAAGTGTACTTTGTGGACTCTTTCCCACTGTTCAATTATACCTGTTTACCTTCTTGGAGCAAGTTGATTCTAGTCCCATGAACCATCAAGGAGCCAAGCTTTGAGGTGAAGTATCTTCAGGTTGGGATGAAAAGTACAGCCGGTGCCGTGGGAAAGAAGATGAGGAATGGAAGGGAGGCTGATCACCTGACAGTCACCTAGGTGAATCAGGTAAGGATACCATCTCTGTCTTGGACATGTTGGGACTATTAAAATAGAATCACAGAATCATAGAATATCAGGGTTGGAAGGGACCTCAGGAGGTCATCTAGTCCAACCCCCTGCTCAAATCATATAATTCTGGCTTTGTTGTGTTTGATCTTGCTGATCACTTTCAGAATAAATGGTTCTGGGGGAAAAGCATATAGAAGGTTTCTTGTCCATGGAAGGAGGAAGGCACCTCCCAAAGAGAGAGTACCCAAGTTCCCCCTTGAAAACATTTTTTTGCATTTCTTGTTGGTCACCATGGCAAAGAGATCTATTTCGGGGGGGGAACCCAAGTCTGAAAAATTTGACTGAGAATTTGAGGATTCAACTCGTATTTGTAGTTCTGGGAGAAATGCCTACCAAGGTCATCTGCTAAGCTGGTCTGTATCCCCAGAAGGTAAGTTGCCAAAATAAGGATGGAAATGGCTATGCATCATTTGCAGAACTTTACCTCTTTGGCACAAAGGGAAGGGGACCTGGCTCCTCCATATCTGTTGATATAGAACATGCCAACTATGTTGTCTGTCAGAATCTTTACAGATTTGTTCCTGATTACAGGCAGGAAACAGATACAGGCATTCCTGACTGCCCTCAGTTTAAGGAGGTTGGCGTGCAGTCACGTCTCTTGGGCAGACCATTTGCCCTGGGTGGTGAGGGTTCCCAAATGTGTCCCCAACCCATCAGGGATGCATCCATTGTTACGCTGATAGAGGGAGTAAGTAAAACTAACAGAATCCCCATGCAGACATTGTCTGGGTCCCTTCAAAAATTGAGAGAGCCTTGTACCTGATGAGGGACCAACACTAATTTGCTCATACTGTGTTTGTTCAGAGTATAAACAGTACTGAACCACGTCTGGAAGCTGGCATATGGCATCACAAAGGTGGAGGCTGCCATGGGTCTGAGTAATTGAAGACAACTTCTTATTGATGTCTGTAGACTGACTTGAATCTTTGAGATGAGATTTTCTAATGTCAAGAATTTGTTGGAGGGAAGATAAGCCCTGTCTGAAATAGTGCCCAAGGAGACTCCCATGAACTCTATTCTTTCTACTGGGCTCAGAATGGATTTCTCAATGTTGAGCTGCAACCCTAGCTCATGGAATAGGGCCTCATCATCTTTATGGTGTCAAAGACCTCATTGTAAGACTAGCTCTTGAGCAGCCAGTTTTCAAAGAATGGAAAAACTATAATTTCCCGATGTCAGAGGTAAGCTGTGACCACCTCCAGCACCGCTGAGAATGCTTTTGGGGCAGACAAAAGGCCGAATGGGAGTACTCAATACTAAAAGTCATTCTGGCCTACTGAAAAGTACAGGAATCATTTGTGAGACAGGTGAATTGCAATATGAAAATAAGCATCCTATTATGATCGAGGGTCATAAACCATTTTCCTCTTTCTAATGACAGAATTACAGCTGTGCCGGATACCATCCTGAATTTTTGAGACCTAACAAAATTGTTGGGGACTCTTAGGGCTACTCTACACTCACAATGCTAAAGCGCTGCTGCGACCGCATTTTAATGTGGCTTGTGTAGTCACTGCAGAGTGCTGGGAGAGAGGTCTCCCAGCACTCTAAAAAACCCACCTCCACGAGGGGCGTAGCTACCAGCGCTGGGAGCGCGGCTCCCAGTGCTAGTGCACTGTCCACACTGATGCTTTCCAGCACTGAAACTTGCTGCGCTCAGGGGGTGTTTTTTTACACCCCTGAGCGAGAAAGTTGCAGTGCTGTAAAGTGCCAGTGTAGACAAGCCCTTAGATCAGGGGTCTCAAACTCAAATGACCACGAGGGCCACATGAGGACTAGTACATTGACCCAAGGGCCGCATTACTGACATCTCCGCACACGTCACCCTCGGCCCTGCCCCCACTCAAACCCTTTCATGAGGCCCCACCCCTGCCCCGCCTCTTCCCACCCCTTCCCTGCCCCCATTCCAACCCCTTCCCTGAAATCCCCACCCCAACTCCACCCCCTCCTCCACCACCTGCAGGAGGGGTGTGGCGGGGGCTCAGGGCAGGGAGTTGGGGTGTGGGGTGCAGGAGGGGTGAGGGGTGCAGCAGGGGGCCAGGGTGCAGGGTGTGGCAGGGAGCTCAGGGCAGGGGGTTGGGGTGCAGGGAGCAGCAGGGGGCTCAGGGCAGGGGGTCAGGGTGCAGAAGGGGTGCGGCGGGGGCTCAGGGCAGGGGGTCAGGGTGCAGGAGGGGTGCGGGGTGCAGCAGGGGGCTCAGGGCAGGGGGTTCGGCTGCAAGAAGGGTTCGGGGGACGGGCTCTGGCCTGGTGCGCACCAGGGGCAGGGCAGGCTCCCTGCCTGCCCCCACGCCACTCCGGGAAGCAGCCAGAACCTGGGGGGGGGGCACAGGGGTCTATGCGTTGCTGTTGCTTCCAGGCACCGTCCCCAGCAGCTCCCATAGGCCAATGGGAGCTGCTGGGGGCGGTGCCTGGAGCAAGAGCAACACACAGACCCCGGGCACCCCCTTCCCCCAGGTTCCAGCCACTTCCTGGAGCAGTGTGGGGGCAGGGCAGGCAGGCAGGGAACCTGCCCTGCCCCCGGTGCGCGTCGGGCTGGAGCCTCTCTAGGTAAACATTGGGGGGTGGGGACTGCGGGGAGCTGGCGGGCAGCAGGTAATAGCCCCGCGGGCCGCGTGTTTGAGACCCCTGCCTTAGATCTAAAATGACTCTCTGCCCCTCTGTTCTTTTTCAGGAAGTGGTTAGAAAGTGGTTAATATAAAACCCCTTCCCTGTGTGCTGAACAGGAACTGGTTCTACAGCACCCATTTGTAGAAGTGAGTCAACTTCTTGCTTTAACAGGGGCTCATGAGAGGGCTCCCGGCAGAGGGACAGGGAAGGGAACTGGGTATAGGGGAGGGAGGTAAAATGGATAGCATACCTAATCTTATAACCTCCAGCACCCATTTGTCCAATGTGAGTCTCTCCTATGCAGAAAGAAAGTGGAGAGATGGTTTCCAAAAGGTGAAAGACAGGTAAAATGGTATACATGCATCTCAGTGTTGTGGGATAGTTTCAGGACCTTGACCAGGCCATTAAAAGTAGTGCTTAAGTGACGATGATGGTTCAGCAGCAGGCATATAGGGAGCAAGTGGTTCCTTTATCTGCAATCTCAATTTTTTCTTATGCAGTTCATACAGTCTCTGGGATCCTGAGAATGAAGCATGCTGGGATCTTTGAGCCATCTGGGATCTACTAAACCTTCGTTTGTTTGTAGATCTGTAAATCCTGACAGATCTCAGCATGGCTCTGGAATCCTTAAAAGTATGCAGCAAATCATCAGAGAACTCAGAAAACAGTTTGAGACCACTGAAGGGAAGGTCCTCAACAGTGTTTAGGACCTCCCTTGAGAATCCAGACATATGGAGCCAGGATGCCCTCTTCATGATTACTGCAGTAGAGATGGATAGAGCGGCAGCGTCGAATGTATCCAACGAGACGTAGCAATGTTCTAGCTAACAGATGACACGAGTCAATAATAGCCTGAAACTGGTCATGCTGATCACCCGGCAAATGCTCAATAAAAGTGATGAATTTGGCATAATTTGAGTGTATGGTATTTAGCCATAAAAACTTAAGAGTTGATGATCCTAAATTGAAGAGTCATGGATGAGTAGGTCTTTCTGCCAAATAGATGGAGGCATTTTTGGTCCTTATCATATGGTGTGGCCTTTGCATAATGTTGTCTGGCACATTTGTTCACTGCTGTAGGGAGTTCAGAGTTGGACGGATGAACAGAAATTCAGAGTCTTTAGCTGGGACATATTATTTCTTATTGGCCCATTTACAGATCAGCGGAATTGTTGCAGCAGTCCGCCAGATGGATTTTGCAGGATCCATCAGAGCCTCATTAATAGGCAGGGCAACTTGGGTAGAGGCAGTCCACTGGGGGATGTCCAGAAGCTTATGTTGTGACTCCATGACTTCTTCCAAGGGAATATGGAGGGACTCCGCAACATGCTTCATTAACTATTGGACATGTGTGAAGTCATCAGTCACAGTCAGTGGGGAAGCATAGCCACTTCATTGGGGAAGATGAAGAAATATTTGTTTGGGGAGTTCCCTCTTTCTCTACCCTAGCCTCCTGCTAAAAGATTTTTGTGCCTGAGGTAATGGAGGAGGCACAGCTTGAGTAGGGGAGCATGTCACTCTGTATTCCCCATGAGAAAGACGAGGGGCATGGGATAATTGCTGAGGATATGTCGCCCAAGGATCCCAATATGGCCACTGGAGAGGTCCAAAAGGCACTGGTGATGGCATCACCTGGTGCTTGAACCAGGTCGGGGGAACATGGGGCTGTCTTTGGTGCAACTCCCCCATCTTCTCAAAAGTGCCAGGATAGAAATCCCTTGTCTGAAGTGTCAGAGGAATCCTAGATCAAAATATTCGAATTGGAGGAAAATTCCTCCTCTTCAAGAAGGGGAGTTCCAGCATACTCTGCAAGTGAGAATCAAGTGGTACTGGAGAAATGTCCCACATTGGTGACTGGGCTTGTCTCGGTACCAATAATCTCTCAGTACCAACTAACAAGGGAAACGCCAGCTCCTCCGAAACAAACAGATCCAGCAAGAATCCAAACTCCTGAGGTACCGGCTGGGTTTGGAGTGCGAGGACCTGTTCTGTTGTCGGTACCGAGAATATATGCTGCTCTGGCAAGTCCACTCCAGTCAAAGTGGACAATACCAATGAGAATGCCTTGGGGGGTGCCAAGATCATATGAGAGGCATTGTGTCTTTGCGGTATCTCAGTGGTCAATTTAGATGTAGATAGTACTGAAGGAGTTGTGGGTTCCGTTATCTTAGAGGTGGAATGATTTGATAAGGCAGTGTCCTGCTTGTGCGGCACCAAAGGTTTTAGTTACCGAGGCATGCTTGCTGCCCTTTTTCTCTGCTAAGCCCAGAACCCCAGGCACAGGATCCATACCAAGAATGTCTGGAGCCACAGCCATATCCAGGGTGGGACATGAGGTCCCCTTGCTCTGCAGGGACCAAGGTCTTTTTTGCGTTTGACTTTTTCTGTGGAGAATGACTATTTTCCATGGGTCTTCTCCATGGATTTATCTCAGGTAGACCCAGATGAACATGGCACTATCTTAATTCAGCAACTGATGTCTGGGGGGCAAGCCTGGATCTGAGGCTGGTTGGAGGGAATGCTCCATCATTAGGAGTCTCACTTTTAGGTCCTGGTTTTTTCTTGCCCTGCCCTAAAAAGAAGTGCAGATGGATTACTTTTGGAGGATCTGAGACTCTCCCACGCAGCAGATACAACAGGAATGCCCGTCACTGACAAGGATGGCCTCTTGGCAAGAAATGCATCACTTGACACCTGGAGAGTCTAGCATATCCCAGGACAACAGTATGTAGCAGGGGAATGTCTCCCTCCCAAAAGGGAAAAGGGATCAAGAGAAAGTCCCCCCTAAACTCCTAAATAAAAAGTAAATGAAATAACTAAAGAAAAAACAAGAAGCTAAAGAAGGGCAACTAGGCTAAGAGACTTTGAAAGTCAGGCACACTAGTGCTCCATCTCAGGCAGAGACGGTTGAGAAGAAACTGAGGGTAGCTTATCCGTGCAACCATGTATAGCCTCAGCACGGGGCACAAGAAACCATAGGGTGTGTGCATGGCCGAACAGGCACCACCACCAAAAACCTCCGATTAAAGGTGCAAGGGGTGGGAGTATACCTGAAGTGGAGCACCCAACAGGACACTACTTGAAGAACTGATTATTAAAAGTGTATTTACTGAGGTATAATGTGTATGTAATTGATAAGTACATGAATAGCCTACTGAATGGATGATGGTTGAACCTTAACAATTAGGTTCTTAGTAATTAATCAGGTGTAGTACACTGGACAATGCGTATTAATTAAACCAGAGGATTATTTACAATATCAGAGGTCTAACAACTTTGGGGCCCCTCTCTATTAACATGTATATAAACCATAATGTTAAAAGGGAGTTCTGCATGCAGAGGAGATGGAGAAGAGTTGTCTGTGTAATAGATTTGCATCAGTGGCCAAATTTCAGTCATCACCTGGTGTTTGAAATTGTCCTTTTAATTTAAATGTTTTGAATTCCAGTTTTTAAACCACATAACGTAAAGTGTGACTATAATTCCAAAATCTGAAGTTGTCACTGATTTTCCTCTGTGTGACCAAAGCATCTAACCCCCAGGGTACCCAACTGAAGCTCTCTAAGACAGTGCTTCTCAAGCTATCTGATGTGGGGGACCGACAATTTTTTTTTCCAATGTGCGCGCATACTGGCAGCCGGTGGCTCGCGGACCCACTTTGAGTAGCACTGCTCTAAGGAAACATCTGATGTATTTGTTTGGAGCTTGTAACAAAGCCACCTGCACGACATCATCTATCACATCACAGATAATACTAGGCAGAGCACATACCTTGAATGACAGTACAAAGAAATCCCTCATTGTTCCTGGGCAGTTCTCGAACTGTACAGCCAAGTTCCAAGCTCATAAAATAAATAAAACAGGAGACTAGAATAAAAACCTTCAGCCTGGTATAATCTGTGCCCATAAAATCTCCAGTGACAGGCATTTCGGGCCCAGTATTAAATTTTAAACATGGGACTTGTGACGTTGCACTCCACATGCTTTATGAATGTGAATATGATGTAACTGGATTATGCTTTATGCAAAAGGTCTCTTGTAAGGTATCATTACAAATGTTATAACCTACTGAATATATTCATCCTATTTGTATGAATGTATCATTCTTGTATCTGAAACTAGAAATATGAAAGAATTACCCTGAGACCCTATTGTAATTATGCAAAGTGTGGGCCATTAATGGTGGTTTAGGATCTTGATGGATCCCATTGACTCGGACATTTGGTTGTGAATGGGTTTATTTACCTGCAAGCCTTCCTGTGTAATGAAGAATGAGATCTTACAGTGACATGTCACTATGTCACATGATACTGGAATCCATCTTAAACCTGGTGCTTTTCCATTTAGAAGGAGCGGTGGGGACCCAGAGAGATTCCTGCCTTGGGCTAAAGCTATAAAAGGGGGTGGAACAGAACAAAGGGGGCTGCCAGTCATGAGAAATCCCCTAATTACCACCTGAGCTGGAACTAACAAGGACTGTACCAGGGGAAAGATTGGGAAAGACTAGGAAGAAGTCTAGTCTGTGAAAGAGGCTTATTAGAACATCTCTAAGGGTGAGATTTTACCTGTAAACAAATTCTTAATGTATTAGCTTAGACTTGCGTGGTTTTGCTCTATTTTGCTTGGTGACTTACTTTGTTCTGTCTGTTACTACCTGAAACCACTTAAATCCTACTTTTTATACTTAATAAAATCACTTTTGTTTATTAGTGAACCCAGAGTAAGTGATTAATACCTGGGGGAGCAAACAGCTGTGCATATCTCTCTATCAGTGTTATAGAGGGTGGACAATTTATGAGTTTACCCTGTATAAGATTTATACAGAGTAAAACGCATTTATTTGGGGTTTGGATCCCATTGCGAGCTGGGTGTCTGGGTGCTGGAGATAGGTGACCTGCTGAGCAGTTTTTGGTTAAAGTCTGCAGCTTTGGGGGCATGGACCAGCCCTGGGTCTGTATTGCAGCAGGCTAGCGTGTCTGGGTCAACAAGGCAGGGTTCTGGAGTCCCAAGCTGGCAGAGAAAACGGGCTCAGACGTAACTTCAGCATGTCAGGTGACAGTCCCAAGGGGGTCTCTGTGATTGAACCCGTCATAGGGCTCATTTAACAACAGCAGGAAATACTGTCAGTAGATGCTATTAATATAGATTATTCATGATTTCAAATCCGTTATTTCAATAACTAATCATTCTGCCATTAAATCCATTCACATCAAGTTGAATAAAGAAAAGCCAGATTCTGATCTAAATTACTCCAGTATGAAACTAGAATAATTCCTTTAACTTTAATGGATTTACTACAGATTTACACAGAATCTAGCTGAAAGTATCCAATACCATCCCCAGAGCCATAAAAGGCAATCATTTCAGACTGCTCTGCATACAGTTTCTATCCTGACAAGTACATTCAGAAGAGAATTAAGCATACCACTCCCATAAAGATTCATCAGTGATCTATCCCTCTTGACAGTTGTGTCATTCCCATCACTGAAGAATCTGAGTATCTAACTGGCCCAATCAGCTGCTCAGATTCTACAGTGATTTGCAGATTCTGACCTGCATGTTACCCTCTTCCTTGGGTCATGCCTTCCCTAAATCAGATCTTAGGCCTTGTCTGCACTATGGGGGGAGATAGATCTAAGTTACGCAACTTCAGCTACGTGAATAACGTAGCTAAAGTCGACGTACTTAGATCTACTTGCCGCAGGGTCCACACTACGCAATGTCGTTGGGAAACGCTCTCCCGTCAACTCCCCTTGCGTGTCTTGTTCAGGTGGAGTACAGGCGTCGACGGGAGAGCGATCTGCGGTCAATTTAGCGGGTCTTCAATGGAGCCACTAAATCGACCGCCGATGCATCGATTGCCGCATGTCAATCCCCCGTTAAGTGTAGACAAGCCCTAAGTTTCCATAAGAAATTTATTCTGTAAGTCAAAACTTTGCTGCAGGAAGAGTCAGAGATCACCAAGTGTTAGTTCTTCACAAACTGGTTTTTATTCCCAACCGTTTGCCCTTTCCTCCCTCTGTTTACATGCTGGCAGTGCTACTCACCTATTTTTCTAAACCAGTGAGCCTCACGGGTCCTCATGTCCAGTGTCATACTCCCTTCTGTGAAAGACTCAGCAAGTCTCTGATGTGCTGCAGAAACATGTCATTTGATAGATATGAAACATTTCCTGAGCAGAATAACTGCATTTCCTATGCCCAATATTAACTATAACACACATTTTTGGGGCTTCAGAAATCTGAGTATTTCAGCATGTGGGGTACCACTCATAGGTTTGATCTAATATATTTAGAGAGAGCTCACAGAAAAACATTAGAATGAGCCCAAAACTAGCATTTCCAGCTAGATAGGCAGGACTGTCACAAGGGACATACAAACAAAATGAGTCATGCCCCTTCACCAAGAAATTCATTGACATTGGGGCCCAACTGGGGGTCTGTGGGGTTTGGCTTAATCTGATGGGAGGAGGTTGGGGCAAGAAAATTAATCCCCTCAGCCCTCTGAAATACTATTCTTAGGGTCCCACTTGAGTCCAGTGGAGGAAACTTCTTCAGTGGAGGATAGAATTAAAATTCAAAATGATCTGGACAAACTGGAGAAATGGTCTGAAAAAAACAGGATGAAATTCAACATGGACAAAGGCAAAGTACTCCACTTAGGAAGGAACAATCAGTTGCACACCTACAAAATAGGACATGACTGCCTAGGAAGGAGTACTGCAGAAAGGGATCTGGGAGTCATAGTGGCTCACAAGCTAAATATGAGCCAACAGTGTAATACTGTTGCAAAAAAAGCAAACATCGTTCTGGGATGTATTAGCAGGAGTGTTGTAAGCAAGACACAAGAAGTAATTCTTCTGCTCTATTCCACGCTGATTAGGCCTCAACTGGAGTATTGTGTCCAGTTCTGTGCGCCACATTTCAGGAAAGATGTAGACAAATTGGAGAAAGTCCAGAGAAGTGCAACAAAAATTATTAAAGGTCTAGAAAACATGACCTGTGAGGGAAGATTCAAATAACTGAGCTTGTTTAGTCTGGAAAAGAGAAGACCGAGGGGGGACATGATAACAGTTTTCCAGTACATAAAAGGTTGTTACAAGGAGGAAGGAGAAAAAATATTCTCCTTAGCCTCTGAAGATAGGACAAGAAGCAATGGGCTTAAGCTGCAGCAAGGAGGATTTAGGTTGGACATTAGGAAAAGCTTGCTAACTGTCAGGGTGGTTAAGCACTGGAATAAATTGCCTAGGAAGGTTGTGGAATCTCTGTCATTGGAGATTTTTAAGAGCAGGTTAGACAGACACCTGTCAGGGATGGTCTAGATAATACTTAGTCCTGCCATGAATGCAGAGGACTGGACTAGATGACCTCTCGAGATCCCTTCTAGCCCTATGATTCTATTACATGAGCTCTTCACTCTCCCTGACATGGTCATGGTAACTACAGCAGCTACAGGACTAAATGTATATTTTCTCAGGGGCTTCCAAGACAGGAAGAGAGGAGAGAAAATGTCTAGTAAAAAGAGAGGTTACTTCCTGTAACTGGAAATTCTTTGAGATGTGTGGTCCCTGTATTTCACACATAGGATATGCATGCACATCATGAGTGGTGGGCAGGGGAGACTGTGCCTCCCCAAACAGCCAGGCGTGGCCCCGCCCACACTCCACCCCGAGGGTCCCGCTCTGAGGGTGCCGCTGAGCTCCAGTGGCTGGGGTCATGCCGCCCACCTTCCCGGGGCTGTGGCCGTGCCACACGCTCTCCCTCCCGGTGCCACGCGCTCTCCCTCCCGGTGCCACGCGCTCTCTCTCCTGGCTCTCCAGGGCTGGGGGGTTGCGGCACCACCATGCTCTGGGGCGGGGGAGGCTGCAGTGGCACTGCTGCATGCTCTGCCTCCCAGCGCTCCAGGGCTGGGGAGGCTGCGGGCACTAGCCAGCCTGGGGCGGGGGCCGACAGCTGCAGTGGGGGGGCTCTGTGTTCCAGGGGCGCAGAAGGGGCAGGGCCTTAGGTGGAAGGGGCAGGGCCAGGGGCTAGCCTTCTCCAGCCAGCAGTTCATGCGCTGCCCACGATGCACACCATGCGCCTGAGCTCACAGATTTTAACAAGCATTGTCCATTGGCCTGTACATGCACAAAAGATCACCTCGTGCTCCTGAGCGAGGGTACATGAGGCAGTGAGGGTCAATGCCCCCACAGTTCCTCTTCTTACCACGAATCCAATCCAGAGCTGAAGTAGAAGGAACAGAGGGCAGGTAGGGTAATAGATATAGACCACACATCTCAAAGAACTTTCAGTTACAGTAAGTAACCTTCATTCTATCTTCAAGTGCTGGTCCCTATGTATATTCCACACATGGGTGACTGACAAGCAGTTCTCAGATTGGACGTGTGCGCAAGGAAGCCAGAAACAAATGTGTGCAGTACTACAGATCCCACTGCTGCATCCACAGCTAGAACATAATGCCTAGCAAATGTGGGTATGGAGCTCCAGGTGGCTGCTCTGCATATGTCCTGTATCGGGACCTGCTGCAGGGATGTTGCCGTGGCAGCCTGCTCTCTCATGGAGTGGGCCATTATACCGCAGGGAGGCAGGATGCATGCCAGTTTGTAGCATTCAATAATACAAATAGAACCCACTTAGAAATCTTCTGAGAGGATTTAGCTTGACCACGGGATCTCTCTGCTATCGCGACAGAGTCTCGGAGACTTCCTGATGGCCTCGTTTTTTTGCAGGTAAAAGGCCAATGCACATCTGATGTTGAAGGAGTGAAGTCTCTTCTCTTCAGACAAAGCAGAAAGCAGAGTTTCAGAAAAAGAACATGTAAGTGAATACACTGGTTACGGTGGAATTCATAGATGATCTTCAGTAGAAATTTAGGGTGAAGGTGAAGGGATACTTTGTTCTTATGAAATAATATAAAGGGGAGGGGGTCCACCATGAGAGCTCCCAGTTTGCTGACCCTACTGGCCAAAATGATGGCCACTAAAAACGCCACCTTCGTGGATAGGAGGGACGTGGAACATGTTGCTAAGAGTTCAAAGGACCAGTAAGTTTTGACAGCACAAGGTTCAGATCTCATAGTGGTGTGGGTTTAATGACTGGCCATGAGGCCTTACGAGTCCCTTCATGAACTGTGTCGTAGTTACATAAGAACAGCCATACATAAGAACAGTCAGACCAACGGTCCATCTAGCCCGTATCCTGTCATCTGACAGTGGTCAATGCCAGCTGTCCCAGAGGGAAAGAACAAAACAAGTAATCATCAAGTGATCCAGTCCCTGTCTCTCATTCCCCTGTTGGGTGAGTAAAGACAGACCACCCTCTACTGAAAGGAGGAAGGCACTAATGGGTGCTCCATGTACTCATAACGAGCTGATTGAGAGACCAGAGTTTATTAGAAACAGGAGGTAATCTAAAACAATAGGGATGCTTGGGAAGACTGGGTGAGACTGACTGTGCTGCATCAAGGTGGAGAAGCATTTCCATTTAGCCAAATAACAGGTTCAGGATTCATTGCTACGCTGGGTAAGTATAGCTTGGAGAGGGAACGAACAAGAGCCCTCTACTTCCAACACTGATCCAAACATCAGGCCATGAGGTGAAGAGAGCCTCAGTTGGGGTGTTTGACCCTGCCCCTGTCCTGCATCAGAAGTTCTGGGAAGGGGTGGATTTTAATTGGAGGGTGGACTGACATTGTCAGAAGCTCTGGGAAACAAAACTGTCTGGGCCAGTAGGGTACTAGAAGAATGACATGGCCTCTTTGCAACGTATCTTTCTCAGCACCTGGGGAATCAGGGGAGTGGGAGGAAAAGCATACCTGAAACCACTTTTCCATGATAAACAAGAGTATTACCTTGGATGTCACAGCCTATGGATCCTCTAGAACAATAACGAGGAATTTTTTTTGTTCATTTATAATACAAAGAGGTCCGATAGAGCTAAGCCCCACTGCGTGAATATTTCTGACAGAACAATTCTGGATTTCCCCACTCGTGGTCCACCAAGAAGTGCCTGCTAAGGTTGTCTGCTAAGGAGTTGTGAACTCCCAGGAGGTATGCTACCTGGATGGTGACGTTGTGCCTCATGCAACAATTCCAAAGCCCAACTGCCTCCAGACAAAGTGAAAGAAATCTCGCTCCTCCTTGTTTGTGTATATAGACCACAGCGGTGATATTGCTCAACATCACTGGGATGTGGAGCAAATGAGTGGGAGGAAGGCCTTGCATGCAAGGTAGACTGCCTGCAGCTCCAGGATGTTGATATGTAATCTGGCCTCCTCCAGGTTCCATGTGCCCTACACAATGTGACTGTTCAGGTGGACATCCCACTCTAGAAGGGATGCATATGTTACAATGTTGACACTTTCAGAAACAGAGTCCAACATTGCCCCTGTAAAGTTTATTGTCTTTGTGGGGGATAAAAGGGACACTTCTCTGTTCACACAACCTCCAGGGCTGCAAGACTTTGAATAAGGCATTGAATAGCTGAGCTGACATTCCATCATGAGTGACCTACCAGGAGTCAATAGTTGAGATACAGAAAGACTGTGTGGCCCTGATGTCTCATCTGGGTCGCCACCATGAAGAAAACATTCATGAGCATGCTGGGGGCCATCACTAGTCTGAAGGGGAGGACTCAGAATTGGAAGTGCTCCCGGACCCCCATAAAATGTAGGAACCTTGTGGGAGGAGTGTCTATATGAAAATATGCTTCCTTCGTGTCGAGAACCACGAACCACATCTTTTCTTAACAAGAGGGTATTACTGATACCAGTGTAACCACCCTGATTTTCAACTTCCAAATGAAGATGTTGAGTTGTCAAAGATCCAAAATGGGTCTCCACTCATCTTCTTTTCTGGGAATTAGGAAATACAGAGAATAGTACCCAATTCCTTGATACTGAGGCAGGATGAGCTCTACTGACCCTTGGTGCAATAGGAATTCTGCTTCTTGATGATGAATCGCCTAATGAGAATGGTCCTCAAAGGGGGACTGGGAAGGGGGTTTGTGAAGGAGGAAGGGAGGGAAAGGAACTCTATGGAGTATCCCTGATGGACAATCTTCCAAGACCCAACTGTCCATCATGATTAGCTCCCATTTGCGGGCGAACAGAGTGAGACAGCCTCCATAGGTGACAGAAGAAGGGGCAGGTGGCATCAGAGATGACAAGCAGATCTCAATTAAAATGTCAAAGTGGCTCCTAGTAGTGGGCTGGGATTGGGTCGCAGTGATAGAGGGGGCCAAAAAGCAGGTTCTCTGTGTCTTCTGTTGCTTGTGGGGAGGCTCAGCAGAACACTGATAGTAGAATGTATGAGGAGGAGGTGGTCTTGGTTTATAGATTTCCCTTTGGTGCTTCCTCCTTAAGACTGGTGTGTAGATCCCCAGGAAGCAGAGGGTTATTGAAAGCGTCATCAGTCTTCTCATTAAAAAGGTTGGACTCATCAAAGAGAAGACCTTGGATGATATTTTGCACCTCCCTGGGGAAGCCTGAGGATTGCAATCACAAGTCCCTCCTCATAACAATATCCGTGACCAAGTTTCTGGATGGTGTATCTGCTACATCAACTGCAGCCAGAAGGGCCATTTATAATCACCAACCTGCCCTCCTTTAAAAGAGAGAGGAACTGGGCTCTGTCCTGAGAGGAAAGTTTCTGCTGAAAGGCCGCCAACCTAGAGTAGTTATTAAAGACATACTTGGCTACCAAGTCTTGGACTTCCTCCAGAGATATCTGGAGATTGTTAGCCACTCTTCATAATAAGTCCTGCTGTTGCTTATGGTCAGCTGGTGGGGATGGTGAAGAAGGAGAGACCACCTCCTCCAGGCAACAGGATGGGATTCCCATTGGAATCATCGGTACCTGCGGTTCTGGTTCAACATCCTCCTCCTCCTCATACTCCAGTGGAACCAGTTGTTGATGCATGGGAGAAGAGGGGAAAGACTCCTGAGTGGGTCCTATACATGTGGTATTGGGATCTAAGGCCAAAAAGAGGGGCCAACTGTTTGAGGGGGACCCCAAGGCATGGCGATCCATCAGTTCCTAGGGAGGTCATGTCCATAAGAGTAGCAACTGTAAGTCCTGGATTGCCTGTCCAGGCTTGACTCTCTCTGTGGGAATGAAGTAGGGACCACCTATTACCAGAGGTTTCAGATTTGTCCGAATCTGAAAATTGCTCCTGTTGGAATGGTGGAGCTGTCCATTCCGGGTCAATCCTGCCTGATGGTTGTAAGTGAGATGGTTCCTGGAACACTGAATTAGTATAGTCTTCCAGTGTAGTAATGTTCTTCAGGAGTTAATCACTTGAGTTAATTGACAGTCCTAATGGGAATCCAAGCCCTCTCACTCACTTTCCAACTCGAATGATGAAAAAGGTGGTGCACAGCAGGGAATGCATCCAATGAAGTGAGCTGTAGCTTACGAAAGCTTATGCTCAGATAAATTTGTTAGTCTCTAAGGTGCCACAAGTACTCCTTTTCTTTTTGCGAATACAGACTAACACGGCTGCTACTCTGAAACCAGCAGGGAGATGTCATCAAATCCAATACTCTGGGAGAACTTGGTGAGAGGACCCTGGTCCTGAGCAGGGGTGAGTCCAGTGCATCAGACACCAAGAGATCCACTGAGCATTGGAAATATGGTGGTGCAAAGGGCGTCGGTATTGGTGGTGGTTGTCAGTGCCAAGAGGTCTGTACTGATGGCACTGGAGATGTGGACCTGGTTGTACGGTCAGTCAGTGCCATATGCACTGGGGTTGGTGCCAGTGCTGATGTCCATGCCCACATAGCCTTCCCCAGGGCGGATATTCCATGTCGTTCAAGCCCTCATGGTACTGGTACTTCTTTGCCCATACCCATCAGGTCTTTGGGCAGAACAACTTGCTCTGTCAGCTCGGTACCGGGCATTCCATGGGTACTAGCTTTAGGCGTCTTCGGCGCCGTCGGTACCAGTGATCCCGATGGAGCTGGCGATTGTGTCCAGCTTGATCAGAGCTCGCTACAGGGACTCAAAGACCTTTTCTTAACTGTCTTGAGTGACTGGCTCGTGTTCTTAGGATACCTGCCTATGAAGAGGTGGAACCTCTTAGTTGTCGGGTGTGATAGTACAATAACCCTTCTTGGGTTGGTGAAATGCTATAATAGCTGCTAGGTGGACATTCAGGGAGCTCAGGGATAACCCCAATTTTTTACCAGTCGGGTATATTCCAGAATATGCAGAAGAGTTGCTGACACTGAAGAGGTTTGGTGGGACGTGCACCAAATCTGCAACTTGGACCATTTCTGCAGGTAAGAGTGTCCTATGGAGGACTTTCTGCTGTGCAGGAGAACCTCTTGTACTTCTTTTCAGCATGAGCTCTCTAGGTGCTGAAAGTCAACAAAGCCAGGTCACCAGCCTGATGGAATTCTACCTGTACCAAGTGTCCTGGCATCGGTGGTGGTGCCAGGGCAGATGGGAACTTCACCCATACCAATCTCTCCAGTGCCGCATGGGCGAATGCTGCTGGCAGTACTGACAGCTCGCATACCGGGAGCGTCTTAGGGTATTTGCCCTTGTGTATCTGTACCGAAGATTCGGTGTCTGTCCCCAAACGGTCCATGGGCCTATCAACGGTACTGGACATTCGCCGTGAGACGTGGGTGCAGGGTGATCTTGGTGCCAGCAGTGCGGAGGATACCAAGCAAGGTGGTGATTGCTTTGAGGTATCCCTGGGCTCGCTGAGGGATCTTCCCACTCTCTTTTTCAACTTGTGAGAGGAGTCCCCGGACCATTTCTTTGACTCACTATCCTTCAAAATCAAGGTTGAAGAGAAGAGTCACGTCCACTGGAGGGCTGGGGTCGGAGAGCCGCTACTATAAAGATGATTTTCTGGCAGAGCTCTCTGTCCTTGTGGGATCTCGGTTGGAACTACTGGCAGAGGGAACACTTTTGTTGGATGTGGCCCACTCCGAGACAGTGAATGCAAGAGGAGTGCTTGTCCAAAACTGGGATTGTTTCTCTGGAAGTGCGACAATTCTTGAAGCCCAGAGAGCCAGGCATATCCTTATCCAGGGGGGTCACCCAACACTTGGGGTCGACACAAGAATAAAGTCTTTCTTTCTTCTTTTTGTTGATGGTCTTTTTTTAAAGGCACTGCCAAATAAAAGTCAAAAGAAGGCTAAAGGGTTTCTAAAATCTAAAGATTAACAACTGAAAAGGAGAGCTAATGATCCGCTAACAAGCAGCTAAAGGCTCCATCTCTAGTCCGGGCGGTAGCGAACTGAGGACAAAAAGAAAAGGAGTACTTGTGGCACCTTAGAGACTAACGAATTTATTTGAGCATGAGCTTTCGTGAGCTACAGCTCACTTCATCAGATGCATACCGTGGAAACTGCAGCAGACTCTATATATACACAGAGAATATTGTGTAAAGAGTTGTCACTTTGGATGGGCTATCACCAGCAGGAGAGTGAATTTGTGTGGGGGGGTGGAGGGTGAGAAAACCTGGATTTGTGCTGGAAATGGCTTTTAGATAAGCTATTACCAGCAGGACAGTGGGGTGGGAGGAGGTATTGTTTCATATTCTCTGTGTATATATAGAGTCTGCTGCAGTTTCCACGGTATGCATCTGATGAAGTGAGCTGTAGCTCACGAAAGCTCATGCTCAAATAAATTGGTTAGTCTCTAAGGTGCCACAAGTACTCCTTTTCTTTTTGCGAATACAGACTAACACGGCTGTTACTCTGAAACCTGTCATTATGCAAGGCACTGCATTTAGCCGTATGGAGTGGAAATCTATCAACTGCATGAAAAAACTTGCACAGATACAGACAGACATCATCTTCCTTTCCAAATGCAAACAGATGGACATCGTACCAAAAGGACTGAAGGTAAAAAATCCATTACAATCTACATACCACACAGACTATGCTGACAGCTTGTGCCACACGCTCTCAAAGAAACTGCGGAATCACCTGATCAACATCCTCTACAGCAAACAGGGACAGATTAAGAATGAGCTCTCAAAAATGGATACTCTCATAAAAAACCAACCTTCCACACAAACTTCCTCGTGGCTGGATTTTACTAAAACTAGACAAGCCATTTACAACGCACACTTTGCTTCTCTACAAAAGAAAAAGGACACTAAACTTTCTAAACTACTACATGCTACAAGGGGCCACAGCAATGGTTCCCTCAACCCACCTAGCAATATTGTTAACCTATCCAACTATACTCTCAGCCCAGCAGAAGCAGCTGTTCTATCCCGGGGCCTCTCCTTCTGCCCCTCCACCCCCACGAACATGATACAGTTCTGTGGTGACCTAGAATCCTATTTTCGACGTCTCCGACTCAAGGAATATTTCCAAAATACCTCTGAACAACATACTAATCCACAGAGGTCTCCCTACCAACACTACAGAAAGAAGGATTCTAGGTGGACTCCTCCTGAAGGTCGAAACAGCAGACTGGACTTCTACATAGAGTGCTTCCGCCGACGTGCACGGGCTGAAATTGTGGAAAAGCAGCATCACTTGCCCCATAACCTCAGCCATGCGGAACGCAATGCCATCCACAGCCTCAGAAACAACTCTGACATCATAATCAAAAAGGCTGACAAAGGAGGTGCTGTTGTCATCATGAATAGGTCGGAATATGAACAAGAGGCTGCTCGGCAGCTCTCCAACACGAGTTTCTACAAGCCATTACCCTCTGATCCCACTGAGAGTTACCACAAGCAACTACAGCATTTGCTCAAGAAACTTCCTGAAAAAGCACAGGATCAAATCCGCACAGACACACCCCTGGAACCCCGACCTGGGATATTCTATCTACTACCCAAGATCCATAAACCTGGAACTCCTGGGCGCCCCATCATCTCAGGCATTGGCACCCTGACAGCAGGATTGTCTGGCTATGTAGACTCCCTCCTCAGGCCCTACGCTACCAGCACTCCCAGCTACCTTCGAGACACCACTGACTTCCTGAGGAAACTTCAATCCATCGGTGATCTTCCTGATAACACCATCCTGGCCACTATGGATGTAGAAGCCCTCTACACCAACATTCCACACAAAGATGGACTACAAGCCGTCAGGAACACTATCCCCGATAATGTCACGGCTAACCTGGTGGCTGAACTTTGTGACTTTGTCCTTACCCATAACTATTTCACATTTGGGGACAATGTATACCTTCAGATCAGCGGCACTGCTATGGGTACCCGCATGGCCCCACAGTATGCCAACATTTTTATGGCTGATTTAGAACAACGCTTCCTCAGCTCTCGTCCCCTAAAGCCCCTACTCTACTTGCGCTATATTGATGACATCTTCATCATCTGGACCCATGGAAAAGAAGCCCTTGAGGAATTCCACCATGATTTCAACAATTTCCATCCCACCACCAACCTCAGCCTGGTCCAGTCCACACAAGAGATCCACTTCCTGGACACTACAGTGCTAATAAACAATGGTCACATAAACACCACCCTATACCGGAAACCTACTGACCGCTATTCCTACCTGCATGCCTCCAGCTTTCACCCTGACCACACCACACGATCCATCGTCTACAGCCAAGCTCTGCGATACAACCGCATTTGCTCCAACCCCTCAGACAGAGACAAACACCTACAAGATCTCTGTCAAGCTTTCTTACAACTACAATACCCACCTGCGGAAGTAAAGAAACAGATTGATAGAGCCAGAAGAGTTCCCAGAAGTTACCTACTACAGGACAGGCCTAACAAAGAAAATAACAGAACGCCACTAGCCGTCACCTTCAGCCCCCAACTAAAACCCCTCCAACGCATTATTAAGGATCTACAACCTATCCTAAAGGATGACCCAACACTCTCACAAATCTTGGGAGACAGGCCAGTCCTTGCCTACAGACAGCCCCGCAACCTGAAGCAAATACTCACCAACAACCACATACCACACAACAGAACCACTAACCCAGGAACTTATCCTTGCAACAAAGCCCGTTGCCAATTGTGCCCACATATCTATTCAGGGGACACCATCACAGGGCCTAATAACATCAGCCACACTATCAGAGGCTCGTTCACCTGCACATCCACCAATGTGATTTATGCCATCATGTGCCAGCAATGCCCCTCTGCCATGTACATTGGTCAAACTGGACAGTCTCTACGTAAAAGAATAAATGGACACAAATCAGATGTCAAGAATTATAACATTCATAAACCAGTCGGAGAACACTTCAATCTCTCTGGTCACGCAATCACAGACATGAAGGTCGCTATCTTAAAACAAAAAAACTTCAAATCCAGACTCCAGCGAGAAACTGCTGAATTGGAATTCATTTGCAAATTGGATACTATTAATTTAGGCTTAAATAGAGACTGGGAGTGGCTAAGTCATTATGCAAGGTAGCCTATTTCCTCTTGTTTTTTCCTACCCTCTCCCCCCCCCGATGTTCTGGTTTAACTTGGATTTAAACTTGGAGAGTGGCCAGTTTGGATGAGCTATTACCAGCAGGAGAGTGAGTTTGTGTGTGTATGGGGGTGGGTTTTTGGAGGGGGGTGAGGGAGTGAGAGAACCTGGATTTGTGCAGGAAATGGCCTAACTTCATTATCATGCACATTGTGTAAAGAGTTGTCACTTTGGATGGGCTATCACCAGCAGGAGAGTGAATTTGTGTGGGGGGGTGGAGGGTGAGAAAACCTGGATTTGTGCTGGAAATGGCTTTTAGATAAGCTATTACCAGCAGGACAGTGGGGTGGGAGGAGGTATTGTTTCATATTCTCTGTGTATATATAGAGTCTGCTGCAGTTTCCACGGTATGCATCTGATGAAGTGAGCTGTAGCTCACGAAAGCTCATGCTCAAATAAATTCGTTAGTCTCTAAGGTGCCACAAGTACTCCTTTTCTTTTTGCGAATACAGACTAACACGGCTGTTACTCTGAACTGAGGACAGTTAGCCTGCACACACTGGTTTGCCTTGTGGTGCAGCACAAGGAGAGACAGCACGTTTGTGGGCCCAACAGACATTGCTACCAAAGTTCTCTGATCAGCAGCACAGGGATGAGACACAACTACAGTGGATCACCCATAGGAACACTACTCGAAGAAGAAGAGGGATTCTTTGGGAGGGAGGCGAGGGGTAAACTGAAGTGAGTGTCAGTATTGTAATTAGCCCCTCACTTCTCTTACCAACTTTATATTATTTTCTGCAGTTTCTACGTTTCAGAGGAAGAACAGAAGTCACTTTAATATAAACAATCCTCTTCTTGTAAATAGCTAGGACAATGAAGAGCCCAGCACTTGGCCTTTAACTACCAAATTTATAAATTCACACTGAAAACTCATAACAACAAAACAACCTTTTCTTTTGTCATAGCTCCTGCTTGCCTAATAAAGATGCTGTTTTGAGCCCTAACCATGCAGATAGAGTAGAGAACTGTCACTTCGGGCCATCCCAGACTGAAGCTCCTAAGCCTGCTAGTGTGGCTGGTACCTGATTGTTTTGACTGCATTTGTGATCGTTAAGTAACGTTTCCCCAAGGGGAAACTGTGTAGGACGGGGGAGCCTTTTGTCTGAGGAACGCAGCTAACACTGTTACAGGCCCTATTAGGAATGAAGCTCTTCCAGCTCTAGTCTGCAGACTTTCCAGAGCAGAAAAACACAGCATTAACTGTACCATCAACATGTTCATAGATGTACAACCACAGAAAATAGAAATTAAACTACGCACCTGAGGTCAAGTAAGTCACAAGCATGTCCATATATTTAGTCCTAGAGTGGAAGAAAAATCCAGTTTTACAAACCTTTATTATTTTATATGGTATGACAGAATACAATAACTTTAATTACAGATACAGTACTCCTGCTTTTGTCAAAAGCATATAGACTCAAAACCCATAGTGTTGTAAGACCTGGAGTAGCAGCATTGCAGGCCCATAGTAAGAGTAAGAGCGTTATAGACCTGTAGATCTGTAGGCCCAAAGGATGAGTGTTGTAGGAGATTTTCAGAAGGGAGGCCACAGACTCATCTTCCAAGTTTCATTTTCATAGCCTTGTTTCCTTGCAATATCAGAACTAAGCTGTATGGCACTAACTCCAACTTGGGTCATAGCAAAGTGATAGAGCCCAGTCCAAGGAGACCCATTGTCTACCATCAACAGTATTCCTTTCCCGGGCTTTTGGGCACTCAACACAGAGTTGAAAAATGCTTGATCTCTGCCAGGGAAGACCACACAGTTCTCAGAGCTCTTGACAGGCACATCCTCCAAATGTCAACCGGAGATGTCAACCTCAGAGAAGCAGCCTGATCCACATTCCCCACTGAGGACTGATTTAATATCATGCTCGCATCCAGTTAACAGGAGAGGGGGAGGAATGCAGGTACTTGGAGGAAAGTTATAGAAGGTGAAGAGATGTTCGCACTTGATGCCACTAGGCCCAGTCCCTGAAGTTCTTATTCAGTTATGTCAACTGGTGTTTGACTTGAATAGGGACTGGTCCCATAATCACGTTAAGAAAATAAAAACCATATATACCTTTTTAAGTGGGCAATCATAGTACAGAAATGTATTTAGCAAATGGCCTCACCTATTCTCTTTGGGTTCTGCCATGACTTTTGACAACACAAGGCGAACCAAACACCTACATGCAAGAGAAACACAGAAAATGAGACTTAGAAATTACATCTCCATCAGTATTTTGTGCCTTTTCAGCCCCAACAAGAGACAACATTTTCCCAGCTCTTCTCATTCCATTAATTCAATATACCTGCTGAAAGATACAGGGTATCAGATTGGGATTAAGAACTTTGTAAGATTTTTCCCATCCTCACCATTTATTTTGTCCTCCACTTTGCTAAATCAATGCCTGGCTGGCTTGGGGTAAACAACAGAAGAAATATGTTTGTCTTATAATTATTATTTTTAAAATAGGATAGAATATTTTAACATGATATTTTAAAAAATTACTTAGTTATCAACAAACCCAAGTTCTAGGGCTAGATACCAAATCAGTCTTTTCACCTCTGGAGATCATCGCTAGCAAGTCAAATGCATTTGTTGTAGTTTCATTCTAGTCACTACTGGTCATTTGTCCACATCACAAAAACATTAAACTCAGAGCAACTGGCATCCACTGCTCAAGAGAGGCCTATGACAGGCTTGGCTAAAGGTGTGGCAGTTCAGGATTGAGGTATGTTTTGCAATGTCATGGGATGCTCTGAATTTGAACAGCATAGGAGCTGCTGGCTAGCATAATACACATCACCTGCTCAGTTCTTCACCTTCATGAAAACTAAAAATTCATCAGATGTAAAAAATTAAAAGAAAGAAAAGCAGCAGAAATTCCCTTCCTTTACGGGTATCTCAAATACTCACTTTAAAGCTGTGAACACTTGTTGGCAATCTTGTGAGTGCTGAGATAAATACTCCAAAGCTTTGATAGCCACAGCCTGTTGTTCAGTCTGAAAACAAGTAACAAACACGTTTTCTAAAAGCTGTGCCAATCGTCAAACAACGCCATCCTACCCACAACTGGAAAATGTTTGCTGGGTTTATATGCCCTTCTCGTGGGGGAAAGGCAAGAGGATTCTGCATAAGAAACATCCCCAGATGCAAGGGAAAAAATCTTAAGGAAAGATCCTGTGATTCCTTGCACAATCAGTCCATAGACAGAACAGGATCAATACAGCTTGGGGAAGCCATTAGAACCTGGGATATTATTAGCAAAGCCCAAGAGATAGCTAAAAGGGCTGCTCTATATATGCCAATATTCATTCATTCAGTGCACACACCATTCAGTCACTGCTCACAGACAAACAAGAGGGACAAGTAACTTTTCATAGTCCGTCAGGATTTCCCAACCCCAGAATCTGAGCTCCTTAAGAACATATAAGCAGCTTCTCCTTCTGAATTCAGAGTAGCAGCTATGTTAGTCTGTATCCACAAAAAGAAAAGGAGTACTTGTGGCACCTTAGACACTAACAAATTTATTTGAGCATAAGCTTTCCTGAGCTACAGCTCACTTCATCGGATGCATGCAGTGGAAAATACAGTGGGGACTTTTTATATACACAGAGAACATGAAACAATGGGTGTTACCATACACACTGTAACGAGAGCAATCATGTAAGGTGAGATATTACCAGCAGGAGAGGTGGGGTGGGGGAGCTTTTGTAGTGATAATCAAGGTGGGCCATTTCCAGCAGTTGACAAGAACATGTGAGGAACAGTAGGGAGGATGAAATAAACATGGGGAAATAGTTTTACTTTGTGTAATGACACATCCATTCCCAGTCTTTATTCAAGCCTAAATTAATTGTATCCAGTTTGCAAATTAATTCCAATTCAGCAGTCTCTCATTGGAGTCTGTTTGTGAAGTATTTTTGTTGAAATATTGCCACTTTTAGGTCTGTAATCGAGTGACCAAAGAGATTGAAGTGTTCTCTGACTGGTTTTTAAATGTTATAATTCTTGATGTTTGATTTGTGTCCATTTATTCTTTTACGTAAAGACTGTCCAGCTTGGCCAATGTACATGGCAAAAGGGCATTGCTGGCACATGATGGCATATATCACATTGGTAGATGTACAGGTGAATGAGCCTCTGATAGTGTGGCTGATGTGATTAGGCCCTATGATGGTGTCCCCTGAATACATATGTGGACACAGTTAGCAACGGGCTTTGTTGCAAGGATACGTTCCTGGGTTAGTGTTTCTGTTGTGTGGTTGCTGGTGAGTATTTGCTTCAGGTTGGGGGACTGTCTGTAAGCAAGGACTGGCCTGTCTGCCAAGATCTGTGAGAGTGATGGGTCATCCTTCAGGATAGGTTGTAGATCCTTGATGATGCATTGAAGAGGTTTTAGTTGGGGGCTGAAGGTGATGGCTAGTGGTGTTCTGTTATTTTCTTTGTTGGGCCTGTCCTGTAGTAGTTAACTTCTGGGTACTCTTCTGGCTCTGTCAATCTGTTTCTTCACTTCAGCAGGTGGGTACTGTAATTGTAAGAACGCTTGATAGAGATCTTGTAGGTGTTTGTCTCTGTCTGAGGGGTTGGAGCAAATGCGGTTGTATGGCAGAGCTTGGCTGTAGACAATGGATCATGTGGTATGGTCTGGATGAAAGCTGGAGGCATGTAGGTAAGCATAGCGGTCAGTATAGGGTATAGGGTGGTGTTTATGTGACCATCGCTTATTAACACCGTAGTGTCCAGGAAGTGGATCTCTTGTGTGGACTGGTCCAGACTGAGGTTGATGGTGGGATGGAAATTGTTGAAATCATGGTGGAATTCCTCAAGGGCTTCTTTTCCATGGGTCCAGATGATGCAGACGTCATCAATGTAGCGCAAGTAGAGTAGGGGCGTTAGGGGACGAGAGCTGAGGAAGCGTTGTTCTAAGTCAGCCATAAAAATGTTGGCATACTGTGGGGCCATGCGGGTACCCATAGCAGTGCCGCTGATTTGAAGGTATACATTGTCCCCAAATGTAAAATATTTATGGGTAAGGACAAAGTCACAAAGTTCAGCCACCAGGTTTGCTGTGACATTATCGGGGATACTGTTCCTGACGGCTTGTAGTCCATCTTTGTGTGGAATGTTGGTGTAGAGGGCTTCTACATCCATAGTGGCTAGGATGGTGTTTTCAGGAAGATCACCGATGGATTGTAGTTTCCTCAAGAAGTCAGTGGTGTCTCGAAGATAGCTGGGAGTGCTGGTAGCATAGGGCCTGAGGAGGGAGTCTACATAGCCAGACAATCCTGCTGTCAGGGTGCCAATGCCTGAGATGATGGGGCGTCCAGGATTTCCAGGTTTATGGATCTTGGGTAGCAGATAGAATACCCCCAGTCGGGGTTCTACGTGATATATGCCATCACGTGCCAGGAATGCCCCTCTGCCATGTACATTGGCCAAACTGGACAGTCTTTACGTAAAAGAATAAATGGACACAAATCAGACATCAAAAATTGTAACATTCAAAAACCAGTCGGAGAACACTTTAATCTCTTTGGTCACTCGATTACAGACCTAAAAGTGGCAATTCTTCAACAAAAATACTTCACAAACAGACTCCAATGAGAGACTGCTGAATTGGAATTAATTTGCAAACTGGATACAATTAATTTAGGCTTGAATAAAGACTGGGAGTGGATGTGTCATTACACAAAGTAAAACTACTTCCCCATGTTTATTCCCCCCCCCAACACTGTTCCTCACACGTTCTTGTCAACTGCTGGAAATGGCCCACCTTGATTATCACTACAAAAGGTTCCCCCACACACACTCTCCTGCTGGTAATTGCTCACCTTACCTGATCACTCTCATTACAGTGTGTATGGTAACACCCATTGTTTCATGTTCTCTGTGTATATAAAATCTCCCCACTGTATTTTCCACTGAATGCATCCGATGAAGAGAGCTGTAGCTCAGGAAAGCTTATGCTCAAATAAATTTGTTAGTCTCTAAGGTGCCACAAGTACTCCTTTTCTTCCTTCTGAATTGAGCATCTTCAGCAATCAAGCCATAGAAGACAACAGAAATTCCGTTGCTTGTGACAGAAGAGAGACCTAAGGAAGCATCTGAAGCAATGTCCATCTACTAATGTCTATAGCTCAGGAATTTTCCTTAAGAATTCTTTTAAAACTTTATTTCTTTGGTTTGAAATAAACCTCTGCTTCACTTTATTCAACACACTTGTGTTTACATAGCCAAGTCTTCTCTTGTGTAGAACATAGCAAGAAAAAATACAAGTTGGACAGGCTACAACTGCTATGTTTATTTGACAATGAAGCAGAAGTCCAAGAAAATATTATCACCTCTACCTACCTCTAAAGCAATCTGGGCAGCTAAACTCAGAAGGCTGGTGGCTGCACTTCCATCTGCTAGTAGCTTATCTTCATGCCGAGCTGGTTTTGCTGCTAACTTCCCCATTGCAACAACTGCCTCCACAGCTGAAATACGCAATAAACCAGCTGTTAGCAGAATTTTTCATAGAAGCACATGAAAGTAGCTGTACTCTGATATTTCAACATAAATATCATACTGATTTGTGGAAAAGCTGACATCTTCAACTAATTTTCACACGTTCCCCCTGGGAAACCTGTTCTGACTAGGTAAATATGTTAGCATTTCTCCACAGTTAAGCACAGTGCTGGCTAGAAAGGTATTAACCTGTTTTTTCTGGCTACTGCAGACAGTGTTGCCAAACAATGGAAACCTTGTCTAGCACCCCAATCTTGTCCAAATGTCAGGTTGTCGCAGAAAGCAGAACACTCCCTCTAATATATAACCCATAGGTCGGGTGGGGCTCCGTTCTCCCATGTTTTGGCTCATACCAACAAGAGTTACTCCTGAGGGCATTCTGCACCAAACAATTAAAAATTATGCGTCAAAAAATTATGAGCACAATATTTTAAAATTCTGCAAAATTCTGCAAATTTTATTTGTCAAATAAATGTGGAGGCTCTAGTGAGGAAAGCAGGATTGGGCCCAGACAAGAAGGCAGGCAACAGATAAAGAGACTGGAAAACAGGTTGGGAGCCCTGAGGGACTTAGTGGCAGGAATAAGGGAAGGAGTAAGTACAAGCATGAGGAATTCAGATCCCTCGGACAATACTTGGAATGGTGATAATCTGAGCTGATGAAAGTGTCATTCTGGGAGATAAACACGTGATTTAAGGAAAAAGAATGACAAGTTAACTCTGCAGAGGCTGGAGGAAATTAAACAGTTGAAAGTTGTGAAAATGTAAAAAAGAAAAAGTGTTATAGGAAGAGAATTCTTGGTTTCTTTGCAGCCATTCAAAGGAAAAATTGGCCCTTTTCCAAAGGAATGTAAATAATCCAGGCAAAGAGACAATCGGATTTAAATCATTTGACTATGGACAGGTTTCAGAGTAACAGCCGTGTTAGTCTGTATTCGCAAAAAGAAAAGGAGTACTTGTGGCACCTGGTTAGTCTCTAAGGTGCCACAAGTACTCCTTTTCTTTTTGACTATGGACAGTTTAGTCAAATTCGCTAAAAGAACATAAGGGGTTTCTATTGGAACTTAACTGCCCCCAAACGTATAAAAGGGAATGTAATCTATGTACAGCTCTGGAAAAATTATTAGAGCAGTGCAAGGGATGTTAAGAAAAAGAGAATGTATGTATGTGTATGTATGTATCTGTGTGTGTGTGCAAATATATTGTGTAAACATGTGAGGTTTTAAGGACCTAAATCAACACTACTGGTTTGTAAAACTCTTGTTTTGTTGGTTTAAGATTAATTGGTTTGGTTTGCAGTTGTTTTTTTTTAAATAATACCACTAAAAATCCATTTGAATCTTTTATTCAAAGATGCAAAACTGACAAACGCTTTTTGCCAGACACAGGTAATTAGTGTTGTTTGGCTTTGATATTTAACGCTTAAGGTACCTCAATGCTTTATAAAGTTCAATATCTTTTTAAAGACCAATCAGGAGAATGGGGAGAGATTCTGGATTTTTTTTTTAAACGAAGTAGCAGATAAAAGCTGCAGTAAAAGAATAAGAAATGAAAAAGACAGTACCCTCTGCAGCAACAGCAGGGGTGAGGTGCACAAAGAAGCAATGTTAGGAACACTGAAATTGGCTCTGAGTAATCAGACTGCCACTTTGATAAGGGTACATGAAAACTGTGAGCACAAAAGAAACAGTTACAGCTTATGTTAAAAATTGATATGGTTAATATAATGTTACAGAAGTTAAACTATGAAAAAATGTGCATTTTCCTGACATATGCAGTGTATATTGTAGAAGGGGTTAAAAGAAAAAAATGCAAGCAAACCATGCTACTTAATTAAAATCCTATTAGGGCTCCAAAAAGGAGCCACAATAGGTTGTGTTTTCTTTTTCAGATGGCTTTGTGTTTTAGAAGCAGGAGTTAAAAGTGGAAAGTAATCAAAACTCAGGTGGAAGTTCACTGTGTCCCTTTTTAAGACAGAGTCTCTGAGCTCTGCTGATGGCTTTGGATCCAAAAGCAAGCTAAAAAGCATCTGTGTCGATGCAAATTACCTAGCTGATAGGGGAAGGCGACAACTGCCCATAAATGACAGCACAAAGGAGCTGCAGATAATGAACATACCTGGTCAGCAAACAAGCTACTTGTAATCAAAAAGACTCAGATTATGACCCTCCAGAAAGGAAGGCAGAAAAAGGAGTCAAGTCTGAGAATAAGAGCAGACATAGTCTGTGACCCCAAGCGTCCGTGGACCACCGGTTGAGAATCACTGACCCAGAATACAATATATGGAAGAAAAGGAGGGGGTTGGAGATGGAGACCTATGAGATCCCATCAGAAAGTGGGAGAGAGGAGGACCACCCATCAAAAAACCTGACAGAATGGTAAGAGAGATAAGAGGAGACTTAGGAAAGTACAGTATCACAAAAGCCCAGGGTAGATAAGAAATCAAGAAGAGGATGATCAACATTGTCAAAAGCAACAGAGACCAAGGAAATCAACAATGCAACTGATGCACTGACATTTGGCCAAGAGAAGGTGATTAGCGACTTTGGTGAGAGCAGTTTCAGTGGAAAGGCCAGAAGTTAGATTGGAGAGGGTCTAGGATGTAGCTGGAGAAGACAAACTTGAGGCAGTGATGCAAACAGCATTTTCAATTAGTTTCAAGGTGAAGGGGAGAAAGGAATTTGGGGCATAGGTGGAAAAAAAGGCTAAGTCAAAGGTGGTTTTTTTGTTGGGAAAATACCAAATCAATAAAACTGCAAAATAATCATGTGTTCATATGTACACAGCAACATATTACCCTTCTGACTATTTCTACCTTTTTCAGTGTTACCCTCCAAGACCGCAACCTTATACACACTGAACTGAGTGAAGATGCTGCTGGGATCACACCTCTCTGCCTCCTTCACTGCCTCTTTTGCCTGTTGACAGAAAAGATTAACAGGATTTTATCGCAGTCATGACCAGGAGTCAGTAACACACATTGTAGCAGGGGTGCGCTAAACTGAGAGAGAACATATTAATGATTATATACATGTTGTTTATACAGCTCCACAGCTATATAAAGGTTGGTGCTTTACAGACAAAAGAAAAGTTATCCAGAGTTGAAAAACAAACTAAAAGTCACAAAAATAAGCTTTTGAGCTGTGGAGCAGTTAAACATTTAAAACTCAAGAAATGCTAAAATTACAGTTGCAAAAACACACCCTTAATTCTGACCCCTTAACAAATACAGTCTTTAATTTCAGGGTCACACACTATTTCTCAACTGTTACAAAAAGAACGAGGAGTACTTGTGGCACCTTAGAGACTAAAAAATTTATCTGAGCATAAACTTTCATGGGTTAAAACCCACTTTATCGGATGCATGCTGTACTGCATGCATCCGATGAAGTGAGTTTTAGCCCACGAAAGCTTATGCTCAAATAAATTGGTTAGTCTCTAAGGTGCCACAAGTATTCCTTGTTCTTTTTGTTGATACAGACTAACACACCTACCATTGTGAAACCTGTCAACTGATACAGTATAACATCAGACCATTTTTTCCATAACCATGAAAGTTTCACCTTGTGAGCTAAGTAAGAGTGAAATTCAACCCAGTGCAGAAGGCCAGCACAAGGCCTAAGCTCTATTACAGTCTCACTGTGCTGACCCTCTGGATGGGGTGAAATTCACCTTGAATGAGGTAGGGGTCTGCAGAGCATCTTGTTTAGAAATGACTCTCCTGGACTCTACTTGGCATACACAGCAGTACACGGAAACAGAAGTTGCCACATGTATCCAAGGTTAGATAATAGTGTTGTGCTTTGTCCCTGTCTAGTGGTGGCTGGGACACAAAGGTTGATGAGCTTGCTGCATCCCTGATTCTCAGATGTGGATCATTCAGCTCTGGCAGTTCAGGCTCTTGCATTTAGATGTAGAAGTCCCAGGTTCAACCTCTGCTGTCAGGGCATGTACGGGGATTAGAGCTGGACAGACTTCTAAAACTCAGGCAAGCTTCCTCATCTAGGTGGAACATGTAACCCATACCCACATAGTGTGATGCCCTGTCCCTCTCTAGATGCTCTGTCCCTCTGTAGTGGGAAACATATAGAGATTGATGAGCTGGCTAACAGAGTGGAACCTTTTAATTCACGCAGTCAAGGCTTCTGCTTTAAGATCCAGAGAGCCAGGGTTCTATGCTACTGCCGAGGACCCACCTCGTGGCACAGCATAACAAAGTGAAGAAGGCTAGTAGTGCCATCAATAGTTAACACTGTCTGACACTTCAAAATACTATTTCCATTTGCTTATAACATTGCCAAACTTTGTCCCTTCAAGCTAGAATTTTCCATGCTGAGTGTCTGCCTCTGGTTGAATTTTTTTAGAAAGTTTCATGTCAAATGGTTCAGCCATTTCTGAGAATGAGATTAGGGAAAATATATTGTTTGGCCCAAATTAAAAGAGTATTACAACCATTTCATTAAGAAGTTCTAGAGCCCTCATGCTTTGGAGAAAGAATTTTAAATTTGTCAGGGCAGTTCTCCTAGTATCAGAGATTCGCCTTTTGCTGTTCCTTGAAAATTTCACCCAAATTTGCCAAGCTAGGAGCCTTTGAAAAATCTCAATCTATAGAAACTAATCAGTAGAGACTTCTTAGAATTTGTCAGCTACATTTTCTGATGATTCCATCTGCACTAAGTATGTTCCAGCCCAGCCTGGAGGTGGTGAGGAGGACTTTTGCTGAAATTGCTCCTTCTAGCAGCCAGGGGCTGACGTGGCACTAGGCACAGCAACTGAGAGCAGGGAGACTGTCTCTTCTATTATCTCAATGCTCCTGATGCTAGCAAGCAGGCTGAGCATGGTGAAAGAGGATGCAGCCAAGCCTGACTTGAATTCAGAGGGATGAAGAATGGTGTGCAAGAAGAAGGGATTTCAGGAACCATGCAGGGGGAGGGAAGTAGAAGTTGGGGCGGGAGGAAGGTGGATCGGCACAGAGGGAGGCAGGAGCTGGAGTGGAAGTGAGGAATAGGGTAAGAGTAGAGGAGGATGGGGGCAAAAGCAAGAGTGGAGGGGTGGACAGGAGCAGAGGGTATATATGAGAAAAAGGGGACTGGGACAGCTGGAAGCACAGGGACAGACAGGTCTATAACCACTATAGAAAACTGTCCTTCAGAAGCCGGAATTGAACCCAGATGTCCTGAGTCTCTACATTTTTCTGCTGTCAGTAAATAGCTGTGAAACCCACTGCTAAAATGTGTGTCTTCATCCCCCTCTAGTGGTTGGTCCATGGAGATGTTAATAGCTGACTACTTCTACCAGGTTTCAGAGTAACAGCTGTGTTAGTCTGTATTTGCAAAAAGAAAAGGAGTACTTGTGGCACCTTAGAGACTAACAAATTTATTTGAGCATAAGCTTTCATGAGCTGTACTCACGAAAGCTTATGCTCAAATAAATTTGCTAGTTTCCAAGGTGCCACAAGTACTCCTTTCCTACTGCTACCAGTTAGTTCAAGTGGCAAAGGTCAGTGCTGTGGATCTAATGGTCACAAACCCTGCTGATGACACAAGTTGGAGGTCAGTATAGTTCCTAATGATATAATTATTGTTATTTTGTTTTTGTTTTTTTTAAATAGGAAATTATATCACAAAACAACCCTAAAATAACATTAAGGTTGCAGAGCCAAGCACTCAAGTTAGGCAATGCCATAATTAAGGTTCATTGAGCAACCTTAAGTTGGTCCCCTCATGTTTACACACTATCATAGGCTTTAATTACATGATCACATAGTAACCTGTTTCAATGGTTAATTGCAACTTTTTGACTGTGAAAATTTCTTATTTCCAATTTGAATTTTTCTAACTTCAACTTCCAGACTCTGGAACTTGTTATATGTCTTTGTATGTTAGATTAAAGGGTCCCTTAAGACACATATGTATAGTACAGCCTAGTTTCTGATCAAACATTGTTTTAAAGAGCTACTGTTAAAAATGTCCTACGAATGTGCAGTGTGATGTTCAAATTCTTCTGATTTAGCCAAATCAAAACCCTCTATCATAAGAATATATAAAGACACTTCTCCACAATGAGGGCTGTTTCCCAGTTACATTTACACGTTATACCCTCAGCCATTTTGCTTGTAAAGCTCTAAAATAAATTGAAAGAATTTCTTTCTAGTGGGGAAAAATGATTTTTTTCTCTCTCCTTCTACTCACAAACAGTTGAATTTTTTTTACTCCAAGTTTCACCTTCAGGCACGTACCAGATCTGGAAAACTTCAGCCCAAAAGATTAAAGTTTTTAAAAGTTATGAGGAACTCAAAACAGAGGCCTAGAATGTAAACACCTAGGCAATTTTTAACAATATCTGCAACTATGCACCAGTTCTAATACGGTGCTTATTAGCATGGTGTCTAGAGCAAGGATTCTCAGGACAAATTATTTGGTGGACTCAGAGTACGGCCACCAACTCTTGCTGGTGGCCGCTCTCACACTTTTTCCTAAAATACTTAATTAGCTTAAGGAAAAACAAATAAATATGCACATATACATATCCAAATCATTGTAATTTATTTATTGCTAGCTAGTAAGTCTGCTGTGAAAAGTGATATTAACAAACATGCAAGTATCATTTTTCACAGCGGACTTATTCAGTCCTGGCAAGTCTGAGTACAAATTAAGCCCAGGATGGGGATCAGGGGAGACATCAGGGGTTGGGGCGATGGGGTGCAGCCAGAGTTTGGGGCTGGAACCCGAAGCCTCACAGCCAGAACCTACATTCCTGCCACCTCTGGGCTTAAGCCCAAATCCTGAGCCCCATACCTCTGAGAAGGTGCGGAACTCACCAGTTGCCTGCTCCTCCAGCATTGTGCCCCAGGTGTCTCTAGAGGGAGGCAAGCAGGGCCCAATACTTGCTGGAAACCCCAGCAACCAACACCAAGGCATCCAGGAGCACCAGGGAGGGGGAGGAGCCACTGCTCCCACCCTCCCCCATCACAGCCCAGGAGGTTATAGCCACAAGAAAAGCCCCTGGTGGCCACATTTGAGAAACACTGGTCTAGAAGAATTCCAAAAACCAACTCTGCCCTTCCAGAGACCAGACTCAAGTAAATTGTCCACTATTTTCCCAGCTTTTTTAACTCTCCCCTTTTCTATAAAGTCTTCAGTTACAGAAATTTAACTGGGTGGGACACATGAGGCTGCAGCACTGCTCCCCTAACATCTGTCGCACACATTCGTAGAATATAGTGAATTTCCAAAAGCCTCTCACTGTGCTACAGGACATGAGACTCACAGTGTCAGGTTGGTGTGTACACAGGAAAATGAATAGCCCTCAACTTCAATGAGAATATCACACTAGTTGCTGTGAGTCTAACTTCAAGGGGCAACTCTGGCTGCACCTCACGACATGTCTCTGCTCTCCATTCAGAATTAGAGACCACATAGGCAGTATCAGCAGACAAGTTTGTACATCATTTGTGAAGTACAAACGTAGCTTAGACCTCCATCTAGTGATCACTTAAAGCAAGTGCTCAAGATGCTTTTTTAATTTAGACAAAATTAATTCATTTTGTAAGTCCTATCTTAGGAGTAGAAAGATTTTTAGACTTACACACAGATGATACTAGTTTCAGAGTAACAGCTGTGTTAGTCTGTATTCGCAAAAAGAAAAGGAGTACTTGTGGCACCTTAGAGACTAACCAATTTATTTGAGCATGAGCTTTCGTGAGCTACAGCTCATTTCATTGGATGCATCCGATGAAGTGAGCTGTAGCTCACGAAAGCTCATGCTCAAATAAATTGGTTAGTCTCTAAGGTGCCACATGATACTAGTTATGAGTCTGCTCTGGTGACACTAGTTATTATGCTAAAATCTCTCTAGGTCTTTACAGCTGTTAAAGCTCCCTCTCTGTAATGCATACTTCATTGCAATCATTTTGTTACTCAGCTCACTTGAAGTTAGTGGTCTGATGACATGCTGGAATATAACTTTACACAAGACAGTCCATTTACCAGCAACTCCAAGGCAGCCTTGCTGTACAGCAGCTTTCCCACCACAGCAGGCTCAAACTTCTTGTCCTTCAAGGCCCTCCCAACTTTTCCACCTTTGTGTCTTTTTACATTGCTCCCCATCTGTCTGTTCCACCAGTGATGCAGTCATGCTGCTTCATCTCTCTGAGCTGGTACACAACACCATTGCCCACTCTGAAGAAAAAACTTCTACCATGATACCCTTAATAAATGACCCAACTAATAATGTCTATGTCAGGTAGCAAATGGGGATAGTTTTATATTTCCATTTTAAAACATATTAGTATCAAAAACATTTTATTATCAAGATACGACAAATCTCCACTTTTGCCATTTTATTTATCTGCTGGACCCCTTCTCTCTACTCTATCATTTCTTTAGATTGTAAGCTGTTTGTGGCAGAAATCATGCCCTCTATTATGTTGGTATAGCACCTAGAAGTGGGGGGACCCTAATGAAAACAAATATATTAATAATTAAGTGGGTACATTTTTAAAACTTGAAGTCCAAAGTGTAATCATGTAACTCAACACAGAAAAGCTAGAGAACAAACTTCCATTCCCTTTTACCCTTTCACAATTTGAAATCAAATCCCATTGACACTGCAATACCACAAAAAAAAATAAACACTTTTTCAAGTTGTTTCAGATGAAAGTAGCAGGAAGCCATATTCCTCTGCAACTTAGCCAAGTTCTGATCTATCTGCCCAGATGAATAGAAGCTGAGAGAATAGTTATACCACTGAAGGGCTTCAGAGTAGTTTTTTGCCTAGAAAATAAATAAATAAAACAAACAAACAAACAGTCACACTGAAGTTTAAATTGACTACATTTTCCTAAGCTAAATAAATCAGGCTTCATAAGAATCAAAAGGTTGAAACAGTCACATACATTCATAGATTCCAAGGCCATAAGAGACCACTCCCATCATCTAGTCTGACTTCCCATAGGGCACAGACCATCGAACATCCCCAAAATAATTCCTAGAGCAGATCTTTTAGGAAAACATTCAATCTTGATTTAAAAACTGCCAGTGATGGAGAATCCACCATGACCCTTGGTAAACTGTTCCAAGTGGTTTATCAGCCTGTTAAAAATTTACACCTTATTTCTAGTCTTGATTTGTCTAGCTTCAACTTCCAGCCATTGGATTGCGTTACAGACTTCCACTTCATTAAATATAACAGGGTCTAACCAGCATGGTTTCTGCAAAGGAAAATCATGTCTTGTCTGTGAGAATTCTTTGAACGTGTCAATAAAGTAGTAGATAAAGGAGAACCAATTAACAATTTATTTAGGGCTTTAAAAAGCCTTTGGCTAGGATCCTTAAAGAAACTTAGTTGTCATGGGGTGAGAGGCAAAGTATTGTCGTGGATTACAAACTGCTTCGGAGATGAGAAACAAAGGGTATGAATAAATGGTCAATATTCATCATGACTAAAAGTTAACAGCACAGTGACTTAAGGTTCTATATTAGGTATGTGGTGTTGTCTCTGATAACTGTCTCTCCCAGGCAGCTCTCACCAGCCCCCTTTCCTGTCTCTCAGGTTCCCCTTGACTCACCAGGTATCTTCCATTTACAAGTGCCCTCTTGTAAAATCCAGTTGCTGTAGCTGATGAGTCACAGGTGCACTAGCCCTGCTCTCTCTTAAATGGCCAGTATCACCCTATAACAGTGATCCTTCATTGTTTTTTTAAAGCAAAAAACAAAGACCATGTTTGTTTCCAAACCTCATAGCTCTTGGCAGCTCTGTCCCACAGAATGATGTGCAGCCGGTTCAGTATTTCAGGTGACAGCTGTTTTCCAGTATAGTGACCTGAGAAGTGAATGAAATTAAGCAATAACAAGGTCTTAAATAAAGAAGAAACTATTACCTACTGTACAATAACTGTCATTCTTCAAGATGAATTCCACTATTGGTGCGCATGAGCCCAGTGCACTCCAAACAGATTCTTGGACCACCATGTCCATTGCAGCAGTGCCTGCACCCTGAGCGTCCTCACATACCGAGCTGAAGGCATAAAGAGTAGGCCACCCCAATTGCCCCTCTGTTCCTTTGCCAAACAGAAACTTGATGTTAATAGACTCTTTGGTAACAGGGATGTGGTGGGGCAGATCTTGGGGGGGAGCGGGTGTGTGCGTGTATGTGTATATATATATATACACATATACACGTAACTTTAGTGCCCTCGTGGCCAAGATGGAGTCTGCTCTGCAGGCAGCTCTGGCCAAGAGACGGCACGCACAGGAATGCAGAAGGAAAAATTCCCTCCACCCCAGGGGCACGTGTTCCAAACCCCCCAGAGTGAACACACACACCCACAGGAAAAGTACAATGGATATAATAGAGATATTTATTTACAGAGGGATGAGAGGAGAAAAACAACAAGGGGAAGTATAGGGGGATCAGTAGAACAGGGCTTGTCAAGGTTCCTCCCCGACTCTGAACTCTAGGGTACAGATGTGGGGACCTGCATGAAAAACCTCCTAAGCTTATCTTTACCAGCTTAGGTCAAAACTTCCCCAAGGTACAAAATATTCCACCCTTTGTCCTTGGATTGGCCGCTACCACCACCAAACTAATACTGGTTACTGGGGAAGAGCTGTTTGCACACGTCTTTCCCCCCAAAATACTTCCCAAAACCTTGCACCCCACTTCCTGGACAAGGTTTGGTAAAAAGCCTCACCAGTTTGCCTAGGTGACTACAGACCCAGACCCTGGGATCTTAAGAACAATGAACAATCCTCCCAACACTTGCACCCCCCCTTTCCTGGGAAATGTTGGATAAAAAGCCTCACCAATTTGCATAGGTGACCACAGACCCAAACCCTTGGATCTGAGAACAATGAAAAAGCATTCAGTTTTCTTACAAGAAGACTTTTAATAGAAATAGAAGTAAATAGAAATAAAGAAATCCCCCCTGTAAAATCAGGATGGTAGATACCTTACAGGGTAATTAGATTCAAAACACAGAGAACCCCTCTAGGCAAAACCTTAAGTTACAAAAAAGATACACAGACAGAAATAGTTATTCTATTCAGCACAGTTCTTTTCTCAGCCATTTAAAGAAATCATAATCTAACACGTACCTAGCTAGATTACTTACTAAAAGTTCTAAGACTCCATTCCTGGTCTATCCCCGGCAAAGACAGAATATAGACAGACACACAGACCCTTTGTTTCTCTCCCTCCTCCCAGCTTTTGAAAGTATCTTGTCTCCTCATTGGTCATTTTGGTCAGGTGCCAGCGAGGTTACCTTTAGCTTCTTAACCCTTTACAGGTGAGAGGAGCTTTCCCCTGGCCAGGAGGGATTTCAAAGGGGTTTACCCTTCCCTTTATATTTATGACAGGGCTGCATCCAAACCAAGGCCCCACAGGCCCAGTGGTAGCACAGTCTGAAAGGGCAGACACTGAGCAATGCACCTGCACACAGAGTTCAGGAGTCCTGAGCAAAGTTCCAGTTCAATGGTGAGTCTTGGGTGCTCCTGGTCGTCTTCAGCACCAGTGAACTTTCCCCAACAAACCCCTCCAGTGCCCTCTTCTGCTGCTTTCTGCAAAGCCACGCAGAGCAACCACCTTCCCACTTAACTAGCTAGCAGCCTCCCTCCTTATTCCCAGTGCAGAGTCACAAGCCCCAGTACTCACAGCCCCATGCAGCTCTGGGCGGCAGTGATACTGGGTCCAGCTCTGGCCTGTCCTTCTCGGGAGATTCCTCCCTGGCACAGTGCTCCTCCTGGCTCATGTCCTGGGATATCCCCGATCGGCCGCCCTGTCCTTCCCAGGACTCAGGCAGGTTCTCTCTCCTTCACGTTTTGTCCAGGGCCTCCCAGCTTCAGCCCTTCTGTCCTCGGGCTCCAGAACCACACTCCCAAGTTTCCCTCCTTTCTCTCACTGCTCCCCTGCCCCACTAGGGAAAAGATTTAAAGGGCCCATGCTCTCTAAACCCCAAGGGGCTACATATATATATCAGCAGCGCATGTACAGCAGTAGGCTCCGGTATGCCGTACCAGCAAGATATTTATAGCCAGTATGGCATACTGGAAAGACACAGAAGGAGCCGGGGGCCCCACGCCAGCAGCTCCTCTGGTGCGACTGTACCAGCCCCAGTCCTGTCCCCTGCCTTTCCACGGCACTGCGTCTCCTCCATCTGTTCAGCAGCAGCTCCACCGGAGGACAGGGCTGGGGGGGCAGGGCAAGGGGCGGTACAACCCCGCCAGAGGAGCTGCTGGCATTCTGCTCCTTTCCCCGCTGTGGTCACAAGATATTTATGTGCCAATGCGCTAAAGATTCATATGTCTCTTCATCTTCAACCACCATTCCAGAGGACACGCATCCCTACTGATGACAGGTTCTGCTTGATAATGATCCAAAGCAGCGCAGACCAACACATGTTCACTTTCATCGTCTGAGTCAGATGCCACCAGCAGAAGGTTGATTTTCTTTTTTGGTGGTTTGGGTTCTGTAGTTTCCGCATCAGACTGTTGCTCTTTTAAGACATCTGAAAGTATGTTCCACACCTTGTCCCTCTCAGATTTTGGAAGGCACTTCAAAATCTTAAACCTTGGGTCGAGTGCTGTAGCTATCTTTAGAAATCTCACATTGGTACCTTCTTTCTGTTTTGTCAAATCTGCAGTGAAAGTGTTCTTAAAATGAACAACATGTGCTGGGTCATCATCCAAGACTGCTATAAGATGAAATATATGGCAGAATGCAGGTAAAACAGAGTAGCAGACATATTATTCTCCCCCAAGGAATTCAGTCAAAATTTAATTAACATATTATTTTTTTAACGAGCATCATCAGCATGGAACCATGTCCTCTGGAATGGTGGCTGAAGCATGAAGGGGCATATGAATGTTTAGCATGTCTGGCACGTAAATATATTGCAATGCCAGCTACTAAAGTGCCATGCGAACGCCTGTTCTCACTTTCAGATGACACTGTAAATAATCTCCCATAAATGTAAACAAATATAAACAAACCTGATTGTCTTAGTGACTGACTGAACAAGAAATAGGACTGCGTGGACTTGTAGACTCTAAAGTCTTATACTGTTTTGTTTTTAAGTGCAGTTATGAAACAAAAAAAATGTACATTTGTAAATTGCACTTTCACAATAAAGAGATTGCACTACAGTACTTGTATGAGGTGAACTGAAAAATACTATTTCTTTTGTTTATCATTTGTATAGAGTAAATATGTGTAATAAAAATAATATAAAGTGAGCACTGTACACTTTGTATTCTGTGTTGAAACTGAAATCAATATATTTGAAAATGTAGAAAAATATCCAAAATATTTAATAAATTTCAATTGATATTCTATTGTTTAACAGTGCAATTAAAACTGCAATTAATCATGATTACTTTTTTTAATTGCAATTAATTTTGTAGTTAATCATGTGAGTTAACTGCAATTATTTGACAGCCCTAGTATAAAACTCTCCAAAATCTTTTGAGGGAACCTTATATTGGCAATCTACTCTGATGGATGTTGAGGCCAACAAGGCAGGGGTTTGCCACAGCAGTATGGCAGGGTCTAACAGACCCTCATTTATGGGTAGAAACAAACAATCTGGGACACAGGTGTTGACAAACTCAAAAAGGGAGTTTATGAGGTTTGTCTTGGACTACCTCTACAGAAATCACTACAGGCAGTTCTCCTCATCACAGCCTGAAATGAGTTACAGTTATCTTGAGTGGACACAGATAATTCTGACATTACCACTTCTTCTGAAAGAAATGTGAGCAGAAGTAGGATGTTTCCCTGTTTGTAATTCCTCATGAGATGTAATCAGGCACATGATTCCTTCTCAGGAAGCTGAGGAGAGAAAACTGGGTCCAGACTGAGATGCAGATGGAATTCTCTGAGCACAAGGGATGCCTCAAGGGGCCCAATAAGGCCAAGGGAGCTGATAAACATATCAGGCTGGTGTCCAAGGGGAGGATATCAAGGATTATTCTTCCTAGGTTCCTGTGTCCCAGATAGTGAAAAAAAAGAATCCCTGCCTTGCATGGATGACCATGAATACTTCAACCCAAGAGATCTGGCTGATGAAGCTTGTCTGCTGTTCTCGTCCTCTGGACTGGAGAAAGAATACCTCATGCAGAGGCAGGGCAGTACCGGTTGGTGTGTTTGGCAACCATCCTGACTGTGTTCTTGGGACTATCAAAGATCTACTAGGTACTGGAGCTGATACCGACATCGATACCCTATTAGTGACCCTGAAGGTAAGTCCAGTACCAAGGATATAAAGAGGTCCTTAATTACCAAGTAGGCCCTTGGCACTGGGTGAGGTCGATGTCTGTGATACACTCAATGCAGATGTCAGTTCTGAGAATAATGGTGCTGCTAAAGTCAGTACTGGACAAGACAATCCTGAAACAGTCAGTACAGGGGCCATCGGAACAGTAGTCATCTATGCCACAGTCATCAACATTGGAATTTTAACATTGCAGGGTCAAAAATGGAGGATCTCTGAGGTAACAGAGTAGCCAATCCTGAGGGACGGACTTCACTGCCTAAACAGAAGCTAGAAGAACCCATTTTGGTCTCAAAGTACCCTTAGGTTAAAAAAACAGAGAATTTATGGCTCTTGCAGGCTGAAAGGCCCGGAAGAGAAGATTTCTGTCTCTTCTCTCTCTGAATTTTGTGCACCTGTCTTCCTCTGTCATTTGAGGATTTATCTGAGTTAGATGGTGGGCCTTGTACACTCAAGATGGCAGGTCCTCTAGCGGCAGCAGCTGAAAGACTCTTTTAAGACAACTAATCATATGGTTCCACCCCAGCAGACCAATGTCAGAGGCTGGATGCATCAATCTATCTAACAGCAATTGTTGATGAGACTCTCTCACCCTCTGGGTTCTCTGAGAACAATCTGCAGGTGGCACGTCAATCTGTGATATGTGCCACACCCAGAAAAGTCCAATATCTAGAATGCTCACTGTTCAAGGGCATTGCTCCTGTGACAAATGGGTAGTCTTTAACACCTGGGGATTTATATTCGGCCATGATGACTGAAGTGGTACCAAGAATACCTCCCACATAAAGAAACAAAAACCAGTCTCCTTACAAAGAAAAAAGGAAACTCTATCACTAAACTAATTTAACTAAGTACCTATCTATTTACATAAATTTGCATAAGAAAGAGGCCATGCAGTGTGCAAAGAGGAAATCATTGCAAACTCTGAGGGAAGTTGGGGTGACCCACCCTTTATGCACTCAGTTGGAAGCACAAGGATATTCACATCACTTTCAAATCCCTCCTTAAAATTCTCCTTTGCCATGATGCCTATAAAAAAATTTGACAATGGTTAGGCTATTGGTGTGCTGAGACCACAGCCCATCAAGCTGATCAATGCTGTTTTATTGTTTCCTGGTATTCCCCCAGTTTGTCTGTTTCCATCTGTTGTCTCTTGTCTTACTCTTAGATTGTAAATTATTTGTGACACAGTCTCTCTTTTTGTTTTGTTTGTACACCACCTAGCATAATAGTAAATACTAATAATGAGTCACTTCAACAGACACTGCTGGCCAAATCATCCATCTGGTGTGCAATGGGCACATGCATACCAACACTGGAATATATATACGGACAAGCACTTGAAGAACAACCACAGTGAGAGGCATCTTTAATTACCTGTCAATGACAGGCCCATGCTTACAATGAGAATGAGCAATACTGTTGTAAACATATAGTATGAGTTCCACCCCAGAGACAAAAAAAGAAAAGGAGTACTTGTGGCACCTTAGAGACTAACCAATTTATTTGAGCATAAGCTTTCGTGAGCTACAGCTCACTTCATCGGATGCATCCGATGAGTGAGCTGTAGCTCATGAAAGCTTATGCTCAAATAAATTGGTTAGTCCGATGAAGTGAGCTGTAGGTCATGAAAGCTTATGCTCAAATAAATTGGTTAGTCTCTAAGGTGCCACAAGTACTCCTTTTCTTTTTGCGAATACAGACTAACACGGCTGTTATTCTGAAACCCCAGAGACAATGATCCTCAGCCAATTCCTGCAAAAAATCACAGTGTTATACACCCAAGTTAACATTTTCAAACCTGAGTGCCTAAAGTTAGCATCCTAAATCCATATTTAGGCACCTAAATAGCAAGTTGCGTAATTTTCAGCAATGCTGAGAAACCGCTGAAGTCAATGGGAGCTACATAGATGCGAAACATATTTGAAAAGTCAGGCCACTCATTTAGGTCCCTAGACAAGGATTTGCACCCAATGCATAACAGTGAGACGTGGAAGTGCACAGGGCTAGATTGTGGGACTTCATTCCAGCAGGGCCATACCACGGCCAATCACAGTCCAGCCCAAAGAGCAGGACCTGAGCTAGAAGGTGAATCCAGCCCTAAGACTAGATGTTGCTATTCATCTTTAAAGACTGCAAGAGGGAGAGTAAAAAGAAAAGGAGGACTTGTGGCACCTTAGAGACTAACAAATTTATTTGAGCATAAGGTTTTGTGAGCTACAGCGATGAAGTGAGCCGTAGCTCACGAAAGCTTATGCTCAAATAAATCTGTTAGTCTCTAAGGTACCACGAGTCCTCCTTTTCTTTTTGCAGATACAGACTAACACGGCTGCTACTCTGAAACCTGTTATTATGCAAAAGAGGGAGAGTTTCTGGAGTAACAGCCGTGTTAGTCTGTATTCACAAAAAGAAAAGGAGTACTTGTGGCACCTTAGAGACTAACCAATTTATTTGAGCATAAGCTTTCGTGAGCTACAGCTCACTTCATTGGATGCATACTGTGGAAAGTGTAGAAGATCTTTTTATATACACACAAAGCATGAAAAAATACCTCCTCCCACCCCACTCTCCTGCTGGTAATAGCTTATCTAAAGTGATCACTCTCCTTACAAGAGGGAGAGTGTAATGGAATACTAAACTGTATTATACTGTTCAGCCACTAGGTGGTGCTGTAACATGCCTTATTTAACCTAACCCCAGCAACACCTGGAAGAACATTAAAGGATCTTACAGTGAACATATCTGGTCTCTCTCTCTCTCTCTCTCTCTCTCTCTGAGCAGGAAGCTCTGTGGCCAGTCTATGTCTGGTACACAAGCCTGACCTGCTAATAGCAGCCCTAAAACTTACCATGTACCAGAAATATGTGACATAGTTTCAGAAGTAAACTAGTGCCAGAGAACAGTAACAGAAGGAAAACACAACTAAGGTTGCAGATAACAGGAATGATGCCACAAAAGATGCAGGATCTCATCAACTTGTTGCTCTTTAATGTCCCAGAGAACTTCAGCTTTGACAAACCTTCACAATGGACAGACTGGAAGCAGTATTTTGCAAGATTTTGAATTGCTATAGAATTCCATAAAGAAACTGAAGATATACAGGTATGCTCTTCAATTTATGATATGGGGAAGCAGGCAGACCATTTCTTTAAATCCATTGACTTTACTGAAGACAGTCATAAAGATAACTAAGAAAAGGTTTTGGGTACGTTTGATGCATACTTTATGTCTCAGAGAAATGTGGATTATGAAAGAGTATTCAAACAGCAAAGCAGTCTGAGCTGGTGAGACAGCAAAAACTAAGAGCAACTTGCCAGACTTGAAAAGAACAAAAAACTATCTTTGGACTTGTCTATGCTTAAAATGCTACAGTGGCACAGCTGTGCTGTTATAGCACTTCAGTGTAGACACTACCTATGGGAGGGATTCTCCAATCAGCATATGTAATCCACCTCCCCAAGAGACAGTAGCTAGATCGACAGAATTCTTCCATTGACCTAGCACTGTCTACGCCTGGGATTAGGTCAGTATAGCTATGTTTCTCAGGGATGCAGATTTTTCACACCCCTGGGAGACGTGGCTGTACCGATGTAAATTCCTAGCATAGCACAGGCCTTAGATGCTCTTAAGAGATGCAGCATGAGTGCTACAAGTCATTACCATAAAGACCCCTGAGGCAAGGAGAGATAACTCCGAGGCTTAGAGGGACAAATTGCAGTGAAACACCAAAGCATTACAGCCTAAATGCAAAAGATGTGGAAAAATTCATATCCCAAGAGATGATGCATGTTCAGCAAAAGGCGCAAAGTGTAATAATGCACAAAATATGGACATTTTGCAGTTGTTTGCTGTACCAAAGCAATCAGGGAGTTGACTGATATTACAATCAAGAGCCATTGTTTCTCGGATCTGTCACATGTGATGACACAGAGTCTCCCTGGAAAGTGAAACTGAATATTCATGGAAAGACTATTGACTTTAAAACTGACTCACAAGCAGACATCCGAGTCTTCCCAGAAGGGACTGACAACTTACAATAACCTTCAACCCCTCCCAGAGCTAAAGTCATCAGCCACAGTCCTGATTAGACCTAGAGGTACAGGAACTCCTCACTTAACCTTGTTTTGTTGTTATGTTGTTGATCAATCAGAGAACATGTTTGTTTAAAGTTGTGCAACACTCCCTTATAACGTTGTTTGGCAGCCACCTGCTTTGTTCACTGCTTGCAGAAAGAGCAGCCCGTTGGAGCTGGTTGGGGCTTGGAACCAGGGTGGACCGGCAGCCCCGCTATCAGGTCCCCATATGGCAGCCGCCTAGCAGGCTATCAATTGCTGGGCAGTTCAAGTGCCCTCCCCCAGCTGCCATGTGCTGCTCCTGCCCTCTGCCTTGGAGCTGCTCCTGGGAGCCTCCTGCTTGCTGTGCAGGTGGGTGGGGGGGAAGAGGAGTGCTGATGTCAGGGTGTCCCCCTCCCCCTGCTCCCCGCTCCTGTATCCCATCTCCACAGAGCGGGGACGGAGGGACACAACAGGGTTCAGGACGGAAGGAGCTTGCTGGCAGCAGCTGCTGTCAACTTGCTGATCTACTTAAAAAGGCAGTGTACTTAGAGTGCGGGCCACATACTTAAAGGGGCAATGCGCATCTCTCTCTCACACACACAGGATGAGTGTCTCTGTCTCTCCCTCTCTCTCTCTAACACACACACACACACACAGTGTGTGTGTCTGTCTCTGTCTCACACACACATGCACACACACACCAGCACTTTGGAAAGTGGAGGGAGTGGTGCGCTCCAGTGAGATAGCATGGGTTCATCATCACGTTCAGTTTTCACAGGGAATGTCTGCAGCCACTGTCATGCTGTGTCTCTTCCCTCCATTTGTGCTACCTTGTAGAGTGTGAGGCTACACTGACAACAATGTGTTAACCCTTGAGGGCTCAGCCGAGTGCTAGTTCATCATTTAGCAGTAAGACATTCCCTGGGAAATATTCCACCCTCTGACTCCACCACATCAACCAAGCTTCACAATCATCATTGCTGTGTACAGTATTAAATTGTTTAAAACTTATACTGTGTATATGTGTGTGTATATATATTGTGACAAAGCTCCAAGCCTGTATTGGTGGGTCCCGTGCTTCCAGGCGGAATCGGTGGCCTCAGAAGCTCACTTGGGCCCTTAATATGACCTCCCTTTCTTTGTATAGTGGCAAAGGTCACAGCTTATTGAGCTACTTTCATCACAGGCCAGTATGGGACGTGGGAAGGTGGAATACCCACAGTCTCTGTTATGTTACTCCTTAGAGCTCAGTAGGTGCAGTTTGGGCTCCTGCCTGGACCAAAGTCTGTTTCCCCTCTCTGTAAAGCATGCGGGGAAGGAGGGAACCCGGTCCCGCCCTCTACTCCAGGTTTCAGCCTAGGGACCCTAATGGTAGCAGCTGTTGGCGGTTTTCCCTTCACCACTGACGCTGCTTTGATTCCCTGGGCCACTTCCCTGTGATCCCCTTTTCCTAGCTTCACCCTTACCTCAGGATTCAGCAATGCTTCCTCTCCTACAGCTCCTTTCACCTGGGCTTTCCCCCGAGGGAACTGGAAAGGAGAACTTTTAAGCAGTATGAGTGAGACCTTGATTGGTTCCAGCTGTCCCCATTAACCTAATGGCCTTAACTGACCCTTTTCCAGTTAATTGGGGTCAGGTGCCGGCATTAACCTAATTACCTTAACTGGTTAATTGGCATCAGGTGTCTTGATTAGCCTGGAGTAGCCTTTGTTTGGCTATCCAGGGAACAGGGCCCTGCTCATTCTGAAGCTGATACACCTGCCTTCTACTACTCTCTTATATCCTTCTGGTCTGAGTCTGTCACAATATATATACAATATACAAAATACAGTCTTTCGTCTGGCGAAAAAAATTTCCCTGGAACCTAGCCCCCCCCATTTATGTTAATTCTTATGGAGAAATTGGATTCACTTAACATCGTTTTGCCTAAAGTAGCATTTTTCAGGAACATAACTACAACATTAAGTGAGGAGTTACTGTACTCTGAACTGCATGGGTCATTTAACCACGGAAATAACTTACAAAGACAAAAGCTTTGCATTCAGAGTGCATTTGATGAAAGGATTAACGACCAACAACTTTCTCAGCTCCAGCATGGCAGCCATGATGGGCCTAATGAGAAAGTTGGAAGAACTCAACGGAGGATTTGATTATACTGGACTTTTGAAAGGAGATCCAGTACTATTGAACTTAAAAGACAATGCTGAACCATACCACGTACAAACACCTCTACCAGACAGACCTTGGAAAAGACTAGATTAAAAATTACCTGAATTCAGAGGACATCATTACATTGTAGTGTACTATTTTTCCAGGTACATAGAATAAATGAACGTGAAAGAACTTACATTTCACAGTATTATCAAGAAGTTGAAGTGCACTTTTGCTTACTTTGGTATTTCAGAATAACTAATGATGGACAAGAGAGCACAATTCACTGCAGCAGAATTTAAGTCATTCCAAACAAAATATGATTTTGATCATATTACTAGCAGCCCACATCACCAAAAGCGAATGGAGAAGCTGAGAGAGCTGTAAAGACAGCCAAGAAAATCCGACAGGAGGAAGAGCCACTCCTTGCTCTTCTCAATTACAGATGAACGCCAATAGCAGTTACTAGATATACTCCTACACAACTCCTGATAGGAACACAATTCAGAACTACTATTCCAACTTTGGAAAATAATCATATCTCCAAAGTGACTAGCCACAAAGAGAGTAGCCAAATCAGATAAAAAGGCAAAAAGAACTTATGATCACTTTTTCAACACACAACACTCAGTTAGAGAACTGCCGGGTCTCGAACATGTTGAGTGTCTTCAGGGCCATCCCTGGGGGGGTAGGCCCCGGGGCAGAAGTGACGCAGCCATCACTTCTGGGACCGACCCATCACGTCCGGGACTGACCACGCCGGCCCGTGGGGCCCCCCAAAGCATGGGGCCCAGAGCAGTCACCCGATTCGCCGTACCCAAGGGATGGTTCTGAACCTGTTCATTTCAAATTGGATGGAGAAAAAGGATGGACAACTCCAGCTGTTGTCAAGAAAAAATAATTCAGCATCCAGATCATTGTGATCAAGACTACGAGTAGAGAGATCAACAGAAACCATCGACATCTACAGTTTGTTCCTCAGAAAGCAAAACCAACAGAGCTGACAGATGACGAACAAGAAGATCACTTGACGATTCCAAACCAACCACAGCCAGTCTTTGCCCCTAATGGACAGCCGGATGACTAAGCTGTTATACTTTCAAATATTGTAATTAGAAACTAGCATAATTCATAGACATGTAACAGACCAATCCATACTGAACTTCAAAGATACCGTGATAGTGTGAATTTTGTAAATGGTAGGAATGTAGAATTTAAAGGGAGATATGTAATGGAATGCTAACCTGTATTATACTGTTCAGCCACTAGGTGGCACTTTATTTATACTTTAACATACTTTATTTATAAAAAAACAACCTTCCACACAAACTTCCTCATAGCTGGACTTTACAAAAACTAGACAAGCCATTTACAACAAACACTTTGCTTCTCTACAAAAGAAAAAGGACCCTAAACTATCTAAACTACTACATGCCCCAAGGGGCCACAACAGTGGTTCCCTTAACCCACCTAGCAATATTGTTAATCTATCCAACTATACTCTTAGCCCAGCAGAAGAATCTGTCCTCTCTCAGGGCCTCTCCTTCTGCCCCTCCACCCCCACGAACATGATACAGTTCTGTGGGGACCTAGAATCCTATATTCGACGTCTCCAACTCAAGGAATTTTTCCAACACACCTCCGAACAGCATACTAACCCACAGAGACCTTCCTACCAAGACTACAAAAAGAGGGATTCTGGGTGGACTCCTCCTGAAGGTCGAAACAACAGACTGGACTTCTACATAGAGTTCTTCCGCCGACATGCACAGGCTGAAATTGTGGAAAAGCAGCATCACTTGCCCCATAACCTCAGCCGTGCAGAACACAATGCCATCCACAGCCTCAGAAACAACTCTGACATCATAATAAAAAAGGCTGACAAAGGAGGTGCTGTTGTCATCATGAATAGGTTGGAATATGAACAAGAGGCTGCTCAGCAGCTCTCCAGCACCACTTTCTACAAGCCATTACCCTCTGATCCCACTGAGGGTTACCAAAAGAAACTACACCATTTGCTCAAGAAACTCCCTGAAAAAGCACAAAAACAAATCCGCACAGACACACCCCTGGAAACCCGACCAGGGGTATTATATCTGCTACCCAAGATCCATAAACCTGGAAATCCTGGACGCCCCATCATCTCAGGCATTGGCACCCTGACAGCAGGATTGTCTGGCTATGTAGACTCCCTCCTCAGGCCCTATGCTACCAGCACTCCCAGCTATCTTCAAGACACCACTGACTTCCTGAGGAAACTACAATCCATCAGTGATCTTCCTGAAAACACCATCCTAGCCACTATGGATGTAGAAGCCCTCTACACCAACATTCCACACAAAGATGGACTACACGCCATCAGGAACAGTATCCCCAATAATGTCACAGCAAACCTGGTGGCTGAACTTTGTGACTTTGTCCTCACCCATAACTATTTCACATTTGGGGACAATGTATACCTTCAAATCAGCGGCACTGCTATGAGTACCCGCATGGCCCCACAGTGTGCCAACATTTTTATGGCTGACTTAGAACAACGCTTCCTCAGCTCTCGTCCCCTAACGCCCCTACTCTACTTGCGCTACATTGATGACGTCTGCATCATCTGGACCCATGGAAAAGAAGCCCTTGAGGAATTCCACCATGATTTCAACAATTTCCATCCCACCATCAACCTCAGTCTGGACCAGTCCACACAAGAGATCCACTTCCTGGACACTACGGTGTTAATAAGCGACGGTCACATAAACACCACCCTATACCCTATACTGACCGCTGTGCCTACCTACATGCCTCCAGCTTTCATCCAGACCATACCACATGATCCATTGTCTACAGCCAAGCTCTATCATACAACCACATTTGCTCCAACCCCTCAGACAGAGACAAACACCTACAAGATCTCTATCAAGCATTCTTACAACTACAATACCCACCTGCTGAAGTGAAGAAACAGATTGACAGAGCCAGAAGAGTACCCAGAAGTTACCTACTACAGAACAGGCCGAACAAAGAAAATAACAGAACACCACTAGCCATCACCTTCAGCCCCCAACTAAAACCTCTCCAATGCATCATCAAGGATCTACAGCCTATCCTGAAGGATGACCCATCACTCTCACAGATCTTGGCAGACAGGCCAGTCCTTGCTTACAGACAGTCCCCCAACCTGAAGCAAATACTCACCAGCAACCACACAACAGAAACACTAACCCAGGAACGTATCCTTGCAACAAAGCCCGTTGCTAACTGTGTCCACATATGTATTCAGGGGACACCATCATAGGGCCTAATCACATCAGCCACACTATCAGAGGCTCGTTCACCTGAACATCTACCAATGTGATATATGCCATCATGTGGCAGCAATGCCCCTTTGCCATGTACACTGGCCAAACTGGACAGTCTTTACGTAAAAGAATAAATGGACACAAATCAGACGTCAAGAATTATAAGATTTAAAAACCAGTCGGAGAACACTTCAATCTCTTTGGTCACTCGATTACAGACCTAAAAGTGGCAATTCTTCAACAAAAAAAACTTCAAAAACAGACTCCAACGAGAGACTGCTGAATTGGAATTAATTTGCAAACTGGATACAATTAACTTAGGCTTGAATAAAGACTGGGAGTGGATGTGTCATTACACAAAGTAAAACTATTTCCCCATGTTTATTCCCCCGCCCCCGCCCCCCCCCACCCCCACACTGTTCCTCAGATGTTCTTGTCGACTGCTGGAAATGGCCCACCTTGATTATCACTACAAAAGGCTTTTTCTCCCCTGCTCTCCTGCTGGTAATAGCTCACCTTACCTGATCACTCTCCTTACAGTGTGTATGGTAACACCCATTGTTTCATGTTCTCTGTGTATATAAATCTCCCCACTGTATTTTCCACTGAATGCATCCGATGAAGTGAGCTGTAGCTCACAAAAGCTTATGCTCAAATAAATTTGTTAGTCTCTAAGGTGCCACAAGTCCTCCTTTTCTTTTTGTGGATACAGACTAAGACGGCTGTTACTCTGAAACCATACTTTATTTAACAAAAAGAAAAGGAGTACTTGTGGCACCTTAGAGACTAACAAATTTATTTGAGCATAAGCTTTCGTGAGCTACAGCTCACTTCATTGGATGCATTCAGTGAATACCTGGCATAACATTAAAGGATCTTATAGTGAACACATCAGTCTGCACCTCTCTGAGAAGGAAGCTCCAGCAGTCCAAATCTGGTACAGCAGCATGACCTGCTAGTAGTAAATATGCAATTTACCATATACAATACATGACAAAGAGTAATAAAAAGATATAAAGGAAGGAGGAGGAGAGTAGGGGTTAAGGAGAGAGAAGAGGTAAATCAATTGCTTAAGTCAATTAAGCCCTGTCATCAGCAATCGACAACAGAAGTTGGACACTGACCTGTAATGATGTCTTCAATTTTTTGCTTGGCTAGAGGCTCCTTCATCCTCTGTAACAGAAACTCGATGTGGAGTAAGATGATTTTTCCGAGGTCAGGTGATGACGCAAACCGCCCAGAGATGGACTTCAGAAAATCAAAACCAACGAATTCCCTATTCACAGAGATGCATTTTTAAGGGAGTTGTGCAGAAGGAGCTGTTGACTTCCCATTCTGGGGCCCAATATATACATCCCATAAAATATGTTTTTCACTTAGATTGCTTTTCACAAAAAAGAATCTAGCTGGTTTAACCCAGTGATTCTCCAGCTTTTTCATTCTGAGGACCAGGTCATAGCAGAAAGATGCTCCACCGCTTCTATGAGCCACCCTCAATTCCTGACTCTCAAAGGCTCTGTGGATCCCTTGTGCTCAACAAAGCAGACTGGGTACTAGTGCCCTAACCAGTAATTGCTCATTTGGCTCCAGGACACCCCTGTAACATGTCAGTCCATAAACATCTACATTTAAGAAACATTCAAAGTCTGGTTAACCCTGCCAAAAGGAAATAAATCCAGCATTAAGGCTAAAATTCTAACCTCGATAGCCTATGTGATTCCAAGATATGTATCCTGCATAAACACAGAGGGAGAAACAGAGGACAGTAGTGTGGAAATGGGAATTCCCTGCTCACAGACATATTGCTTATAACCTAACCTTTTTATGGGTTTGTTTCCAGTACTGCAGGCCCCAAGAATAGTATTTCAAGAGCTTAAGTCCTTGATTAAGACAGTCTAGAAATGTATTATCACATAGGGGACAAGAGTTTGGCACTATGCTCAATCCTTTGCTGGCAAGTCATAGAAGCACTATGGGATAACATGTTCAAACCCTGCAGAAGGGAGCCCTTTGCCACACCCTCAAGAGAACTATATCTGTGGTCACAGTGTCCATGGAGTAAATGGGAGAATCCTGGAGGAGATTCCCTCAAAATAGCTTTTGTTGGTCCATCATAGCTTTCCTGCTGGCTGCCAGAAATCTCCCTTTGCTCCTTTTCTCACATTCTCTTATCTAATTGTTGAAAGATAGGCCAAATAAATGCCAACACAACTTCATAACTGGGGCCCAAGAAAGTATAATCTCCTTCCTCAGAGCCTCAAGCACATCACATCGGTGTCTGAACTCACATGCCAGAGAAACAATTGGCACAAGTTGCTCTGAACAAACGTCTCACACTTCAGTGCACCGTAGTACTGCCAAGCTACCTGAACTCGGATGACCTGACAACAGGAATTTGCAATGGAAATTTAAAGCAGTCCTTGAACTACAGCATCTCTCCAGATAAAAGGGTATAGCTAAAAATATAGCACCCCTGATTCAACATTCACCCTGAGCTGTGCTTGGACAGAGTGGAGGAAGCAGCTCCACAAGTCAGGGCTGCCAAGCCAAGGCACAAATTAAGGCTGCACAGGGACAACTAGGGTGACCAGATGTCCCGATTTTATAGGGACAGCCCCAATATTCGGGGCTTTTTCATATATAGGCACCTATTACCCCCCACACCCTGTCCCGATTTTTCACACTTGCTATCTAGTCACCCTAGGGACCTACTTATGCTAATGTAGGATAAGGTGTAGCAACTCTCTCTTCCATCCCAACTCACACTGTATCATGCCCCTGACACACTATTTCTACAACTTAGCTCTCCTGTTGTTGGGTATCACTTCGTAAGAATACTGGGAAGCCCAGGCAATGTATGTTCTCCCTCAAGTAGTGGATGCTGAAGTTCTGTACCTCTCATGTTCCAGAAGCAGCTTAGCAGTGTTCGAACAGAAATCTAGTGACACTTCATGATGCAGAAGTTCAGCAGCAGCTAGAGAGAAGAAACAGTGGGGATTACTGAGTCACTGAGGAAATGTATCTGCTCACTGTAAAGATGTGGGCTGTCCCTATGCTCCCCCTTGCAGCCTGGTATGGTGTTGTGGGTATGCTCCACTTTAATTTCCCCCAATTGGGATGCATTAGGTTTGTTTTAACAGCCTGGGGCAAGGAGAAGCCAGCATACATGAACAAAAAAGCATGTCTCCTTTTCATAAGGTTTCAGGACAACAATTACAATAAACCGTTCATAAGGTCCTCATCTAATGACCGCAGATCAGAGCTCCCATACTTAAATCCACAAAACAAAGTATTTGAGTCTATCTTAACCAGTCTCCTAGAGTCTCAGATTAAAAAAACACCAGCCGCTGCAGCCTGCCTAGCTTCTACTCTCCTCTTCTCTGCTTAACTTCCTGTTCCTGTTTAAATAGCCCAGTCTTAGTGCAAGGCAGGACCTCCTTGATTACACTCCAGGCTGTCCCAGCCTGTCCCATAAAGTATATACCTTCACACTCACTGTCAAGTCTTTTGTCTTCTTAGGAAAAAAATCATAATTCTAAAACTAGGCAACAGTTAAACATGTTCTGCATATTTTTATTTTCTTTTCATGTTTTCAAAATGAATTTGAGGCTAGTGAAAGGTGCCAAGTTGACAGCTCTGGAGACTCAAGTCATCTGTTTCTCATAAGAACACAAACAGAAAGGACAACAACAATGCAAGCTTCCACCTCAAGCTGTCCCTTCACAATGTGCCTCCCACCTGGCCTGGAGGGACCATTTCAATGACTGTGGGGAGTTCAGTCTCCGTGGACTCTCAGTTAAGACTGCAACAAAAGAGCAAGTTAGCATGATGGTGGGTTTTGGACACCTGTCCCTAGAAACTGGACTGAAATTCCTCAACAGCCATCTGAAGGTGAGTTTCAATCTGACAGAATTCAAACCAGTTACCTGGAGACCAAAATTTATTTCTGGAAGTGCCCACTGTGTACTTGGTGCTTTCCAGAGAAGACAGCACAGTGCCTGCCCTGAACAGCTCACCATCTATGAACAGAAAGTTCTTCCTGAGCCACCAAGTTCTCTGAATTCAAATCCCTCCTGAAGACACTCTTCTGCTGTGATACCAACAGAGAAACCAGTTGACTTATACTGTGTTGACAAGTCTGAGGAGCAAGTAAGAAGTTTATATATCCTATATGAAACAAACAAACTTGTGTTAACACAAGAAGTTATTCACCCTGTGTGGTAACAATGGTTCTTCAATATGTGTGTCCCCATGCGTGTTCCACTGCAGGTGTGTCTGCATCCCTGAGCTGCTGATTGGAGAACATCAGTAGCAGTGTCTGTTGAGCCCACACACGCACTGTCTCTCCTTGTGCTATGCCATGAGGCTAGCCAGCGCTCGCGATCTAACCATCCTCAGTTCCTTCTCTACTGCAGAGTCATAGTGAGAACTCCAAAGTAGATGGGAGGAGGGAGGGTAGTGGAGAACATCTTGAAGAACCATCGTTACTGAACACGGTGAGTAACTTCTTCGAGTTGTGTCCCTACGGGTGTTCCCGTGGAGGGCTGAGACTTCGGAGTCGGATTGGTCACAGAAGAAAGAACAATGGAGCCAAATATGGCATCAGAGGCAGAGTCCTCAGTGACCGCATAACGTTCTGTGAAGGTACAGACCAAAGCCCAAGTCGCCACTCTCCAGATCTCCAAGATGGAAACATGCTTTAAGAAAGCAACAGATGAAGAGACCGATCTTGTGGAGTGTGTATGGATCGAGTCCAGAGGGGTCATGTAATGAATCTGCACTCTCTAACACAATTTGAGACCCACTTAGAAAGTTATTGGGCTGATATCGCTGACCTGTCTGCCATAGAGAGAAACAATCTAGGGGATTACCTGAAGGCTTTTGTTCTATCGAGGTAGAATGCAAGGGCTCTCCTAATGTCCACGGTATGTAGTATGGCCTCCCTATTTTCCCAGTGAGGCTTGGAGTAGAAGGTGGGAAGGTGAATAGACTGGTTCATGTGGAAAGAGGAGGTCACTTTAGGGAGGAACTTCAGATGTGGCCTAAGCGTGACCTTCTCCAGGAAGAATACCATGTACAGAGGATGTGTCATTAAAGCTGCTATCTCCCCTATTCTTCTAGCCAAGGTAATTGGGACTAGAAAGACCATTTTCATGGACAGATGAGTTAGCGAACAGGTGGCCATGGGTTCAAACGGGGGCCTAGTCAGCCCTTTTATACTAGATTTAGATCCCAAGAGGGGAAGGGAAGTCTAGGCTGAGGGAAGACGTTTGTTATTCCTTTCAGGAACCTTTTTATGGTTAGTTGCAAAATTACCGAGTACCCCTCTATGGAATGGTGAAATACTGTAATCAGCTAGGTGGACTCTGAAAGAATTCAGGGATAGTCCTGATTTTTTAAGGGTCAGGGCATATTTCAGAATATGTGGAAGAGTTGCCAACTCTAGACAGAGTTGCTGGGACATGCACCAAATCTGGAACCTGGACCACTTCTGCAGGTAAGTGCATTGTGTGGAGAACTTTCTACTGTGTAGTAGGAGCTCTTGTGCTTCCTTTGAGCATGAGCTTTCTAGGAGTTGGAACCACATAGAAGCCATGCTTTGAGTCAGAGGATCCCCAAGTTGGGATGCATGGTGTGCCCCTTGTCCTGTATGAGGAGGTGTGGGATGGTCAGAAGGGAGATCGGTGGGCACATCACAAGCTGCATTTGGTAAGGGTACCAGGTCTGTCTCATCCAGGTAGGGGTGATCAGAATCACGTGAGGCCCATCCTCTTTATCTTGAGCAGGACCTTCAGCAGAAGAGGAAACAGAGGGAAGGTGTAAAGAAGGTCTTTGTCCCATGGAAGGAGGAGAGCATTGCGTAGAGATCGTTGTCCAATCACCACCCTGGAACAGTATCGGGGACACTTCTTGTTCTGGTAAGTGGTGAACAGATCTGTGGACAGTGTTCCCCGCCGTGTGAACAAACCCTGAAGTATTGATGGGTGCATCTCCCAATCGTGGTCATGCAGGAATGTGCAACTGACTTTGTATGCTATCGTGCCTGGGAGGTAAGCCGTGGCCCAGGTGAAACTGTGAGAGATGCACCAATTCCATAGTTTCATCGCCTCTGCGAATAGAGAGGGTGATCGGGCTCCTCCTTGGAGATTGATGTAATACATGCAGGCTATGTTGTCCGTCAGGACCTTTATATGTGAGCCTGCTATCAGCAGGAGGAAATTGGTGCAGGCATTCCTGACCGTTCTAAGTTCGAGGAGATTGATATGAAGGGAGATCTCTGCCAGCGACCATCTGCCTTGTGCTGTGAGACTGTTTAAATGTGCGCCTTATCCTAGGAGGGATGCGTCCACGGTAAGGAGTGACAAAGGTGGCCCCTGTAGGGAGAGGATCCCTTTGCATACATTGGTTGGGTCTTTTCACCAGTCCAGGGAGTTTTTGACCCTGGTGGGTAGTGACAGAGTTTGGCCAGACTGTGCCTGTTCAGTCTGTAAACCAAGCTGAACCACAGCTGTAGGCATCACATGTGAAGTCTGGCATGAGGAATAACCGCCATGCCGGCAGCGCATATGCCCCAGAAGCTGGAGGAAGATTCTGGCTGGCACTTGAGGGCTGTATTGAGTCGTGTCTATAAGAGATACCAGGGAGTGAAATCTGTCCTGAGGTAGGAAGGCTTTGGCTTGTAGTGCATCTAGGTCGGCCCCTCTAAATTCCAGGCATTGCACTGGCATAAGGGTTGACTTCTGCGAGTTGATCTGTACTCCCAGTTCCATGAACAAGGTTATTGTCTCTTCAGTGGCTCGACGAGCCTTCTGAAGCAACCAGACACTGAGGAGACAATCCTCTAGGTAAGGGTAGATCATCATCCCTTGAGATCTTAAATGGGTGACCACTACGGAGAACTTTGGAAAATACTCTCGGGGGCAATGAAAGTCGGAAGGGAAGGACTCTGTATTGGTAATGGTTGTTTCCCAGAGTGAACCTGAGGGAACGTCTGTGAGCCAGTAGTACTGAGATGTAAAAATAGGCATCTTGTGAGTTGAGGGCCAAAAACCAGGCTCCCTGTTCCAGTGACAGAATGATCGTCAATGGTGTGACCATCTTGAATATCTGAGTTTTGACAAACTTATTGAGAGTTCTTAGGTCCAGGATGGGTCTCAATACCCAAAAGGAAGGGAGGCTGAAGAAGTACAGAGTGGAGAACCCCTAGCCTCGTAGATGTTGAGGTACTGGTTCTATGGCTCCTAACTGCAGGAGGCAGTCTATCTCCTGCCATGGTAGACTCCCGTGGGAAGGGTCCCTGAAGCGGGACAGGGAAGAGTGTTGTGGAGGAGATAGGAGGTGAAATGGATGGAATATCCAGATCTGACAATCTTTAGGACTCATCTGTCCAATGTTATGCGCTCCCAGGCTCTGTGGAATGCTGCCAAACAGTGGCCAAATAGGTGTGTGGTCACAGGTGATAGTGAGGGCAACATTCCCTCTAATTTTTGACAGGCCACGTGCGTAAAAAATTTCTTCTGTGCAAATTTTTGTGCACGTGGTGTTTCACTGTGTGCACGGGGTTTAGGATCTGTGTGCGCACGTGCACAGCTTAGAGGGAACAGTGGTGAGGAGTGGTCTCATGGCACCTCAACCTCCCCGTCAAAAGTGGAGTTTAAGGGGAGGCAGTTAGGTCAAGGACTGGGAGCCTGAGGGCTTCCACTTCAAGAATCTCCTCTTCTTCCTCTGAGGCTCAGAACGCTGCTGCACTGGGAACACTGCTGAATACTGTCTGTGTTGGTATTGTGAGCTGAATCGTCTCTTTTGCCCCAGTGTATAAATTCCCAGTGATCTGAGAGTGGCCCTGGAACCCTTCAGGGAGTGGAGGGAGGCATTGGTCTTCTTGGCAAAGAGTTTCATCCCTTCAAAGGGGAGGTCTTCCACCATTGTCTGCACCTCCTTCAGGAAACCCAAGAGGTGAAGCCATGACACGCACCTCATCACCACCGGAGTGGAGACAGTCCTGCAGCCATGTCAGCAGCGTTGAGAGTCGACTGTTGAGTTGTTTTTGCCACCAGTTGGCCTTCCTGGATGATAGCCTTGAAGGAATCCTAGGAGCTCTCTGGCACTTTATCAATAAAGTCCTGTAATTTGTGTAATCATTATTTGCCAGAAGTGCCTGGTAGTTTGCAATTCGGAACCGAAAGGTGGCTGAGGAGTACATTTTACTACCAAAGAGATCAAGACGTGACCAACCTCTGTCGTAGGGCATCGTTCTAAAGTGGTGCTGACAGCCACGAGAATTCACAGCATCTACCATGATGGAATTGGGTGGTGGGTGGGCAAATAGGAACTCTGATTCCTTTGTGAGGACACAGTATTTTTTGTCCACTTGCTTGCAGGTCGGGACCATCGAGGCCTGGGGTTCCCACAGAGCCTTAGCAGGGTCTAGGATGGCCTCATAATTGGGAGGATGACTTTGGAGGTGGATGAGACGTGGAGGATATCAATAAGTTGGTGGTGCGTATCCTTAACCTCCTCCAATGGTATATGAAGGGTGTCAGTCACTCTCTTTGCCAGCTCCTGGAATAGGTGAAAATCATCTGCTATGGGGGGTTGTGATGGCATGACCGCCTTGTCTAGTGAAGAGGAGGATATGGCTTTGGGTGCGATCTCCTCCTCAGCATCCATCTCCAGCTCCACAACCTCTAAGGATACTGAGGCTCACGATTCTATAGCTGAGGGAGCCTGTCTGTGAGGTTCTCTGATGACACGTGGTGTCCTGGAGGAAGGCTGGCGATGAGCTGTCTAGCGGTCCCTGTAGGGCCACTGTGGTGGCATAGGGCCTGGTGGAGGTGCCCATGGGTGACCATACCAGGATGTCAGCAGTGCCATCTGATGGTACATTCCTGGACTCTGTTGGTATTGGGTCCCATATGGAGCCTCGGAGGAGTACTCAGAAGTCCATCTGATTCACTGTCAGATCCTTTGCTTGACCATGGAGGCGCGTACCAGGATTGTAGGGAAATACCTCTTGAGTGACCATGGCTCAGTGCCATCGTCTCAGTACCGAGGGGCGGCGAGTTCTGAACTTCCAATATAACCAGGTCCCCTGTCTGCTGGAGTTCTGTTGGCACCGAGCATCCCAGCATCGGTGGCGGTGCCAGAGGGGATGGAGACCTTGCCCATGCCGATCTGTCTGGTGCCAGCTGGGTCAGTGCCACCGGTGGTACCAATGACGGTTCACATTCTGGGAGCAGTTTAGGGCATTTTCCCTTATCCTTCCGTGCCAGAGATTCTGTGCCCATGACCAAAGTTTACGTGGGCCTATCAGTGGCTCTGGGTGCCGACGGTCGCCATGAGGTATGGGTGCCTGACGACCTCAGTGCCTGCAGTGCCAAGGATACTGAGCAAGATGGTGATCAGTTTCAGTTATCCCATGGCTTGCTGAGGAGACTTCCCACTCTCTTTTTTAGCTTTTGAGAGGAGTTCCCAGACCACTTTCTCGACCCACTATCCTTTGAAGTCGAAGGCTGGGAGGAAGACTCATGCCTGACTTGGGGCTGTGGTCGGAGATCCTCCTCCATGAAAATGATCTTCTGGTGAAGCTCTTGGTCTTTGCGGGATTTCAGTCGAAGTTGTTGGCAGAGGGAACACTTTTGTTGAATGTGGCCCCCGCCAAGGCAGCGAATGTATTGAGAGTGCTTGTCCGTGATTGGGATTGCCTTGCTCGAGTATTCGCAAAAAGAAAAGGAGGACTTGTGGCACCTTAGAGACTAACCAACCTACTTGAGCACAAGCTTTCGTGAGCCACAGCTCACCTCATCGGACACCTCACAAAAGCTTGTGCTCAAGTAGGTTGGTTAGTCTCTAAGGTGCCACAAGTACTCCTTTTCTTTTTGCAAATACAGACTAACACGGCTGTTACTCTGAAACCTTGCTCAAGTATAACACTTCTTGAAGCCCCGAGAGCCAAGCATAACCTTGTCCAGCGGGGTCCCCCATTCCCACCAGGGACACTGGAAAAACAAAGTCCTTTTTCTTTTCTTTTTTCTTCTTTTCTTCTGGCAGGGCCAAAATAAAGATAAGGGAAGGCTAAAGAACTTTTAGAAGCTAAAAATTAACAACTGAAAGAAGAGTTAAGGAACAGATTGATAGAGCCAGAAGAGTTCCCAGAAGTCACCTACTACAGGACAGGCCTAACAAAGAAAATAACAGAACGCCACTAGCCGTCACCATCAGCCCCCAACTAAAACCCCTCCAACGCATTATTAAGGATCTACAACCTATCTTAAAGGATGACCCAACACTCTCACAAATCTTGGGAGACAGGCCAGTCCTTGCCTACAGACAGCCCCGCAACCTGAAGCAAATACTCACCAACAACCACATACCACACAACAGAACCACTAACCCAGGAACTTATCCTTGCAACAAAGCCCGTTGCCAACTGTGCCCACATATCTATTCAGGGGACACCATCACAGGGCCTAATAACATCAGCCACACTATCAGAGGCTCGTTCACCTGCACATCCACCAATGTGATATATGCCATCATGTGCCAGCAATGCCCCTCTGCCATTTACATTGGTCAAACTGGACAGTCTCTACGTAAAAGAATAAATGGACACAAATCAGATGTCAAGAATTATAACATTCATAAACCAGTCGGAGAACACTTCAATCTCTCTGGTCACGCAATCACAGACATGAAGGTCGCTATCTTAAAACAAAAAAACTTCAAATCCAGACTCCAGCGAGAAACTGCTGAATTGGAATTCATTTGCAAATTGGATACTATTAATTTAGGCTTAAATAGAGACTGGGAGTGGCTAAGTCATTATGCAAGATAGCCTATTTCCCCTTGTTTTTTCCTACCCCCCCACCCCCCGCAGACATTCTGGTTAAACTTGGATTTAAACTTGGAAAGTGGTCAGTTTGGATGAGCTATTGCCAGCAGGAGAGTGAGTTTGTGTGTGTGTGTGTGTCCCTGGAAAAAAAAAAAGGGTGGGGGGGTGAGAAAGCCTGGATTTGTGCTGGACATGGCCCACCTTGATTATCATGCACATTGTAGGGAGAGTGGTCACTTTGGATGAGCTATTACCAGCAGGATAGTGAGTTTGTGTGTGTATGTGGGGGGGGGGGGTGAGAAAACCTGGATTTGTGCAGGAAATGGCCCACCTTGATTATCATGCACATTGTGAAGAGAGTTGTCACTTTGGATGGGCTATTACCAGCAGGAGAGTGAGTTTGTGTGTTGGGGGGTGGAGGGTGAGAAAACCTGGATTTGTGCTGGAAATGGCCCAACTTGATGATCACTTTAGATAAGCTATTACCAGCAGGACAGTGGGGTGGCAGGAGGTATTGTTTCATAATCTCTGTGTGTATATAATGTCTGCTGCAGTTTCCACGGTATGCATCCGATAAAGTGAGCTGTAGCTCACGAAAGCTTATGCTCAAATAAATTGGTTAGTCTCTAAGGTGCCACAAGTACTCCTTTTCTTTTTGCGAATACAGACTAACACGGCTGTTACTCTGAAACCTGCTAATGGACAGTTAATGGCTCCATCTCTAGCTGGGGCGGTAGAGAAAGAACTGAGGACGGTTAGCCCAAGCGCACTGACTAGCCTCCTGGCACAGCATGAGGAGAGGTACCACATGTGTGAGCCCAACAGACACTGCTACCGAAGTTCACCCAATCAAATGCACAGGGACACAGCTACAGTGGAGTACTCATAGGGACACTACTCGAAGGAGAACTTTATTTTATCAACACATGGTCAATCACTATCTTGACCACTCTACTTATACTCAGCCAGACTCTGCATCCTTACTCATGTGAAGTAGTATCTTACCCCACAAGCAGAGGAGTAACTGTGCTGGCCTTCTGCACAGAATTTAATTTCACCCTGAGTGAATACAGCCCAAAGTCTAAAACCACCAACATTTTTACACAGCTGTCTTTTCACTACCTTAGTACTAACAAGTCCTCCCCCAGCAAATGAATGTAACTCACTCAGCAGCAAAAGAAACTTTTTCCTTTTACTCAAAGTTACACCAGGCCCTCAATAGCATTTGTATTCCCAAGGATTGCTATAATAATTTTAGACAGATTTCCACACCACATACATCCCAAAACCAGGCTGTGACATTTAGCAAATAAGTCCCCTTCTACAATAGATAAGAGATTAATTTCAACTCTCTCCCACATCATTCATTCTTACTTCTTGGGCCTGGAATACAATGACATTATTCTGAACCACATTACATAAGGAGCTGTGATACCTGACCTGACGTCTTCATCAGATGCTCCACTTTTCAGAAGGATTTTAATTTTCAAGAAAAACCCAGCTGGATGCATATTCTCCTGCATATTGAAAAACAATGACATTATATGAACAGCCAGATTATTTTTTGAAACTCAGGAAACAATTTCAGCTGAATCCTATCAAGAGTCCAGCACATTCACAAACATGAAAGAATGTCAGGAAATTCTAGCCAGGACAGGCTTTTCCCCCAACAACACAGGGCTTGTCTACACTGGCACTTTACAGCGCTGCAACTTTCTCGCTCAGGGGTGTGAACTCAGCCCCCACGAGCGCTGCAAGTTTCAGCGCTGTGAAGTGCCAGTGTAGACAGTGCACCAGCGCTGGGAGCTGCGCCCCTCCTGGAGGTGGTTTTCTTAGACTTTCTGTAGTCGTTGTGCTGAGACTTCATAAGCCACGTTAAAGCGCTGCACGTTGCCAGTGAAGACATGCCCATAGTCTCCCCAGTATTCTCCAATCTAGTTTTAAATGTCCCAAGCAATGGCTACGTAACTGGCAATCTTTCCTTCTGGGAGGAGATGCAAATTTCTGACACACTCAGTGTCTAAATTTTCATTTTTCTTTCTTAATTTTTATGTTGCCAAGAGGTTCTGAGTAGGTCTCAAGAGTGAAATGCAGTAACCTGATCTTGCTGGATCCATCTATAGACATTTCAGAACAAAGGCTGAGAGTGTTCTGAATGTTTACATTCTGGCAGAATTCATTCCTCCCCTACAAGGGCTTGAATTGACTGGATTAATGTAGAATTAATAACAGGTAGGATTCCAGGCAGTTTAGGAGACTGTGCACTTCAGTGCTTAGAAACTACTGTGGTGGCAGGAAAATAAAAACCTGAATAGACTAATACTTCAAATGCTTATGGGTTTGCACGCCATGACCTCTTTCCCACACTTGATTATCAACAGAAAGTGCACCTGAGAAAAATGTAACTAACCTATTGTGTAATTGTTCTTCAAGACATGTTTCACGTGTCCATTCCACTCTTGGTGTCTGCACGTCCACCACACTGTCACTGGAAACTTTTTCCCTCAGCAGTACCCATTGGGCAGCTAGGGCTCCCCCACTGGTGCATGCCACTGCATGCACGTATGAAAAGCAGAGTTCTCTCTAGCCTCTTTCTCTTCCTTCTTACCATAACTCCGATGGAGAAGCATAGGAAGGCATGTCATAGAATGGATATATGCAACAAATCTCAAAGAACTAACACAGAACAGGTTAGTAACCATTTTTTCTTATTTGATTGATTGCACATGTGCATTCCACTCTTAGTGACTCACAAGACAGAGAATAGGAGGTGGAATCAGAGTCTATTTCAATAAAGGTTGGAGAACAACTCAACCCACTCTAGCATTATCTCTGCCATCTTGAGCCACAGCATAGTGGGAGGCAAACGTGTAGACTGAGGACCAGGTTGTTTTTGGTTTACAAATGTCTGCAATTAGAACTTGTTCCAGAAAGACGACCCAAGGTTGATTTTGATCTTGTTAAATGAGCTGTGACTGACAGGCAGAGCAATATTAGTCAAATCATAACATTTGTATACAAGATACAATCCAGGAAGAAATTCTCTGGGTCAATGACTGCCCTCTTAATCTGTCAGTCACTGCTATGAACAGCTGGGAAAATTTCCAAACATGTCTGGTTCTATCTGGGTAAAATGCCAAGTCCCTTCTGACATCCAAGATGGGCTCCCCATCCCAGGGCTGAAGCATCTGTCACTTTAAAGAGAATTGGTTGTGAATGGGCAAATGGAATGCCTACACATACATTGGCTGGATCTGTCCACCAACCTAGGTAGGTGATGACATGAGAGGACATTCTTACCACAAAGTCCAATTGAGGGCGGCTTGGCAAGTAAACTGATGCCAGCCAGACCTGCAGAGTTCTGAGTCACAGTCTGGTCTATTGAACCACATAGGTGCAAGAGGCCATGTGAGCCAGAAGAGCCATGTGAGCCAGAAGACTTAAACTGTTTCATGCCATGATCGGGTGAACCTTCAAACCTTTGACACTTGAACAAACTGCCTGAAACCTGGAGTCCAGAAAAAAAGGCCCTCAAATTCTTTTTTGGCCTTCCTAATTGTATTTTTACACTTCATTTGCCAGTGTTTATGCTCCTTTCTATTTTCCTCACTAGAATTTAACTTCCATTTTTTAAAGGATGCCTTTTTGCCTCTCACTGTTTCATTTACTTTGTTGTTTAGCCACTTTTGTTGTTTAACTCATACAACATTGTGCAAAATTCTGTGAAGTACATGCAATAAAACTAAACCGAGCACATTTTGTGATGATGTCTATTTGCAGCGTTTATCTGTGTGATTTTTATAACAAAGCAAAAAGAATTATAAGTTCCCTTAATATTATAACACATGGGAAAAGTGGAAACAGTTCCCTCCAGTCCTCGCTGGATTGCTGTGCATTTCAGAATCTAGTACAAACTTTCCCTCCTAGTCTTCGACACCTTCCATGTACTTCTCAGGAGAGCAAGGATGATATAGTGGTTAGACAATAGTGTAAGAGCATGGCTACGCTTGCAGACGTAGAGCGCTTTGAGTTAAACCAGCCTTCGGAGAGGGCAGCAGGGAAAGTGCTGCAGTCTGTCCACACTGACAGCTGCAAGTGCACTGGTGTGGCCACATTTGCAGCACTTGCAGCAGCACTGGGAGCGGTGCATTATGGGCAGCTATCCCACAGAGTACCTCTTCCCATTCTGGCACTGTAGCTTGTGGGAAGGGGGGGCGCGGGGCATCCTGGGTCCTGTCCCAACATGCAGGGCCATTAATCGCGTCCTGCTCAGAAGAACTGTCACTCTGGGTAACGTGCATGACACTGTGGCTGGCTTTGCACAAACGGGTTTCCCTAACTGCGGAGGGGCGATAGATGGCACACATATTCCAATTCCGGCACCAGCCCACCTAGCCTCTGAGTACATTAATCGGAAAGGGTATTTCTCTATGGTTCTCCAGGCGCTTGTGGATCACTGTGGGCATTTCACTGACATTAACACAGGCTGGCCCGGAAAGGTGCATGACTCACACATCTTTCGGAACACTGGCCTGTTCAGGAAGCTGCAAGCCGGGATGTTTTTCCCAGACCAGAAGATCACCATAGGGGAAGTCGAAATGCTGATTGTGATTCTTGGAGACCCCGCTTACCCTTTAATGCCATGGCTCATGAAACCCTACACAGGGAACCTTGACAGCAGCCAGCAGCAGTTCAACAACAGGCTGAGCTGGTGCAGAATGACTGTGGAGTGTGCTTTTGGCCGTTTAAAGGGCCGCTGGCACTCTCTGTATGGGAAGCTGGACCTGGCCGATGACAACATCCCCACAGTTATAGCCACGTGCTTTACTCTCCATAACATTTGTGAAGGGAAGGGTGAAAGATTCACTCAGGCATGGAACTCAGAGGTTCAACACCTGGAGGCTGAATTTGAACAGCAAGAGAGCAGGGTTATTAGAGGGGCCCAGTGCAGGCCTGCAAGGATTAGGGATGCCATGAGGGAGCAATTTGAGGCTGAAAGCCACCGGTAATGTTTGGTGCCTTGCACAGGAGTGAAGTGCAGTGGTTCCAATGATAATAGGAATCTGTGTTTGCTACACTGACTTGCAGTGCCTTTTGCTTTCCTGGGCTAAGGTATCATTTACTTTATGCAATAATAAAGCATGTTTTCAAAGCCAAAAAATCCATTTATTGAAAAGAAAACTCATTTATTGAAAAGAAACACAACGGCCTGGGAAAAAGAAAGGGCAAGGAGGTGGGGTGGTGAACAGTACAATCACTCATTTGCGTATGTCCTGTTATCATACTCAGCCTTCCTGTCTGGAGTGCTGTGCAATGAGTGCTGCACTTCAGGGTGGCTATACTGCATGGTGATGGGGGTTGAGTGCAGTGGGTAAGGGTTGTAGTTTGCAGGGTTGGGTGGTGAAGCTACAGGTGTTGGAAGCAGCTGGTGGCAATAAGAAACCAGATGTTGGGGAAAGCAGGTTGGTGGTGACATGGGGGCACAAGGGAAAGAGTTTTGGGACAAGGGCTGCAGCAGGGGGGCAGGAGCGGATCTGCTCTGTCTGCAGTGCTATGAGCACCTGCATCGAATCCGCTTTGCGCTCCATGATGCTTATCAGCCAATCCGTGCTTTGCTGCCAGAGCGCCGCGCTTTTGTGCCAGCGCTCCTCATTCTGCTGGCGGATCCTCCTTTCACTCTTCCTCCACTCCTGCGCTTTTAGATTCTCGTTAAGGGGCTGCTGCATTACTTCATGCAGCATGTCCTCTTTGCTTCTACGTGGCCTCTTCCTAATTTTTTGGAGTCTTTCGGACGGTGATAACTCGGACGGCTGAGATCTCAAGGTTGCATCTATAAAGGCAAAATGTAACATTTAACAGAGGCAGCATTGTTCACACCAGACAGAGCAATGATTCCCCCCTACTTAAGGGCAAGCACAGTCTACACAATAGCATAATTTGCCTGTCCCAAAGCGAGCGCATATAACCCACGGGAGCCCCAAAATAGTGAGTAAGCACAAGTGTGACTGACTGTTTCACGGCTGTACTGTCCTCTGGGTTTCTGTGCCTTGGGGAGAGCCAACAGCTGCAGGGAGCCCCTATACTGAACACTGTCCCCATATTTTCCACAGGAGTTCATCCTGGAAGATATCTCACTGCTGAGGGTGACCTAGGAAGCAAGGGAGGGTCTTCTACTGCAATGCAGCTTCCGCCCTGACCCATATGCAGCTTGTCTGTGTGCAGCAATGGTCCCCCCGCCTCTCACGGCACAGTGGCACGGACATGTTAGCCTGACTGGGACAAGAACCACAGTGGCTCTCCCAAGAAACCTGCACAAGCACATTGCCCAAGTTGTGAATGAGACCTTTGAAGAGATCACTGAGGCTGATTACCATGATGTGAGAGAGCACATAAATGCCCTATTAAGCATCTAGGCATGCATGCAGCCCTAACCCTCCTTGCCCCAAGAGCCCGCACCAAATGACTTCCTTCCCAAAATAAAAGCCACTTACCGGGCACGTCCTCTGGTGTTTGTCCTTCCCCAAGCACCAGCCGCACAACTGGCTACCTTCCTCTTGGCTTGAGAACAGCTCCTGGCTGTATGCATCTAGGGATTCCAGGGTGTCTTCCTCCTCCTCAGCACCCTCGCTCCTGCTTTCCTCCTCCTCCTCCTCCCTTGTTGAACTGGGCTCTGAAGTGTCCATCGTGGTACTCAGAGTGGAGGTGGCGTCACCCCCAAGTACCGCGTCCAGCTCTTTGTAGGACACTTCTGGAGGCCAATCAGAGCGCATTAACAGACCGGGGCGTCCACACTGGCGCTCCAGCGGGGGCGCATCAAACTTTATTCCCCTCGCCGAGGTGCAGTACCAGGAGCACTCTAGCCGCGGAGTCAGAGCGCTCCACGTGCCTTGCCAGTGTGGACACGTCGTGAGTTAGAGTGCACGGGGCTGCTTTAATGTGCTCTAACTTGCAAGTGTAGCCATGCCCTTAGACTTGTGAGACCTGGTTTCAGGTCCTTGCTCCTCTACAGACTTGCTAGGTTACTTGGGACAAGTCATTTTGCCTCTCTTTGTGCCCTAGTTCCCCATCTGTAAAATGAGGATAAATAGTACTTGTCTACCACACAGATTGTAAGGCCTTCAGATACTACAGTGATGGGGGGATATCCTAAGATACATTCTCCATTGCCTCTAAGCCACACTATATCACTTGACTGAAAGCCTCGACAGCATTTGCTGCAGGTAAAGTTGGATTTTAGCTTTTACTTAAAATCATTAAAATCTTAATCAAAATTTTGAATTTACAATTCATTTTTAAGCCAAAGAAATGGAAATGTAAAGATGTCCAGCCAAAGATTAATTCTACTGAAACGTCATTTGCACAGGCTAACCCAAAGGGAAGGAGGAATGAAATTAATTTGACATGTTCATATGGGAAAGAGAATTCTACAGGAGCACTATTTTATCATGGTCACACACTGTGGCCCAAGAGCAATAGGCTTCCAGTCTGTCATTTGAAAAACCAGGTGTTCTACATCTCAGCTGGACACCACTGAACTCTATTCTGTATGTGCAGATTTTATGCGTCCATGCCAAAAAAATGGTCTGACCATTATTATCAACAGGTATCTACTACTGATGGAAATACATAGCAGAAAGACAGATGCATGATCTGCACATTCAGCAGGGCTTCTTCTTAATGAAAGCTACCAGCACTACACCAGTTTGTGAACATGGCAAATGAATCAGAAAAAACACAAAATGTATAGAGCGAGCCAAAGTTATCTCTGATGGCGCTCCATTGACTTCAGATTTAAAAGTAGCCATACTTGAACAAAAAAGCTTCAGAAACAGATTTCAAAGAGAAACTGCAAAATTAAAATTCATTTACAAATTTAACACCTTTAATTTGGTCTTGAATAGGGACTGGGAGTGGCTGGCTCACTACAAAAGCAGCTTTGCCTCTCCTGGAATTGACACCTCCTCATCAATGATTGGGAGGGGACTACATCCACTCTGATAGAATTGGCCCTGTCAGCACTGGTTCTCCACTTGTGAGGTAACTCCCTTCTCTTCATGTGTCAGTATAATAATGCCTGCATCTGTCCATTTCACTCCATGCATCTGAAGAAGTGGATTTTTAACCCACGAAAGTTTATGCCCAAATAAATCTGTTAGTCTTTAAGGTGCCACCGGACTCCTTGTTGTTTTTGTGGATACAGTGCTAACACGGCTACCACCGATACTTGACACCATGGGTGAATTTATCCCACAGTGTTGTGAGTATAAGCCAAATGTATTGGAAATTACTTTGGTGATGGTTTAGACCTGAGGTAGACAAAAATCAATGTTTTTGTTTAAATATTTTAAAAAATCCATTTATTTTAATAAAAAATATTAAATTAAATACAAGTGTGTTTTTAAAAATAAACCTATTTAAAATTAAATTTTAAATTATGACAACCTATGTTAAGACCAAAACTTACTAACATCTATTAAGATAATTTAAATTTAAATAAAAAACACTATTAAGCAGGATATATTTGCTATCAGTTTTGAAGAAAGGCGAACGACTGAACTGATGGAAGTCACTGGTAAGCACCTAGAGCCAGAGTTTGTGAAACCGTTTTTTGACAGCAGTATCTTTTCCTGCGGGTTCAGAGAGACTATTTTCTTCACTTGAGTTTATTTAACCAGTTAACTTTGAATGATCTAGTCATTAAATTGAAGAAACCAGTGGGAGCTGAAAAAGCAGGAAAGCTTGTTTTCCTCTTATAATCTAAGAATAAACACTGGGTGTGAGAGGATGAGATCTATTAATTCTAAAATCTTGAAGAACATGGTGACTAGAAACAATCCGTTCACTTCACTAACTACAGTTTAATAAAACAGTTTCAATCTCAAAATATGTTTTGATAAACTTTTTTTCCTATGTGTCCAGCACATTTAAGGTAATCTGAATGTCCATCCAAACAGAGCCTGACACAAATCATAAGTAAAAATTAATAATAACCTAGTAAATAAGAAATGTTAGAAAATAGTAAATGGTGCAAAACAAAAATGAAAAAATTGAGAATCTGAATAAATGGAAATTAAGCTATATAACTGTTTAAACAAATATATGGTAGCAAAAAGAAGAACCAAAATTTAGTGTAAATGCCATATTTAGTTCCAAATCAATATGTTTTAATAGTTACCAACCAATGATAACCAACCTTTCTTTAGGAAAATAACTAAAAACACAAATGCAAAACAAGATTAAAATCAATTATTTAAATCAAGGTTTCCTGCTTGCCAATTTAAATCATTATTAAAATTTGTGTATTAAATCAATCCAGCCTGCTTAGACATCACAATAAGTTACAACCTCGTTAGCCAGGCTTATAGCCCTGAGAGCCTTGTCTTGATACTGTTCGCAATCCCACTCCAAATAGACAGTGGCTAATAACCGCAGCACTTTAGCCTAGAAAGAAAAGACAAAGTGAATAATTAAACTCAAATGAAATAACCAAAAACAACACTTAAATATTGCACAAAAGAGTGGAAATAAAGGAGATGGAAATATAAGCTGTGGATAATATTCACTGAAGCACACTGGGCCAGGGACTGTCTTCTCTGTTACTAGAGGTACAGTGCCAAGCACAATGTGTTGCTCCTTGATTGGGACTGCTAGGCACTACCATCATATAACAATTGTATTCTTATCCCTTCTGAAGATTTGTCTTGACATGGTAAACTGGTTAAGTTTAGGTCAGGCTTTTAGTAAACGTGCTAGCTAAGCCTGACCTAAACTTGACCTTTTTCCTTCTGTAGATGCAGGATAATCTTTAGCTTAATTTAGCTGGTCAAGTTCAAAGTTCATTTAAACTAGGGAAAAGATCAAGTAACACCACATTCACTAAACCTAACCTAAATTGACCACTTTTCCCAGTCAAGACAGAGCCTATGGGTTATAACGTAATTCTTCTCCAAATACACTAGCTGGAGCAAAGTATTAATGCACAAGCTTTACGTCTTTATGAAAATCTAGGTTCAAATATGACTAAGGACACACATAGCAATGACTCGGTCTCAGACTCAGCCTAGTATCTAGTGGAGAATTATTTACACTACACTACCATTCTGTGGGACTAAAATAGCAGGAAGTGCTAAAGATCAGGATGGATAACCACTGGCAGAGCTATGAGGGGAAGTCCAAGACTGGCAAAGAGAGGCACTGGGGGTTGCAGAGCAGGACTGGCACTAATGACATCCTGCTATTAGACTGTGTGTAATTCAGAAGTTTCTGTATATTTATTTCTTACCTGCATTTCTTCCCCAGGAGAATACTTCTTATCCATTTTCCCAATATCATAGCTCTGGCTACAGTTTAAAAGAAAAGATAAGAATTGTATGGGCTAAGAGATGTAAGAAGAACTCAGTCAGCTTTCTGGACTACGCAGTGAACTCATACTTACCTTTTCCATTTCATTGATTATTAGGGCCACATAGAGCACAGAGGAAAATATTAGCTAAAATAAATGGTCACAAGATAAAAGATCCTCTGATTGATATAAAAGCATCAGAAAATAATATCCTTTAATAATATCCATGAGACTGCAGACAGGGCACATTACAGGAATAAAAATCAATAGAGATAGGACCAAGATATGTCAACTGTGCAAGCTGTGTCAGAAGCAGGCTCTAACACCTGCTAACACTTTTGAATGTCATATGGTAAAGAAAGTGATACTCTTCGGATTTAGCACTTTGGCTCAAGGTGTCCTTACAAAGGACACTGTAAGAGTAACTGAATTCATTCTTGAACTTCACAGCCTGATATGATTATCATAGGACAAGACGACAACAACAAGACAGAGCACACAATCATACATAATCTTCACCATTATCTAAGAACAGACAGGATTTAATTTGCCTTCTAAATCCCCAGATCTGAATTAAACTAAGTTCTTTCTGCTGTTTTCAAGTAAGTTAATTAAGCTTCATAACCCCACTTTGAGGTAGATACGTAGTGCTGCCCCTTTTTGAACTGAGTGGCTAGTCAAATTTCTGGGCCCTGGAGATGTTCCAGTTGGAAGTAGAAATTGATGGAGTCTGATATTTTATTTGATGCAATCTTGTTTATTTACAAGGAATGTACAAAGTCCTGCTTCTCCAAACACAGGAGAAACCAAGAACAAAAGAATCAATTTCTTAGCTTGTACCCCGAAGTCTTTATAGCCAACAGTCTGAAAAGCTCTCACTGACTTTTCTCAGGTCATGCTGTGCTCACAGACTGCTGCTTGGCTTTCTTGCTTTTTGTCTCTGCCTCTCTCTCTGTGTTGTGTGTTCTCAGTTTGTGTGTGCTCTGCCTTCCCTCTCATACACACACATTGTTCAGCAAAACCACTCTGCCCACTCAATCTAAACTCCTGGATGGGTTCACAACCCCATTTTGTCTTAGGTGAGGTGCTTCTGTTTAACACATTCTGATACTCATGTTAACTACAGGGTGCATTCTCACCCTAAGCTCAAAGAGGAGTGTGACCCAAGCAGTCACCAATACCTCTCAGAATAACAGAAATGTCATTCCCACTATACAGATGAGGAAATTTAGGCCTGGTCTACACTAAAAAGTTAAGTCAACCCAGCTACATCACTCACGGGTGTGAAAAATCCACACCCCAGAGCAGTTAAGTTAAACTGACTTAACACCCAGTGTAGACAGCGCTAGGCGAATGGAAGAATTCTTCTGTCAACTTAGTTACCACCTGTTGGGGAGTTGGATTGCCTATGAAGATGGGAGAACCCCTCCCAACAGCACAGGTAGTGTCTATACTGAAGAGCTTACAGCGGTGCAGTTGCACCACTGCCGCAGTGCCACTGTAGTGTTTCAAGTGTAGACAAGCCCTAAACCACATAGAAGGTAAGTGACCTGCTTTCAAGGTCATGTCAAATCAGTAGCAGATCCAGAAACAGAACCTAGGAGTCTTGATTCCCAGTCCTTGTTCTAAACACTAAATCACAGTATAAAAGGCCTCTGAGGTGAATGCCTGTGGGTAATTCCATAAAACTGAAGCTAGGTAACAAATGGGACATGAGTGCAAAAACTTTAGGGATGCAAAAACAAATTACATCTGTGGGCAGTGGTGGATTAACCAATGGGCCCCAGCCAACTGGGGGGGCCTCAGAATAGGGTGCCCTGCCCCCAGCAGACACGCACCGGGGCAGGGCCGAGTCTCCAAGCCCTGACCCCTCTCCCCAGCAGGAGCACCGGGCAGGGCAGGGCAAGCCCCCACACCCCGACCCTGCTCTGCTCCCTGGCAGCAGCACCGAGCAGACGGGGAAGCCCCCACGCCTAACCCCATTCTGCTCCCTGGCAGCGGTGCTGGGAGGTGGGGTGGGGCGGGGGAAACCCAGCACCCGGCCCCACTCCCCGTTTGAAGCCCCAAGCGGCACAGGAAGCCTCAGCGGCAAGACCCCGGATGGCAGCTGCCGCCCTGGGACTGGAGGAGGTCTAGCTCCCTGCTGCGGCCTCAGGGCTGGGAGAGCTCTCCCCGCTGCAGCCCCAGCGCCCTCTGTGGGGGACAGAGCTTCTCTGGTCTTGGGGCCACAGGAGTGGGGGGGAGAAAGGAGCAAAGGGGGGCTGCAGTGAGCGGGTGGAATAGGGAAGGACTGTGGGTGGAATGGGGGAAAGGGACAGAATGGTGTGGGACCCTGGGCAGGGCCACAGGCAGAAAGTGTGCGGAGGAGGGCCCCCACATGCTCTGGCCCAAGGCCCCACAAAACCTTAATCTGCCTCTGTCTACAGGAATTTATTCCCAGATCTGATACTTTCTCAGTATGAGATAACATTAATCCCACTAGATGGTGCTATAACATTCTATACAGGCAAATGTTTGTGCTTTGCAATGGTTAGTTCTGTACTCCAAAGATTTTCTCACTGGTGTTTGTGAGCACTTAGTATTCCATCTTCTAAGTAAAGAGAACAAAATAAAGAGATGTTCTCCAAAATATCAGTTTTAATGAACCCTAAACATTACTTCAAGACTTCCTTGACTCAATATCTATGATCATTAATTGTTTGAGATTAAAGGAGGCATTGTCAAATTGATTTCTTCTGAATAATTTTTTTTAAAATCTATTCTAATTTTCTGAGTCTGGCACAAGATAATTTTTCCTGATAGCCTAAATGTTCCTTTCTTAATTTTATTGCACTGCTTTCTTGGTCCCCACCTTACCACCCCTTACAATTCCTTTCCCACATTGGAATTTACACCCTATATGTAGATACTTAGCATGCTGTCATTTAGCCCAAATAGGCAGACAATTCATTTTATCTTTCCTCATAATCCAATTTCTCCAGCTTCTTAATCATTTGTGTTGCTGTTTTGTGGAGTCTCTCCAAGATGTCAACATTGGAAACCTAATAAATCTGTCAAGGTCACATGTAACAGTGAATGAGTAGTAAAGGCACCCGGCCAGTTGTGGAGCTGCCTGAGCCCTTGTAGCCCAATGAATGTGGCTGAGAACACTAAAGTAGGGAGAACTAATACATGAAACAAACTTTCATCAACAGTATAATTATGGTTTTTGGTATGTAACTCTTTTATGAGCAATTCAAAGACTACTTTTAGCAAACGCATGTAATGCTGACATGAATTATTTTTCTGCATTTTTCTACACTTTCCACATCTCTTAAGGTGCAACCATCACTATGGCATTATGAAAGGGGAAATAGCTGGGAACAATCCCCCTAGAGCACAGCCTCCTTGGGAGAATAAGTGGTATGGATAGAATTAAGGAGAGCCATGAATATTTCTACATGCAAAGAAGGGACCTCATGTCAGAACATGAAAATCCATGTGAAAGGGATTCCTGATGTTGAGATAACACTGAGGTTGACATGAAAGGATGTGCCTGTAAACAGAGAAATGCCACTGAGCTGAGTGTAGGCCTAGCTTTGCTCAGCCAAGTAGAGCTTTAGATTTGTAAGCAGAGTCTGAATGAGCTCTCTCCTGACATCTGTGATGAGCTGTGGAAGAGGACTTCAGGAGCTGATCTCATTTGCACGGGCACACCTACTCTGCCTAGTGCTCAGTATGATGTGATTGCTTGCCCAAATGATCACTTTTGGCTGGTGTTGGATCCCCAGTCTCCTTGTTATTGGGGCAGGAGTAATAAAGGGTTGTTACCCTTGTTGTGTGAATCGAGGGCAGCAGAACTGTACCTGGCATACCCTGCTGGAAGGACTCACCTTCAACGAAACAGCACTTGGTAGGCAGGGAACATGGGTTCCAAAACCCAGTGAGTTGAGAAGGGGTGGGGACAGGTACTTGCACCTGGTGGTGTGGGCCCTGCTTAAGGCTCCTAGACACCATTTGACCCTTCCTCTCTCAACTGTGTAATAAAAACACCAATTTAGACTCAACCAACAGTCTTGTTATATGCTGCAGAGCTGAAATCACGATACCTAGGTCTAGGAATTAGACCTGCTTTGGGACAGTGTCTCTGATGTAAGAGACTGCCCAGTGTGCACCAGCAGTGGGGCTCCCCCACTAACAGCTGAAATCACTGAGAGCTGTGTTAAGTGGTGGACCCTGAGACATCTTGGTGAGTGTCCAGCAGGGTGGCTGGCAGAGAGGTACAGTGAGCAGCCAGCAAGGCGGCTGGTGGAGAGGAGTGGCCAGCAGGGTGGCTGGTGGAGAGGCGTGGAAAGTGGCCAGTGGGGTGGCTGGCAGGGAGAGGTGTGGCGACTGAGTGCCCGAGCAGCGGCGCATGTAATGTGCCTCCTTACCACCCCCTCCACCCCTCCAGGGTGGGAGGTGATCTCTGCAGATGCACCACTGAACTCTGGGGCTGCACTGACCAAGAACAGCAACTGTGAGTGGGGTGCAGAGAAGGGTCAGGCATGTTAAACAGACTTTTGGGTTGCTCCACTTAAGAACCCGAGGGGAAAAGGACACTGCCCAACTTACTTGCGGGGTGGGTCTTTCGCTCATAGTTTATGTTTATGAACCTTGTTTGCAGTGTTTTCCCAAATTAATGCTAAGTTACTTCCCTTCTTTTACTAAAAAGTTTTGTTTTATTTTTTGCTAACTCAGACTCTGTGTTTGTGAGAAGGGAAATACGGCCTCTTGGTGCCCATGGGGTGGTGTGTAATTGTCGCAGGTCACTGGGTGGGGGCTCAAGACGGTTTTGTGTTGTATTGTTGAAAAGGAACCGTTAGATACTGAACCCGGCCCTTGTTCCCACCAACTCTGACTGGCAGAAGGGTTACAGATTGATTCATTTAATACTAGAGCTATATGAAAATTTTCAAACAACTTTTTCCCCATCAGGAAACTGCTTTTTCCAAAAAAAAATGTACCACAAAGAATTTTTTTTAAACAAAATTTTGCATTTTTTCAATGAAATCCAAAAACTAAAAATTGCTTTTTCCTATTCCTTCAACCGCATTTGCTATTTTCTCAGAAAAAAATACTTTGCATTTCGTTTTCCTTTTTACATTACCTGAGCCAGAAGGAGCTCTGTTCATACCCCTTCTGTTCATAGGTTTCCACTCCAAAGTTATAGCAGAGGATTGATAGATAACAGGTCTGCAATTAAAAAAAAAGTGCTTCTCCTGTTAGGTTCTTGTAATGACTTTCTGAAATCTAAGGCAGTTGAGTCTCAGGCACACTTAAAATACTTTTTATATCAAAGCTACACCCACCACTATCAGAGCTGATTTTATAGGAGGAAAAGGAATCTGACTAAAATTGTTGTATTGTTGTTCTATGGGAAACTAAAGCAGCATTAATAAATAAATCCCTCAAGGTCACACATAACAGTAGAACTGATTGAGTACATGTTGCAGCCCACTTCCATCAATAAATACAACAAGAGTACTTGAACAGGGACAACTAAAAAACACAAGAAATTAGAATAGGAAACACCAGAGAGCTAAACACTCGGGAGAGAATAAAAACCCATCACAAAAGCAGGAACTATTGCACTGTACAGTTTGGGCGAAAAGGTTCTTCCAATGTTTGATATTTCAGAATACTGCTGCTTCATCAGCTCCTCTGTGAGTAAGTGTTAGGAACCTGAGTTACCTCAGTTAAGCCTCGGACTAGAGCCCTGCGCAGATACAAAAACGTGGATCCACACCCAATCTGAATCTGCCAGGATCAACCCACAATCCAATCCACTAGCCATCTTCCACCTGTATCCACAGCTGCACCCACATCCATAGCAACAAGCCATCTCACAGGGCTAGCAACAGGGGGAGGAGGGGAAAAGAGGGAGTGGAGGAGCGGGGTCTTACAGGGAAGAGGCAGCACGAGGATGGGGACTGGGGGTAAGGGGCAAGGTGGGGGCGGGTCTCGAGGAGAAGAGGCACTGCAGAAGGGGTTGCTGGGAGGAAGGAGCGTTGCATCGCATGCTGCTCCCAGGGGGCTCGCAAGCGATGGCACATGGCAGATCAGTGCGTGTTGCATCGCAGTGCGTTGGAGGGATGGGGCGCCAGGGCCCCGCCCGCTCCAATCCCCAGGGCCGGGGACAGGCCCTGCTGCCGAGGAGCCGGTGGGCCGGGCCTGGGACTGGGAGCGTGGCCAGTGCTGCCGCGCCAGGCCATGATGGGGACGCTGGCACTGCCTGAGGGGCCCAAGCTGCTGGACAGGAAGTAGCACGACGAGCGGGTGCTGGACAGCCCCAACTCTGATCTGCTGCCCAGCCACTGGCTGCTGGCTGCCAGTCCTGAGCATGCTGCGCCCCCCAGGCTGCCCAAGCTGGACACTGCGAGCCAGGCGCCACCAGTGACTAGAACCCTGCCCAGTTGTATCTGCAGCCGATCCACTATCTGCAAAAACGGTCTGTGGATAGCGGATATCTGCAGATTTGCAGGGCTCTACCTGGGGCTAGCCAGTTTGGCAGCAGAATCACCTGACTGGCCAGCCCAGCCCACCCAACTGGCTTCAGGATCGCTACAGGTCTGCATTTAAGCTCAGCAGCAGCAACAAGTTGCTGGCAGCTCAACACTTACGCCTGCAGCTGTGATCCTATATGCCTTCTTCCCAGCCTTGCTCCACCCCTGCTCAGTTCCCAGCTCTGGCCCTGACCCCTGGTTCCTAGCTCCATCTCTGATCCTCAGCAATTCCCCCGGCCTCTGACACTGATTCCAACCACTAGGTCTGACCGCCACTGCTCCAATCACTAGGCATAACTGCCCACACCCTGGTCCGTGAAAGTTTGAGCAGCCCAAAAAGACAAGATGTAATTTAGCTGCACAATGGACCACACTAAAGTTGATGCCTCTTTGGCAGAGTTAGCGAGCACCCTGAAGAATCTATTAAAGCCAGGTCCACGCCCTTCAGGCACAGAATGTAGTGCCGCAGGCACAAGCCACGTCATCAGTGACTCAGGCTCCCTGAGTACCCAAGATCCCAACTGTCTGACAAGCTTGATAGGGACTGTGGAAAATACTGTGGGTTCTTAAACCAGCGCCAGTTCCTGTTCCTGCTGTGCCAACAGTCATTTCCTGCCTACCAAACCATAGTGGGACTCGTCATTAGTCTGCAGACTGGGGAAGCATTGACCTGGGATTCTCCACTGCTTGAGAAATCTAGTCCCCTCTTGAGTCAGTTCAAGGAATTTGTCCAAGCCACTTCAATGACCTTCAACAACCCAAATGGTAACATACAGCAGAAGCCATGCACCAGGTATTGAAGCAAGGATGCCAGCTGGTTGCTCACTACGCTGCAGATTTTCAGCACCTGGTAACAGACACAAACTGGAACAAGGCAGCTCAGTGCTATCACTTCCAGCTGTGATGGACTCAAGGAGGAGCTGGCACAGATAGAATCCCCAACTGGGCTGGATGCATTTATCCAGCTAGGCATCAAGATTGCCAATAGCTTATTGTAATGCTGCTAAGAACAGAGGATGGCTTCTTGACCCACACCTGTCTTAACAGAACCAACTAGCCAGCAGTCAGCACGCACTTTACAGCATGAACTTCTGCAAGCAGATGTGGTCTACAAGCATTAAGCTGATTGGGGTCACCAGGCTGCACCTAACTTTAGCATTGGTCATCTGATCCGGTTATCAATCAGCAAGGTCTGGTTATCAACTCAGAATCTCAAATCAACCTGAGCATCAGCTAAGCTTGATCACCAATACCTAAGCCCATCCAAGATTCTCAAGCAGATCAATCCAGTGACATTCAAGATTCAATTATCAGAGTCAGTGAAGACCCATCCTCTGACCAAACTCCCTCTTAAAACATTACCTAGAGACCTTCCCAGGAAAGGTTGAGAGCCGCTGTCCTAAGCCATCAAGTTTAACATTACTTAATGGAGGAGTTTCATGTAACATTTAAAATGAAATGAAAAGGAGCAATACAAATACCCCAGTGAGTCACTTTAATGATTCATCCAATGATTGCAGCTTTGTCCATGCAACTAGAATGAAAGCAGAACTCCTCAAATCAGTTACACTCAGATACTCTTAAGGATATGCAGAGATTTTCACAGAAACCAGTTAAATCCCATTCAACCACAACATGCACAGTGCCACATTTCACTTTCAAAAGTCATATTTCAGCCTTCATCCATCCCTTTAGATTTTAGAGACTAATCAATTTATTTGAGCATAAGCTTTCGTGAGCTACAGCTCACTTCATCGGACACATCCGATGAAGTGAGCTGTAGCTCACGAAAGCTTATGCTCAAATAAATGGGTTAGTCTCTAAGGTGCCACAAGTACTCCTTTTCTTTTTGCAAATACAGACTAACACGGCTGCTACTCTGAACCCTTTAGATTTTATTACTTACACTGTAGAGTAGTGGTGGGCAACCTGTGACCCGCAGGCTGCATGCGGCCCGTCAGGGTAATCTGGTAGCGGGCCGCGAGATAGTTTGTTTACATTGACCGTCCGCAGGGACGGCCACCCGCAGCTCCCAGTGGCCGCAATTCACCATTCCCGGCCAACGGGAACTGCAGGAAGCAGCAAGAGCAGGTGAACTTTGAAGAAACAAATGTCCTTAGTACAAAAGAACAAGCAAAGGAAAGACACAGAATAGATGTACAGAGAATTGTCTTGATAAGTATTTTTCAGAATTTTCTGAGACATCAGTAGCTCCTTGAAAAGCTGCTTTCTTTCTTGTTAATATTAAACTTTTGGAAGGACACAAAAGAACTGATTTCACTGACCTGTTTTGGCAGCCTTGTCAACATATCTTTGCAGCGTTGCAAACATGTCACTGCTTTCTGAAAATACCCTTGAACAACTGCCTAAGAAAGCAACAGAACATGCCAATAAATTGTTAGAATAAAAACAATTTGTCTTTAAATACCCTCTCAGCTCACAATACAGTGCAACTCACTATACTGTAAGTGGAGAGATAACAAAAACAGCAAGACACACTGTGAAATTCTGAGGTTATAGTGCGTGAACATGTAGGATCATGTGATCATTTCCTTCCAATGCTAAAATTGCCATGAAGATACAAGGCAGAGGATCCTACTGCATGTAGTCAATGCCCCTCAGTGGGGCGATGAAGAGGAGAAGGATGCTGGCTTATGATTTTTGGGCCTCTTCCATGAATACAGTCCCTGAGAGGGTCACACACAAAAAAACTCCAATAAAATGCAGTTGGTGAGTCACCATAGTAAAAAGTTTGGGAACACAGTTCAGCAAATCTGATCTCCAGACACACTGACCCCTCCACTGGCTCCCTGTGCAACTTTGGGATTGAGGCCTTCTCCTATTTGTACCCCAATTTCTGTACCACTTTTTAGTTTTGCCAACCCCAACTATTCAAAAATCATGGGTGGCTTACAAATCATGAGGTTTTTTTATTTTTTTTAATTTCTTTTTGGTGCTTTAGAAGGGTACACTTGCGTCATTTTCAAACTTTTCTTCTTAAGGACTACAAATTTACTTTTATTAAAATTATTTTTAAGAAAACTGAGATTCTCGCCTATTCACATGATTTGCAGGGGTTGGAGCTTTAAGAAAAATCACCAAATGTCGTGAGACTCATCTTAAAATCATGAGTTGGCAACGATGACCTCCCTACTTATATATAAAAAACACTGTACATAAAAAATAGTTTATATATGCGTGTGTGCATAGTTAGCATAGCTAAAGATTACCATCTAGTGGCACATTCAATAAAGTTGTTATTATGCACTGCAAGTAGCTTCCTGTGTGCAGCTTTTTAACACCTCTTAGATCTTGGCTATTTGTGATCTAGATGCAATGTTGCACTTAAGTATTATTTGATTACTTTAGTGACAGAATATTGGTACAGAGATGTGTGGTTTTGAATTTACGTATCTCACTAAATATATGTTGCACTGCTGTGGATGTGGAGATCCTGACTCAACCCCAACATCAGATATCTTGCTTCTTCAGCCAGTGAAGCACAGACCTTTGTAGGAGGTGACTCAGGCCTCAAAAAGATAGCTGTCCATTTTATAAACACTCCTGCGAGCTAAATCACAGAAGGTATGTCTACACAGCAAAAAAAAAAAACCATGGCTGGCCTATACCAGCTGACTCAGGCTAGTGGTACTTGCGCTGAGGGGGCTGTTTTATTGCTGTGTAGACTTCTGGGCTCGAGCTGGAGCCTGAGTTCTAGGACACTCCCATCTCGCAGGGTCGTAGAACACAGGCTCTAGTTCAAGCCAGGCGTCTACACAGCAATGAAACAGCCCCACAGCCCCCGCCAAGTCAGCTGGCACAGGCCAACCGCAGGTGTCTAGTTGCTGTGTAGACATACTCTAAGTCTTCATGAAATGAAATGAACAACTTTGCAGGATTATGATAAATTAGTGGAGTTACATGTCGAAAAAATAGGTATATTAAGAATGCTTAAATTACTGCAACACTGAGGGGTCAAATCTGAGACCTTACAGCAGATCTAGGAAACTTATCTTTCCAGTTTAATGACAGGAACTCACACTTCTAACAACTGAGTCAAAGTTCCAGTATGATCATTCATACATTCCATATGCCCCAGTGACCTACAAAGGGAAACCAGCCAGGACACGTACTGATTCAGCCTGATAAGACAGTACTTTGAACAGGTCCTTCTCTACATCAGCTTTGTGCACCTGAATATCTGCCTCACCACTGCTCCTCTTCATTAATTGGGCATATAGTTTTTCTAGACTCTGGAAAAGAAAACATAAGCACCCAGAAAGCTGTTACTCAATTGTAGCACTTGCTAGTAAGAGTGTTTGCAGGAGACTGTACCTAGCCAGAAACTTACATTTATGGCAATCACAAGAAATCCATCACCAAGGGCGGCTTTTCCAACATCCACCCACCCTTTTCCAGTCTTCATGGTCATCTGAAGCAGAAAAGGAACGTGTTTTGTGAAAATTCAACCCAAATCATTTCTCACTTGTTCTTTATCCTCGGCATCGTCAACCTCTGAAGAACAAAGGAAGCAGAATTGCACTGGGGGAAAGATCCTGACTGAAAGACATTCAGCCAGTAAGACTGTTGGAACATGTGGTGAGATTCACCTTTGCTTTGTATTCACTTAGCTTGTTAAATTAGGTGTTAGTTGCATTTTACCTTTTATTTCCTTGTAACCAATTCTGACTTATATCCCTCATTACTTGAAGTCACTTAAAATCTATCTTTCTATAGTTAATTTTTGTTGTCATTGTTTTATCTAAACCAGTATAAGATTGAAATGTTTGGGAAACTCCATTTGGGATAACAAGACCTGTGCATATCATTTTCTATTAATAAATGACAGACCTGATATGAGCTCGTATCATCCAGGAGGGTGCTGGGCAATACAAGACACACGTTTCTGGAGGAAATCTGGAACTGAAAGTTTGCTGGTGTTGCCTTGTAGTGTAATTCTATAGTACTCATGGAATATAGCAGGGAGTGATTTACATGCTGGAGGCTGCGTGAGAGCAGACTTGGACTGGTTATTTTCACAGCGAAGCAGGGTAAAAGGCTGCAGAATTGAGGGGACACAGCTATCCATCAGTCCAGATCGTATCCTGGGTAATGTCTCAAAAGGGTCCCCTGTTCTTTGCAAACATCTCTCATCTCAGAGCTGACAAACTCACTATGCCAAACATGTCTTAAGAGATATTTATCCATAAATAGTAACATATAAGGTATCTACAGAACGCTCGTAACTTGTCAAGATTCATAATTATTGTGAGATGCATGTATGGGTAATATTTAAGGAATAACGTATTTATTTTGAAAGTTTGCCTTATGGACCTGGAGTACAAACACCAAGAGATAATGTGTCTTGGTGATAGCCCATTCGAGCAAAGAGAAGTTGTCACCACTCCCTGTTTGGCCAGTGATGCAATTTAAGGTTCAATTCTTTAGCCTTGTGCAGTACTAAGACTGTGAATGGGAAACCATCAGAGGTAACAAACAACAACTGAAACCACTTAAATAGTTAAAAAAAAATAAAACTTTAACCAAGACTGTAGGTTGCTCGATCTATAAATAGAAACAAAAGGCTGTTTTCAGTATAACATATGGGAGGGAGAGGACTCTGTATCCATTCACTGAGAAAAACCCCTTATAGAGCAGGGCTGCTTTCATGAACATTTGGATCCTCGTTCTTGAGAAACCAGCCAGCTCTGCAACAGACTGAATTTTGGAGGGAAATCTACTTTTCTATCACACTCTCGTTCCTAGTTAAATTCTTATATTGTCTTAAATAAATCTTATTTTGTTTTATTGTAAGTGCTCACAAGTGCTGTGCGGTTACAGAAGCAGTGATTAAAGATAAAACTGGCAAACTGAAGTACCTACTTCTTGGAAGCAAGGATCTGGAATTTTTGGGAGTAGCAATGTCAGAGGGACTGGGGTTTACTCACTGTTAACCTGCAAGGTGAAGTTAGGGCTAGCACAGCCCAGAGCAGTGGTAACCAACCTGAGCCTGAGAAGGAGCCAGAATTTACCAATGTACATTGCCAAAGAGCCACAGTAATATGTCAGCAGCCCCATCCACATCAGCTCCCCACCCCGCTCCCAGCACCTCCCGCCCACCAGCAGCCCTGCCAATCAGTGCCTCCCCCTCCCTCCCTCCCTGCACCTCCCGATCAGCTGTTTCGTGGCGTGCAGGAGGCTCTGGGAGGGGAGGGGGGAGGAGCCAAGGCATGACAGGCTCAGGGGAGGGAGTGGGAAGGGGTGGAGTTGGGGCAGGGCCTGTGGCAGAGCCAGGGGTTGAGCAGTGAGCACCCTCCGGCCCATTGGAAAGTTGGTGCTGTAGCTCCAGCCCAGGAGTCAGTGCCTAGACAGGAAGCCACATTTTAACTTCTGAAGAGCCGCATGTGGCTCCGGAGGATAGTACTTAAGTGACTGAAAGCCTAGCAGTGTCAGGGAGCTGACACACCCAGCTAACACAAGAAAGACTCACTGTTGCTGGAGGCAGGGGGTAACAAGGTGACCCACAGTCCTGGGTATCCCAAGAACCATCACAGGTACACAGATACCTCAGCAGGGGTGCCAATTGGGGGGCAGGGGAGAGCAGGAGGAGAGCCCCCCATCCCGAGTTTCCTATAGGAGGTGTGTGAGCTCCCAGGTGGAGCTCTTAACTACAGCACAACATTAGTGTGAAATGTACGGTCTGCAGAGGAGAGATGCCCCTGGGGCAGGGAGTCAGTATTTTCTTTACAAACAGAGGCAGGGTGATTAAGGTAAGAAAGGGCTGGTGATTAATGATCTGAAAATCTAGCCTGTAAAACAGGAATCCCAGGGTGGGGGTGCGTGTTTTAGAGCCAACGCAGGGGACTCAGAAAAAATACAGCCAAGCCCTCTGAGCCAAGGTTACATTCAGAAAAGGGGGAGGTTTGGAGGTGTAGGTGAAAAGAAGGGGCAAAAACCCAGGGAAGGGATAGAAGTGGTACAGAGACGTTCCCACTCTACCTGTGGGTACTTATGTGGCCCCACCGCCATAGTATCTGAGCGCCTCACAAGATCTAACCTATTTCTCCTCACAGCCCCTCGGTGAGGTCGAGCAGTGCTGTTATCACCATTCTACAGGTGGGGCACTGAGGCACACACAAACTAAAGGCCAGATTTTCAAAAGTATTTAGGCACCTAGTGAGATTTTCAAAAGCACCTAGAAGGTTACGTGCTTTGTAAACGCCACTAGATACCTAGCAGCATCTTTGGATGCCTAAAAACCTTTGAAACTCTGTCCCTAAGGCACCGGCCTGAGGTCATACAGAAAGTCCATGGGGAGGACTAGAACTCAGGTCTTTCAGGACCAGTTCCCTATCCAGTAGACCAGCTGCTCTCTCTGCTGCATGCTGCAAAAAGAGGAACCTGATAGATGGGAGCAAAACCAACGTGGCCAGTTCTCTGAGACTCCAGCAAACGGTCCCAGGAGATTGGGATGGAGGTCATGATTGACAGCATGAAAATCAGCACAAAGGTCAGAAAGGATGGAGAATGAGAATCAGATGAGAGGAAACTGCTTAACTCCAAAGGGGTGGCAGGTTCTGCCCCATGCTGGGTTGTAGAGCAATGGCTGCTATGCAATTTTACATTTTAACTGAAAACCATTTTGTTTTGTCATTTTTTGTTCTAGGTTTGAGAAAAGGAAATAATCAGAAAGTGTCATAAGTATCAGATGTGTTTATGCCTCAAATTTTTAGGGTTTCAGCTATATCCAGGCCAATTCCAGAACAAAGAACAGAAATTACACCCACAGAGTCCATAAAGTCAATGACTATTGTCATGATTTGTATTATTCACTGGGCACCATCTGTGTGCCCAGCACTGTTCAGAATATGCCAGACAATATAGTCCCTGAGAGCCAGTGTGTATAAAATGTGTAGCCCCGGATAAGATGGCTCAGATATTTAAGTATGAAGTGTATAGTTATTAAGAATTAGTAGGAGAAGCAAAAGTGGATGGGAATCTGGGAGGCAGTGACCATGAGTTGGTTGAGTTCAGGATCCTGACACAGGGAAGAAAGGTAAGCAGCAGGATATGGACCCTGGACTTCAGGAAAGCAGACTTCAACTCCCTCAGGGAACGGATGGGTAGGATCCCCTGGGGGACTAACATGAAGGGGAAAGGAGTCCAGGAGAGCTGGCTGTATTTCAAGGAATCCCTGTTGAGGTTACAGGGACAAACCATCCCGATGTGTCGAAAGAATAGTAAATATGGCAGGCGACCAGCTTGGCTTAACGGTGAAATCCTAGCGGATCTTAAACATAAAAAAGAAGCTTACAAGAAGTGGAAGGTTGGACATATGACCAGGGAAGAGTATAAAAATATTGCTCGGGCATGTAGGAATGAAATTAGGAGGGCCAAATCGCACCTGGAGCTGCAGCTAGCAAGAGATGTCAAGAGTAACAAGAAGGGTTTCTTCAGGTATGTTGGCAACAAGAAGAAAGCCAAGGAAAGTGTGGGCCCCTTAATGAATGAGGGAGGCAACCTAGTGACAGAGGATGCGGAAAAAGCTAATGTACTCAATGCTTTTTTTGCCTCTGTCTTCACTAACTAGGTCAGCTTCTAGACTGCTGCGCTAGGCATCACAACATGGGGAATAGATGGCCAGCCCCTCTGTGGAGAAAGAGGTGGTTAGGGACTATTTAGAAAAGCTGGACGTGCACAAGTCCATGGGGCCGGACGAGTTGCATCTGAGAGTGCTAAAGGAACTGGCGGCTGTGATTGCAGAGCCATTGGCCATTATCTTTGAAAACCCGTGGCGAACGGGGGAAGTCCCGGATGACTGGAAAAAGGCTAATGTAGTGCCAATCTTTAAAAAAGGGAAGAAGGAGGATCCTGGGAACTACAGGTCAGTCAGCCTCACTTCAGTCCCCGGAAAAATCATGGAGCAGGTCCTCAAAGAATCAATCCTGAAGCACTTACATGAGAGGAAAGTGATCAGGAACAGTCAGCATGGATTCACCAACGGAAGGTCATGCCTGACTAATCTAATCGCCTTCTATGATGAGATTACTGGTTCTGTGGATGAAGGGAAAGCAGTGGATGTATTGTATCTTGACTTTAGCAAAGCTTTTGATACGGTCTCCCACAGTATTCTTGTCAGCAAGTTAAAGAAGTATGGGCTGGATGAATGCACTATAAGGTGGGTAGAAAGTTGGCTAGATTGTCAGGCTCAACGGGTAGTAATCAATGGCTCCATGTCTAGTTGGCAGCCGGTGTCAAGTGGAGTGCCCCAGGGGTCAGTCCTGGGGCCGGTTTTGTTCAATATCTTCATAAATGATCTGGAGGATGGTGTGGATTGCACCCTCAGCAAATTTGCGGATGATACTAAACTGGGAGGAGTGGTAGATACGCTGGAGGGCAGGGATAGGATACAGAGGGACCTAGACAAATTGGAGGATTGGGCCAAAAGAAATCTGATGAGGTTCAATAAGGATAAGTGCAGGGTCCTGCACTTAGGACGGAAGAACCCAATGCACAGCTACAGACTAGGGACCGAATGGCTAGGCAGCAGTTCTGCGGAAAAGGACCTAGGGGTTACAGTGGACGAGAAGCTGGATATGAGTCAGCAGTGTGCCCTTGTTGCCAAGAAGGCCAATGGTATTTTGGGATGTATAAGTAGGGGCATAGTGAGCAGATCGAGGGACGTGATCGTCCCCCTCTATTCGACATTGGGGAGGCCTCATCTGGAGTACTGTGTCCAGTTTTGGGCCCCACACTACAAGAAGGATGTGGATAAATTGGAAAGAGTCCAGCGAAGGGCAACAAAAATGATTAGGGGTCTGGAACACATGACTTATGAGGAGAGGCTGAGGGAACTGGGATTGTTTAGTCTGCAGAAGAGAAGAATGAGGGGGGGGTTGATAGCTGCTTTCAACTACCTGAGAGGTGGTTCCAGAGAGGATGGTTCTACAGTATTCTCAGTGGTGGAAGAAGACAGGACAAGGAGTAATGGTCTCAAGTTGCAGTGGGGGAGGTTTAGGTTGGATATTAGGAAAAACTTTTTCACTATGAGGGTGGTGAAACACTGGAATGCGTTATCTAGGGAGGTGGTGGAATCTCCTTCCTTGGAAGTTTTTAAGGTCAGGCTTGACAAAGCCCTGGCTGGGATGATTTAATTGGGGATTGGTCCTGCTTTTGAGCAGGGGGTTGGACTAGATGACCTCCTGAGGTCCCTTCCAACCCTGATATTCTATGATTCTATGCACATGTTAATATCTATGAGTGGAGGCAACAGAAGTTTTACTGGATTACGGACTAGAAGATTTGACCCTCCAACTTTCATTCAAGAGGAAGAGCTGCTCAGAGCACCTGTGCCTGTTTATTTCCCTTTCCTGCCTGCAGTGGCCCTGATATACCTCAGAAGTCTCAATTTTTGTCTCAACTTTAAAATATAGAATTTTCTTAGTGTTTGGATTTAGTCTCCTGTGAGAACTGCAACTCAGTCGCTGTCGTGTTGTGTTTCAGAGCCTTCTGGAAACTAACGAGCCTTTAAACAGAAGGGAAAGCAGTGTTACCAAGGCTCATGCTTTTGTCATGAGTCTCATGATAATTGTTTTCCTTAAAGCTCCAGCTCCTGGAGTCAAGGGGATATGTGATGATTTCAGCCTTCGTTCTGTGGAAGTATAACATTGTATAAGGGGACATGCTGGATACATTGTATATGAGAGCGCATGCCAAAACATGTTACAAAGTATCTGAGGGAGCACACATAGGGACAGTTAGCTTTTGAATGGAGAAGCAATTAAGATAGAGCCAGCACGTCTAAGAAGCAGGCATCAGAATGGAAGGTGTGAAGGGCAATTAGTTAAGTTAACTGGAAGCTGTTAAAGGAGATTGTTAAGGGTGACAGGTAATTGAAGATACGTGACTGGTCTCAGGGATCTTGAAGGGTGGTGACTAAAATCTTTTTCTTCTTTTGTCTGTAACTTCTCTGTAACTTGTTCTCCGAAAAACTGTATAAATTAAGAGACACAAGCCCCACTCGGGGGGCTCACTTCTAAATTTATTAGCAGAGCAGCTTTGCTAATAAAACAGAGTGGTCTGATAAATTGTGAGTCTGAGTCAAACTTTGACAATTCTTAAAAAAAAATGATGTTTCTAGCCCTTGTGGCTGTGGAGAAAGCTTCAAAATGTAACCCCAGTGCACCCTAAAGGCTCAAAAAGCAGAAGGCAAATAGAAAGAACACCAAATCTGTTATTTTTACATAATCTCATGAGTTTAAAGCCAATCTCGTGATTTTTGGTGATCCTGATTCAAGATTTTTGAACATTTGGTATTGGCAACACTGTGAAAATGAAAGTGACTTGAAATTGTCACTTTCCCTCCTGTTTAAGGTCAGTTTCTAGTCTATTATTTGTAGTGAGGTAACACCCCAACAACCCCAGGCAGGTGCAGTATAAATTCTGAGGGCTTTGCCCTAGTTGGATGTTTCCAAAGTTAAACAATCTATTCCAAGACTGATGAACTGCAAAAAAGTGATAAAAAGTAATCTAGATTTTTCTACAGTTGTTTCAATTGTTGTATTCAAGAGTTAGTAACAAAGAATATACATTACAATTTTAAACCTAACCAGTGTCCCTCAAGTGACTTAACAAAAGATGTGAGAACATCTTAGTATTAGAGCTGAGTGGGTCTAATATTTATTTAATCCTCTTTTTTTTATATAGGAATTAGATACAGTGCCCTAACAGCTAATTTCTAAATTATTATCTGCAAAAAACCCTAGAGTTTTCAGGTGCCTAAGTAGCCCCTGGATTCCCAGTTAAAGTTGCATTCCCTAACAAAATATGAAATGGGACCCCTGTACCTCAGCCTGCTTAGTACCATGGCAAACACACCATTAAAAATCCTTTTACCCTTTATACCCACAAGAAGGAAAAATACCTAAAGCATTTAAATTGTAAAGTATTAAATAAGGCTTTAACTTCAACAATGCTTGTTCCTTTTCCCTTTAACTGGAGAGACTTCTTAGAAGGAAAAACCCCTTTATATGACAGTCTCTTAGAGAAGTGATTTTCAAACTTTTTTTCTGACAACCCAGTTGAAGAAAACTGTTGATGCCCAAGACCCAACAGAGCTGGGGATGAGGGGTTTGGAGTTGGGGGGGGGGCTCAGGGCTGGGACAGAGGTTTGGGATGTGGGGGTGAGGGCTGTGGGGTGGGCTGGGAATGAGGGGGTCAGGGCTCTGGGCTGGGGGTGCAGGCTCTGGGTTGGAGCCAGGATGAGGGGTTTGAGTTGTAGGAGGGGGTCTCAGGACTATGGCAGGGGGCTGGGGTTGGGGCACGGGGGTGCAGAGGCAGGCTTCAGTCCTGTCCTGGCACCGTAGACTGCGCTGTGCCCTGGAGGCAGCAGCAGGTCCAGCTCCTAGGCAGATGCACGCAAGTGGCTCTCGCCCACAGGCACTGCCTATCCCCCCGCCCCAGCTCCCATTGGCCGGTGCTCAGGGCAAGGGCAGAGTTCCATGCCCCCCCGCCGCCTAGGAGCCAGACCTGCTGCTGGCCACTTCCGGGGTGTCAGAACAGGTAGAGACTAGCCTGCCATAGCCGGGCAGCACCGCCGACAGGACTTTTAATGGCCCAGTCGGCAATGCTGACCAGAGTCGCCGTGACCCAGTTCCTTTGATTCCATGACCCAGTTCTGGGTCGTGACCCATGGTTTGAAAACCACTGTCTTACAGGATATAAAGCAGGGATCGGCAACCTTTGGCACCTGCCACGTCCACAGGTTTGGCTGATCGCAGCTCCCACTGGCTGCGGTTCGCCGCTCCAGTGGCGGCCAGGAAGTGGCGGGAAGTGGCGGCCAGCATGTCCCTCGGCCCGCACCACTTCCCGCAGCCCCCATTGGCCTGGAGCAGCGAACCACAGCCATTGGGAGCTGCAATAGGCCGAACCTGCAGATGCAGCAGGTAAACAAACCAGCCCAGCCCGCCAGGGGGCTTACCCCGGTAGGCTACGTGCCAAAGGTTGCCGATCCCTGATATAAAGATGGTAATAACTGTCGTTTTCAGGGAAAAGAAGATGTTAGTTCAGATGGGCTGGAGCTGTTGTTATTGGCCATGTTAAAGTTTGATTCTGTTTCCTAAGAAAATAAAAGAAGACAAACACACAAAAGGGGAGAACAGCAAAGATAAAAATGTAGTTTATGTCTTTGGTGTTGACTTTCACTTGCAACCTCATTGTTCGAAAAACACAGGCATACCACCATTCCTATCAGCCACTCCAAGACTTGCAAACTTGTACACCAGAACCAGGCGGTTAGGGCATTCCATTTAGCTACCTCTTCTTTTTGGTCACAGCCTTACATCAGTGTTGCAAAATACAGTCTTGGCTGGCTAAGCCAGACTCTTATTAGATAGAAGGAAACAGGAGAGGAATAGGTGAGAGAAGAAATAAGGTGGGGAAGGAAAAGATCACACAAGGGGTGTATGTGACAGTCTCACCTCCCAGATGGTATCTGAGAGTTAGCTAGAGCCAGTGGAGGTGTTAGTATCATCTGGGTCCCTCTCTCTGGCCTGATCAGGACATCCATCAGGATTAGGATGAAGAAGGTACTGGGACCCAAGAGACAGTGGGGGGCAACAGCCAACATTGTGAAGACCGCTCCTTCCTCTTCTCTAGTCTTTCCGTCAGCCAGCATTATGGTAGCCCTCTTTTCCCCAAAAAGTCTCTTTTGGGGACCCCAAAAGGGGAGCGTGAATGGACGAGCAGCCCATTTTCTCATCATTTTGTCCACCAACCAGGCCTAGTGTCTGACACACCAATTTTTGTTCACTGATTTCCGGTTCCACACTTTTCTTGTTTACCAAGCATGATCTTAATACACTCCTTGAGTTATATCAGTAGGCATTTTTGCTTGGCCTAATTCAGTCTGTCTCGCTTTTGCACCTTTTCCCATCAACATTTGTTGTTACAGGTTACTGTGGCATTTTATGAACTTGCACTCACTTTTTACAGTTGAGCTCATAATTAGGGTAAATTTGTAGGCCCAGTTATCACGACAGGATGTATTCTTTTGCATAAAGTACTGAAGCAGTAATTTACTTCTTTCACAATATTTTATTGGCTGGGTAAGGCAGAGCTAGTGCCATTAATTTCCATGTGGGAGACCTCAGCAACTCATGTTCTCACCATGGATTAAGGGGTGTTATGCTGGTTTTCTATGGAAGTCAACAAGGAATCCAGTTGCACCATAAAGACTAACAGATGTCAATGGAAGTCAAGGCTCATAATGGTATGGCTGAGAAACCCCTAACTATAATGGCTCAACCAGGTATCATTGTGATAACACAGGTCCAATTTTAGAAGATACATCCCTCAGAAATATAATTTCACTCACTTTCCTGAATTACTCTATCATTTGAAAGTACCTTTCCAAGATTTCCCTTGGAACCCACCATACTGCACTTGCATTCTCACCATTTAGCTAGACTTACCAAAATCTGCCTTCGCACCATCTCCTCTGGAGGATCGCTGCCTTCACACAGGCACACTAGCCTGCAAGAAACATGGCGCACTGCAAGAAAACAATGCATGCATACATAAGGATGGGCCACTTCCCCTGTTCTTTCAAGCCCTTATGAACTCCAACTCTAAAATCAGACTATGGAGAAGCTACTTCTTCACCAACTGATGCAATCAGAAACAATCATTTTTTAGGTAATGTAAATTCCCATTAACCTAACAACCAGAACACTATTGTGTGCTGTCTGTCCCGTATAACCAGAGTAAAATGGAATTCAGCATAATAGCTTACAACTGATGTTTTTATAACTACAAATCTCATAGAGCAGATCCGCTGCAGACTAGAAGCTCCAGCTCCACATCATACCCAAGCACCACACCAATGGGAAAGCGCCCAAGAGACTGCAGCCAGCTTGGAAACCTTACTCCACTGTAAAGTATGATGGGTAGTATATGTTTCTACCATGTGGGACTTAACCATGTTCCCATAGGCCCCGACTCCATGGGTGCTCCGGGGCTGGAGCACCCACGGGGAAAAATTGGTGGGTGCTCTGCACCCACCGGCAGCACCCCACCCCGCCTCCCACCCCAGCTTACCTCCACCTCCACTCCACCTCCTCCCCTGAGCGCACCGTGTGCCTGCTTTTTCCCCCTAGCTCCCAGCGCTTGCTGCCGCGAAACAGGTGTTTCGCGCGACAAGTGCTGGGAGGGAGGGGAGGAGCAGGAACAGGGAGGGGGTGGAGTTGGGGCGAGGACTTTGGGGAAGGGGTTGGAATGGGGGCGGGTCTGGGGGTGGGGGAGTTGAGCACCCACCGGCGTGGGGAAAAGTTGGCACCTATGCACGTCCCCAATGAAGTCAACAGAAGTTTTGTTATTAACTTAATTGGAATAGACTTAGACTCTCCATATTTGGGAGCAGATTCACCTAGTCTTTATCTTGGCATAAATCCTGGAGGTCTGTGGCAGCAAATAATTCTGCAAGGGACAAGGCTATAGAGGTGCATAGAAGTCAAAATCTTAGCTATGCCCAGAGAATCATTAGAGTACAGTGCAGCCCACAAAGCAGGGTGGAACTAGCTGGGAAGGGAACATGACCAGGGAATGGCCTGATTCAGCACCTTCTTTCTGTAGCTTCTACAAAGTTCCAGGAGGATTAAAGCTTGTCCTAAGCAGAAACCCCAAGGAAAGGCAACTGCGAAAACACAGCCTGCCCATCATCAGAGTGAATCTCTCTCCATCTCTTGAGCATGGAGATTAGCTGGTACAAGAAGTGTAATTTAGGCACATGGGTAAACATTTTGTAATGAATGAATAACAAACAAACAATAACAATGGACATCAGGGTAAACACCATGATGCAATTCATTTATTATTGCTTGTTAAGAATCAACAGTGTACTGCTCTGAGGAACTTAGAATTTAGCAACCACAAGCATGCACGACCTAAATTTTTTATCTCACCTAAAAGATAGCAACAGCAACAACAGAGTCTACTAGCGCAATGCTGGGGCATTGGTTCAGTACTGATTGAGGCAGCAGGTACCACTTACTAAGTTACAAACATTTCCTGCAGCACTTGGGTTCTCTTTCTGTCTAGATACTAAGGTATTTTCCTGAACCATCCAAGTACTGAGCAGACCTGACCATGCGTAAAGGTGATTTACAAAAAATATAATTGAACCTGTACCCTTTTTGTTTGTTTGTGACATATACAGAAAGCCTGAAAGGTTTTCTGCTTGTTTTTTTACAGTAGAAATTCAGATCTTATGTATGCTGGAAGACTCAAGGGTGACATGAGAATATATGATACAACATCACAAGAGACAGAAGATTAAAAGGTGCAGCAGGCAAGAGAGGAAGTGAATTTTAGCCATTGTTTAAAACTGCATTTTTTGCTCGCTTTTGTTAATATCTATTTATCAAATATGTCTAGTGAACATTTGGAAGGAAGTCCTAGATAAAGATGCAATACCCTAATATTTCTATTACACTGGGAGTGCTCATGTGTCCTGAGAAACAGTACTAACCTACTCCATAACTGTTGCTCTTTGAGATGTGTTGCACACGTCCATTCCATTCTTGGAGTCTGAGTGCCCAGTCAGAAACATCTGCCCTCAGCAATGCCTGTTGGGCGGCTCAAGATCCCCTGCTGACACATGCCACTGCGTGCAGGTATAAAGGGCATAGCCACCCATGGCCTCCCTCAGTTCCTTTTTGCCGTAACTCTGATGTAGAGACATAGGAGGGCAGGTCATGGAATGGACATCTCAAAGAATAACTGATATAGAACTGGTTACCATTTTTTCTTAAACTGATTGCATATGTGTATTCCACTCTTGGTGACTCACAAGCCATAGAACAAGAGGCAGGATCAGAGTATATTTCAATAAAGATAGAGAACAACTCAACCCACTCTAGCATCGTCTCTGCAGTCTTAAGCTACAGCATAATGGGAGGCAAACATGTGGACTGAGGACCAGATTACTGTTTTTGGTTTACAAATATCTGCAACTGGATCTTGTGCCAGAAAGGCCGCCAAAGTTGATTTTGACCTTGTCACATAGCTGTAACTAACAGGTAGAGCGACATTTGCCAAATAACAGCACATGTATATGCAAGATGTGATCCAGGAAGAAATTCTCTGGGTGAAGAATGATTGACCTCTTACTCTGTCAGCCACTGATATGAACAGTTGAGAAAATTTTGAAAAATGTCTGGTTCTATCTGGGTAAAATATCAAGACCCTTCTGACGTCCAAGATATGCAAATACTCTTCCTCCCTGCTCATGTGTTGTTTTGGTCAAAGAACAGGCAAATAAATTGGCTAATTGATGTGGAAAGAGGAAACCACCTTTGGGAGGAACTTCAGATAAGGGCACAGGCAAACCTTGTCCTTAAAAAGTATTGTATATGGAGATCCCGTCACACTCATGCCCGCAGTTCCTCTACTCTTCAGGCTGAGGTAATGGCCACTAGAAAAGCCACCTTCATTGACAGAAACAGCTGAGAGCAGTAGCCAATGATTCAAGAGATGGATCATAAGTCTTGACAATACTAGGTTTAGATCCCATGGTGAAATGGAGTCTTGCACTTGAGGGTATAATTTGATTAAGCCCTTTAAAAATCATACGGACATGATATTGGAGAAAATAGACCAAGAGCCCACCTGAGGATGGAATGCTGAAATAGCAGCCAGATGTATCTTAATGGAACTAACTGCCAAACCTTGGTGTTTCAGGTATAACAAGTAGTCCTGAATATGCTGACCTGAAGAACCAGACAGTGATACCCCATATTGGTGAGACCAGATGGAGAAACACCTCCATTTAGAAAGATCAGTCATTCTTGTAGAAGGCTTTCTACTATTTAGCAAGATCTCTTGAATACCTTTTGAGCAACCCTGCTCACAGAATCATAGAACATCAGGGTTGGAAGGGACCTCAGGAGGTCATCTAGTCCAACCCCCTGCTCAAAGCAGGACCAATCCCCAACTAAATCATCCCAGCCAGGGCTTTGTCAAACCTGACCTTAAAAACTTCCAAGGAAGGAGATTCCACCACCTCCCTAGGTAACGCATTCCAGTGTTTCACCACCCTCCTAGTGAAAAAGTTTTTCCTAATAACCAACCTAAACCTCCCCCATTGCAACTTGAGACCATTACTCCTCGTTCCATCATCTGCTACCACTGAGAACAGTCTAGATCCAGCCTCTTTGGAACCCCCTTTCAGGTAGCTGAAAGCAGCTTTCAAATCCCCCCTCATTCTTCTCTTCTGCAGATTAAACAATCCCAGTTCCCTCAGCCTCTCCTCACAAGTCATGTGTTCCAGTCCCCTCATCATTTTTGTTGCCCTCCGCTGGACGCTTTCCAATTTTTCCACATCCTTCTTGTAGTGTGGGGCCCAAAACTGGACACAGTACTCCAGATGAGGCCTCGCCAATGTCGACCAGGGGGGAACGATCACGTCCCTCGATCTGCTGGCAATGCCCCTACTTATACAGCCCAAAATGCCATTGGCCTTCTTGGCAACAAGGGCACACTGCTGACTCATATCCAGCTTCTCGTCCACTGTAACCCCTAGGTCCTTTTCTGCAGAACTGCTGCCGAGCCATTCGGGCCCTAGTCTGTAGCGGTGCATGGGATTCTTCCATCCTAAGTGCAGGACTCTGCACTTGTCCTTGTTGAACTTCATCAGATTTCTTTTGGCCCAATCCTCCAATTTGTCTAGGGCCCTCTGTATCCTATCCCTACCCTCCAGCGTATTTACCTCTCCTCCCAGTTTAGTGTCATCTGCAAATTTGCTGAGGGTGCAATCCACACCATCCTCCAGATCATTTATGAAGATATTGAACAAAACCAGCCTAAGGACTGACCCTTGGGGCACTCCACTTGATACCGGCTGCCAACTAGACATGGAGCCATTGATCACTACCCACTGAGCCTGACAATCTAGCCAGCTTTCTACCCACCTTATGGGCCATTCATCCAGCCCATACTTCTTTAACTTGCTGGCAAGAATACTGTGGGAGACCGTGTCAAAAGCTTTGCTAAAGTCAAGGAACAACACGTCCACTGCTTTCCCCTCATCCACAGAGACAGTTATCTCATCATAGAAGGCAATTAGATTAGTCAGGCATGACTTGCCCTTGGTGAATCCATGCTGACTGTTCCTGATCACTTTCCTCTCCTCGAAGAGCTTCAGAATTAATTCCTTGAGGACCTGCTCCATGATTTTTCCACGGACTGAGGTGAGGCTGATTGGCCTGTAGTTCCCAGGATCCTCCTTCTTCCCTTTTTTAAAGATGAGCACTACATTAGCCTTTTTCCAGTCGTCCAGGACCTCCCCCGATCACCATGAGTTTTCAAAGATAATGGCCAATGGCTCTACAATCACATCCGCCAACTCCTTTAGCACTCTCGGATGCAGCGCATCCAGCCCCATGGACTTGTGCTCATCCAGCTTTTCTAAATAGTCCCGAACCACGTTTTTCTTCACAGAGGGCTGGTCAGCTCCTCCCCAGGCTTTGCTGTGCTCTCTACTGTATAGCCATGGACCATCCACGCAGTTAAGCGAAGGGATTGTAGGCTCAGTAAAGAAGGCAACCATGATCCTGGGAGATTAGGTCCAAGCTTAGAGCAGGAGAAATGGACATTTCACTGACAACACCAGAAGACCAGTGCTGACAGGCCCATGCTGGGGCAGTAAGTTTGACTCTGGCCAGGTCCTGTCTGATCTTTAGCAATACTCTGTGAATGGCAGAAAAGCATAGAGGAGCATGCCTGACCACGTCAGCAAAACGGCATCTGTCATGGAACCCAGGCTATGACCACATATGGAGCAGAACTGCTGATACGTTCTCTTGGACTTTGTTGCAAATAGATCTACTTATGGAAAACCCCACAGCGGTAAGATGCGTCTGGCCACATCTGGATGAAGAAACCACTCATGGTGACTTGCAAATCTGCTCAGGTAGTCTGCTAGTTTGTTCTGCATGCCCAGTAGGTAAGATGCTTCTAGATCTACTGAGTTGGCAATACAGAGCCTCCAGAGCAGAGTTGCTTCTTGACAGAGTGGAAAAGAGAGGGCTCCCTCCTGCTTGTTGAGATAAAACACTGCCACCGTGTTCTCCAGGACTAACAAGCTGACTCTCCTGATCTGCGACTAATACCAGGCAAGCCAATCTGACAGCATTGAGTTCCCTGATATTGATGTATAAAGCTAAGTCCTCTGAGGATCACAGACACTGCATCCGTAGAGAACTGAGGTGGGCTCCCATCCCAGGCCTGAAGCATCTGTCACTAGTGTGAAAGTTGGTTGTGAGTGGGCAAATGGAATGCCTACACATACATTGGCTGGAGCTGTCCTCCAACCTAGGGACATGAAGACATGGGAGTGCACTCTTACCCCAGAGTCCAGTTGATGGCAGCTTGGCAAGTAGACTGATGCCAGCCAGTCCTTTAGAGTTCTGAGTCGGTCTGACCTATTGAACCACATAGATGCATGATGCCAAGTGAGTCAGAAGCCTCAAACAGTTTTGTGCCGTTGTGATGGGATCAATTGATCAAACTGCCTGGAATCTGCAGTCCAGAAAAAAGGCCTTGGCTTGAGTTGAGTCCAGTACAGACTCTATAAACTCTATCCTGTGGACCAGGGAGAGGAGAGATTTTTCTGTCTCCCAGAGCATTGAGTGTTGATTGGATTAGAGGAACACTGCTCTGCCTTTGCTGTTTGGACCAGCCCTTGACAAGCCAGTCATCTAGGAAGAGATAAACCTGCACTCCTGATCTTCAAAGGAATGCAGGTACTACTGTTGTGACCTTTGTAAAGACCCTGAAAGCTGCTGACAGGCCAAAACGTAGTACATTAAACTGGTAATTATTTTGATTTATCAGAAAACTGAGGTACTTCCCGTAAGCTTAATTCATTGCCACATGGAAGTAGGCATCTTTTATGTTAAGGGCAGCATCCTGGGAAGGGATAACAGAAGCTAGGGTGTCAATGCAAAAATTTATACTTTTAAAGAATTTGATGAGTTGACACACATCTTAAATTAGTCATAGACTCCCCACCTCACCTGCCAACCCTATGCCCTTGGAATTAGGAAATATTCCTTCTGAGATCACATGGAACCTCCTCTATGGCTACCAAAGGAGTGACTGAACTTCCTGGACAAGGAGTTTCTCATGAGAATGGTCCCGGAAGAGGCAAGGGGAGTTGTGGTGGGACAGACGAGTAGAAGCAAACTGGAGAATATGTCCCATTTCTACTTGCTCCAGTCCGTCTGATCCAAAGTAATCCTAAACCAAGCACTGTGGGAGAGGGACAGACAGTTTGCAACGGTGAGGAGGTTCAGGACTGAAGACACAGAGACTGATAGGCTGACCCTGAGTGGCCCATCAAAATGGCTGTTTTGCAGTTCCTTGCCCAGAGCCAGAGCTAAAGCAGCAGGAAGGGAAGGCCTATGCCCATAACATCTTGATCTCTTTTTTGATAGGTTTCCCCAAAGAGGAAGAGCAGAAAATAGGTGCAGCTGCTGTGGCCGATACTGCTTCCTAGCCAGAGCAGACATGTACAAACCTATGGACTTCAGGGTGGCTCTAGAGTCCTTATGTCCATGGAGCTTGCTGTCCATCAGGTCCTTGAATGGCAAGTCCTGGATAGTGCTCTGTACTTCAGGGGAAGACCAGAAGACTGCAGCCAGGATGATCTATGCATGGCCACTGCCAAAGCCATGGTTCTAGATGCTGAATCTAGTCCTGCCTACAGTGATGTCCTCGTGATTAGTCTGCCCTTACTGATTAGGGAAGAGAACTCCTGTCTAGTGTTCTCCAGAAGCAGTTCTCTGAACTTTTCCATGGAGCCCTACAAATTAAAAATCGTACCGCCCCAGCAGCGCCTGTTGGTTAGCAACACGCAGCTGCAAACCCCGCTGAATACATATTTTTGCCTAATAAGTCCATCTTTTTAGCATTCTTAGATTTGGGGGTGGCAGGGTAGTTCCCTTAATCCTCTCTCTCATTAGCTGCTGTCAGGACTAATAAGCCCAGTATAGGGTACTCAAAACCTTGGAAGGGCACTTAATATTTTCTTTCTGCCCTTTCTGCGGTGGGAGGCAGTGAAGATGGAGTCTGCCATAGAGCCTTTATAGTCTCTAGTATTGCCTCATGAATAGACAGAGCTATCCTGGAGGGACCCACCAAGGATAAAGCATCAACCAGGTGATGTGAAGATTCACTGACCTCTGACCTGTAAACTAAAATCTGCATCCACTCTCTTTAGCGACTCCTGATAAACTTTAAAATCATCAGAAGGAAGTGAAGTTTTGCCAGACAGTATGGCCTCATCATCTGGAGAGGAGGTAGAATCTCTTCCTCTGGCTATTGTTCTGGCTCTGAAACCTCCTCTTGATCCCCGATACCAGACTCTGGGGATGGAGCCATTCGGTGCATAGAGTCAGTCCTTCTAGACATGGGCACTGAGTATGCAAGATGTGGAGATGATCTGGACATCGGGGAAAACCCCAAGTGTTCCAAAATGGCCACTGACCTGGCCACATTCCCATGGGAGGTGCCACTGAAGAGTCAAAGTGGTAAATGGGAAGAGAGGAACTGTGTGGAGACCATTGGTTCCTGCTTCAGGGTTGAGATACATATGACCCCCACCTTCGAGTCCAGCAAGGAAGATTCCCTTCCTCTAACTATGGTGGAGGTGATCCAGTTGGTGCCTGGGACCAGTACCAGAAGACAGACAATGGGCAGAGTGAAGCCATCACAGCAGGCTTTCCCTTGGATGGCACCCAAGGTGGAATCACTAGCAGCAGTGAAAGACAGACTCTTGCAAGGATGGAGATGCCAGCAGTGAAAGACAAGGCAGGTTTCTTGCCACCACAGACACCTCCAAAGTAGTCAGCACTGAACTGATCTCTTGTTGCAGTGCCAAAGAAGTTGACGTTGCCTCTTCCAACACAAGGCTCAACAGTGCCCCTTGCAGCACTGAGGCCAACTGTGACGATTTAAGCAGATTTGGAGGAAGAGTGCTTAGATCTCAGGTGCACTCTACTCGACTCCTTCTCAAATTTCTTAGCAGCCTAAGCTGGTGGAGATCTTCTCTTGGCAGATGCCTGTCTGGAAGCCTTGTACTTTTTCCTCAGTACAGGCGAGGGAGAATGATACCAGGATTCTGCTAATGCTGGAAGTGAGCTTCTTACTAAAGCCGCAGCACTCAGCACCAAGTCAGACCAGCACAACTCTGACAGTGGCCTGAGCGCCACCCCATCAGCAAGAATTTCAGCCTAGCCTCTTTATGCTAGGCTTGAACTCCCTGCAAATCTGGAATCGGTAGTTTATGTGTGCCTCTCCCAAGCACTTCAGGCAGCTATTGTGTGGGTTGCTCACTGGCACAGACCTGAAGGAAGAAGCACACATGGAAACCCAGTAATCAGAGCATACTGCACCTCCATGCTAGAAATAGAAAAACCACAAATGGGGAAACAAGTCCAAAAAAAAGTCATTTTCCCCCCAAACAGAACTAAAATTTACTAACTATCCTAACAACACTTAAACCTAGACTATCTATATATACACAGACACTATGGTACAAAAAGGCTAAGAGAAGAATTGTTTTGATATAGAATAGAGTTTCAACGACCTTTGTGGGCAGTAAGAAGGAACTGAGTTTGAACTGCCCAATGGGTATTGCTGAGCAAAAAAGTTTCTGAAGGCCGTGTGCTGAGCGCACAAACACCAAAAATGAATACATTTGTGCAATCATTCAAAGAACACCAAAATATCCTCTGGCAAAACCAAGAGAGACAAGATTGACGTTCTTTATATTTCAAAAGTTAAAAGCTAACAGAACAAATCTTTCAGTTCTTCTTCATACATCAGAAAGTAAAAAAAGAACATAACCCCAATTTTTTTAAATATCCTTTGCAGGTCACCTTTAACTATGATATGAGAGCTGATGAGATTGTGCCCTAGAACTAGTAAGCCTCCCTCCTTCCCCTTTGCCTAATATCATCTCTCCCTGCATTATGTATATAACTTAGACTGTGAGCCCCTTACAGCAAAAACTATGGACCAGATACTGGGGTCCTGCAGATTTGCAGAGAGAGCAGGTCAAGGTGCAGATACAAAGGTGGCTTTAAAGCTCACTTTTGCACTCCACCAATCATGATGCTCCCATTGTGCAGGGCCACTTGCCTTGCACCAGGTTAGATCAACCTTAGGTCTGCAGAATCCTTAGGGTTTGTCTACACACAGTTTTGTACCAATTTAACTAAACTGGTTTATTAGAGATACAATATGGGTGAGGTAATATCTTTTATTAAACCAAATTCTGTTGGTGAAAGATACAAGCATTTGAGCTGCACAGAGCTCATGAGGTCTATATCATCTTCTATCAGTGCAGCCCCACACAGCCCAGACACTTATATCAGTTCAGTTTATTTCCAAAAATGTATGGACTGAAAACATAGCCAAGGATTAGTGAAGCGCAGAGGAGTCCAGACATAGCTCCTTTCCTTTGGTCTTAGCCCTTTTCACTGCAACAGGCAGAAGGAAAGGGGAGCAAAATCACAGCTCCTACACTGACTGTGTCACCAGAGGATCATCCTTGCTCTGGAGTGATCCTTCCTTAGTTGGTTACACAAAGCAGCTGCAAAGTACTCTCTGCCTTCATTTTATCTGCAAAGATACACACAACCCTATGGCACTACACACAAATGTTAAATAAAATAATAGTACCATAAGAGCTTTTCTTTTACAATATAAAAGAACTTTAATCTAGGACACAAAACACATACATACATTTCGCTCTTTGCTCATCATTGATGACTGAATCTACTCGGTTAGTCACAGCCCAATTCCATAGGCTTATTGCACTTTCTTCAATCTAGGAGGATAGAAAAAATTTCATTAGAATTTGCCTTTTTGTCTTGATTTGGGTCATATTTGAACTTCTTGATGTAACAGAACCATATATAGGTAAATATCTATATGTCTGTGTAAATCAAAGAATGACATGACTTGCAATTGAAAAGCTTTAGCTCACGAAAGCTTATGCTCAAATAAATTTGTTAGTCTCTAAGGTGCCAAAAGTCCTCCTTTTCTTTTTGTGGATACAGACTAACACGACTGCTACTCTTGAAAATTGAAAATATCTAATTAAACTGATGGCAATAGCACCCATCAACACATACCCACATTGGCCATCAGTGTCTTCAGCCATAATTTGAAATTGTGCACAGTAGGGAATTCTGTATGTGAAATGCAAGATTTCAGAAACATTTTAAATCCTTTGTTTTGTGTCATTAAAGCATCTTCCTGAACAGATCCACTTCATCTATCACTTTACTCAATTATCCTTACACTCATTTACAACAAGCCCATTCCTGAACTTGTCAACATTTGATCCGGTTTACTCCATCCATCTGGGATGAAATGATCTCACACACACAAACCTTGTGCAATAGCATATCCATTGCCATTAAGATACAACTGACTTATTAATGTCTTTCAAAGTCTAATAAGGATATTCAAAACATGCAAAGTTCCCAACAGATGTTGAAAAATTGGAACAGGTTCAGAAAAAAGCTATAAGAATGGCTTCAGGTCTAAAAATCCTCTCACAGTGACAGACCTAAGTAGCTCAATCTACTTAGTTGATCAAAAAGAAAGTTAAGAGGTGCCTTGATTATGGTGAATAAATTCTGACACAGGGAGAAGACTTCTGACAGTAGGGGCTCTTTATTCTAGCAAAAGATCCAACAGCTGGAAGTTGAACCTATACAAATTCAGACTGGAAATATGGCACATATTTTTAAGTGAGGGTAATTAGCCATTGGAACAACATACCAAGGGACATGGTATATTTTCCATCACTTGATGTCTTTAAAATCAAGAGTGATGTCTTTCTAAAAGATATACTCTCTAGCTCAGCCAGAAGTTATGGGCTTGATACAGAAATCACAGGATGCAATTTGTTGTGCAGGAGGTCAAGGTAAATGGTCAGAATGGTTCCTTCTAGCCTTAAAAGTTATTCATCTATGAATCAATACAAATCAATAGTAGGAAATATTTGGTTTCACATCAAATTTCTGAAGTAAATGTTTAATTAACAATAGGTTGCTCTCATAAGAGTGAGTCCAAATTGAAAAGGCAAAATTAGCATTTTCAGAAGGGGAACAGGGCTGAGCCTGGAAACAGTCAAGACCCTTGCGTGTCCCCTTATGTATATACTACTGATCTAAGGTGCTGAACCTCCAAAAGATTTCCACTGTAACAGGCCCCAGTTGTTATGCGCTCAGGACTTTCATAATATCTCATTCACATGTCAACAATGTTCCTTGTAAGCTGCACACAAGCACAGCCATGCCTGTATACACAAAGCACTCGCCAGAATACCACCCAAAAACAAGCCAAAAAATATAAATGGATGGTGGGGGTTGCGTCATTATGCTGGGCAGGGTTTGTGTCAGGATGCCATGATGCTGGGCAGAGTTTGTGTCAAAAAACATCCACGGAGGGGGGGAACATAGTTAAAAAAAAGAAAAAAAAGCAGAAGCAGTCACAAGACAAGCAGAAAAACCTGCGGGGCGTGACTGCATAAAAATGCCAACCCAACTGCCCCAAAACAAGCAAAAAGTCACTTGTTTTAAATGGACCTGGTACCATATATTGAGCATGCATGATTCTGAACAAGCTCAGTAGTATCTGCTGAAGCTAGCCTTACTCTGCCCTCAGTCGGAAACACATTTGTGCTCTCTGCTGTTCACTCGGGCTAAAAGGTGCAGAGGGGGGAAAATCGGCAGGGAGGGCTAGGCCAAACTCACATATTTACATGATACCCTATTGTAGTAGGCCCTGTCAATACATTTTTGAAGTCCTCAAAACACATTTACATAATCCATACTTTAAACACTCTTGAAATACTCATTAACACAATAGACTAATCTCTTTAAAAAGCGATTACAATCCATTGTGTCTACTCTCATATAGTTCGGTAAGGGATTTGTCTCTATTATTTAATACACACAAAAAAGCATAAGCTTGCCCAAGAACAAAAATATAATGCTCAGTGCAGTTTGCAGCCCGCTCAGTATAAAGAAAATTTACGAAGGAATGTTATATGTCAGTAATGTTAGAACTAAATATATGGCATTTTCTTTCCAAATGAAAGGAAATTAATCTGGTCTGAGGAGTTGCTGGAACCCTACCATACTATATAATAAACATCTCCTGCCAGTCGCTAATATGGCCCCTGGATATTTTGTTACAGAACATTTAAGAAGTTATTACTTTAATATGCCTCATGTTTTATATTAATGTGTCACAAATATCTTGACTTTCTTCAAATGTGCTGAAGGAGATATAAAAAAGAAATGTTATACTGTATGCTCCATACTTTTATAAAAATGTGAATAGAACATATTCTAAGGAAGTGTCAGAACCAGCTGTACTCATTATCTGCACTGGCCAATAGGCATTCAAATTGTGTTACATGGCCAACACAGAGCTGTTCACCTTTACCTCAGCCACAAGATTAGATTGTTTTTAAACACCCAGTGTTCTCAGCAATTATTTCCAGCCTTCTACCTGAACCTCATGAATCTCATTCCCAGCCTCGTTATCCACACATTCTATCTCACTGAACAGTTTGTCAATGATCTCAGTTACATTTGATGAGGTGTCTTTTTTCACCAGCTCTTGAATCAGCACTGAAAGAAAGACAAACAAAAGACAGCAATGCAGTGAACTTCACACAAAGATTAAGAGCAGCACATCATTTGTGAATGTCTGAACAAGAGAAAACAATCAGTTTACATTTTCTCCATATCCTTCTGTCTACTAAATAAACACAGAGCGAAGGCAGAGCCTGAGGGAAGATAAATAAAACAGCTCATAAGAAATAATTCTGAAACCTAAAGGAAGTTTTTACGTAAGCAATGAGGCTAAATTCTGGTGAGCTGCATCAATTAAATCTGTTGACTTACATGGAGTTGAATCCAGGCAACGAGAGCAACTTTTGGCCCAACATTTAATTTGCTAAAAAAAATTTCTTTCCTGACACTTTGTTTCCATTCTAAATGACTTTTACCCTTTGGCACTCTCTAACAGTACAATGTTGCACGAAACCTGCGTTCAGTAACTTTACTGTGAGTGAGTTATTAAGTGCTTTTATTAAGAAGGCTGAAAGGAATGTCACAATTCTTATGATAGACTGAGCCTAGAATCCTGAAACTCCCATACAATCTGTTATGAAGCATATGATTTAAAAAAAAAAAAACAAATAAAACTGCTATTCTGGGTCTCTAAATTCCTCCCCTGGTTTAAAAGGAAAACTGACAAACTCAATTAGCTGCTGTATTAACCAGTCACTGAATATAGAGAGAATTAGATCACTTTACTGGGTTTCCAATCAATGGAAGGCCCTCACTCCCTTTTCAATATGTGGTGTTCATCATAATGTAAAAACTTCTCCACGTACAGGTTTGAGAAACAAAAACCTCTCAATGTCTCCCTTGTCTCTAGTTCTGTAATTATTCAAGTGTTATTTTACCCACTAACCAGTTGCTTTTCGAGCACTGATTAGCTAAGCACAGTACAAGGAAAATAAGATACCTCTGCCTTGCTGAGAACAACCTTCAGTCAGATGCAGGGCAGGAACATTTTTTATTCACTACAGATATTTGTTTTTACCCAACTAAATGCTAATAAATAATAATAAATAAAAAATATATTATAATAGATAATTAATTTAACCTATAAAGTCACCAAAAACAACTTCTGGAAAAAGCAAAACAAGTTTTGTTGAAATGTCCTAACTGAAAGGGGAGGGCTTCTTCAGCACCATGCAAGGCCATTTTGTAGGGTTTCACAGAAATCTGACTATATATATTTATTATTTTTCTAATAAAAATCCAGCCTGTCTCCAAAATTTCTTTGACTGTGAACAGTTCTTCTAGCACATCAAGCCTAATCACACATTCTTTGTTTGTAAGTTATATAATGTGATTTGTTTTTCTTCGGCTGAAGATAGTCATCAAGTGGCTATTATGGACTGCAAATTGGACAGCATGCTTGATATTTCCTTCCCTGTTTCTCCTCTGTATTTGTGTGCTCACTTTACTGGGCATGGGGCTAGACAAAACCTTTACAGCCCACACTAAACTAATCTCAAGCATTTATTCAGGGCCAGAAATGTTATTCTCCCTAGCTGCCTAAGAAAACCATCCTTCCACAGTGCATCTAGCTCTTACTAATCAAGCCTTCCCTGACATTCAGGCTCCAAGACAAAGCATATCACCAGGAAGAGTCAGATTTTCCTGACTATAATTAGAAAAACCTGGGAATGAAGCTTTTATTCCCTATGGCTTCCCTCATGATACACAAAATATGCATGTGTAGCACTGAATTATTTACACAATTATGGACTAAAAGTTTAGTTTTTCAAAGATTATTGATTTGTACCTTTAATTTCCAGTAAGTGAGATTCCCCCTTCATTTCTAAAGCGTTGAATCAAGTCCTTTAACATACACACACAAAATTATTTTAAAAGCCATATATGCAACTTTTCTACTACACAGGCCTATACCTCTCATCTATTCCTTATTATAAGCCTGATCTCACTCCCACTGAAGTCAAGGGTATTTTACCATTGACTTCAATAGAAGCAGCATCCCTTTAGACACATTTTTACCATTATCCAAACATCTACTTGCTATTTCCTCACTTCCATTACCACAAGTGATTTACTGCAAAAATTCTAATTCAGGAACAAAGTTACAGAAATTGTGATTTATGTTAAATGCTCTGCCACATTTCTGATTGGCTATTTTTGACTCTCCCATTTTTAATTCTTGTCTCATATCTTACTCTTGCGGGAATTCTATGCCACTGTACATGCATAATTAAATGAGCCACCCATATTTTTAATTTTTTGCACAGAAAAAAGCTTCTGCGGAAAAGTTGCTGCAGTTCTGCTTTTTGCCCACCAGAGGGTGCTATGGCACCAGAACAGAGCAGCAGCTCCCAACCTGCTAGGGAAGAGAAAGAGCCTGCCTTCTTCACAATGCCTGTCAGGCCAGGTCAAGATACTGGGGAATATGGGGAGACAAACAGCATGGGCCTGCCGGGGGTGGGGGGCGTCATAAACAGGGTCTCATAAGGGCTAGTGGGGAGAGAGGCTGAGTGGGAGTGGAGGTGCAGGGCCACATGGGGATGGGGGGAATTGGTGTCTAAGTGGGGCTGGAAGGACACATCGACAGGTGGTGCAAGGACACATGGGGGTGCAGGGACAGATGTGCCTGATTTAATGGGAGAGGCTAGGGGTCAGCCAGGGTCTGCATGGGGAAAGATCCCTAACAATCCCTCCCAGCCCCCGCTCCAAATCTTCCATAGTTTTCCCACCCATACCCAACAGCCCTACAAGTTCACACCCAGGCTCCTTCCCAGCAATTACTTCTCTCTCTCTCAGCTCCTTTGTTACTCCTGACTCCCCCAAACCTTTGCACTGCTGCTGAGTGGTGCGGGAAATATGGCTCTATATTGTAGTTTAAATGATTTACTTACTCAGAGTTCTGTATTAATATGCCTAATAAAGAATCCATTTGTCAAAAAACATTTTCTGAATCTTTTTTGTTGTCTGTATTGTTACAGACATACTTGTTGACAGGTACTTTGAAATTAATTACCAAAAATCATTGAAACTGATGTGATTACATTGTGTTATTTTGACAAATAAAATATGAAGAATTTGAAAATATTGTGTTCACAATTTTGTTGTTGTTGTTACAGAACTTTTAATTTTTTGGCACAGAATTCCCCCCAGGAGTAACATCTGGGACTCATCAGGTTGACAGGTATGCACAGACCACAGATGAAATATTACACAAGTAATCAAAGCTCTGTGTAGTTCTTAGTTCTTGCGTTTAGAGGGACACTTAAGTAGCTTATGGACCATTGTGCACTCTTTCTTTAAACAGAGCCAAAGGGAATCTGGAGAAGGGTCTAGCCAGCAGCTCTTCAGCCAGGCCAGGGAACAACGGGGTGGTAGGGATCACATTAACGCATTTATTGTACCACAGTGCTTGTCCCAGCCCAGGGGGAAGGTGACTGTCCTGGCACACAGCTGGGCTGATCATGGACAGCGAGACTGCCCCCCTGCCGCCAGCATGTCTGACATACAACACCAAGGGAAAACAAAGAGCATCCTGGGAACACACCCTGGTGCTTCTCCTGGCCTCTCCCCCCACTCAGCTCTGTCCCTTGACACCCTGCCCAGGGGCACGATGCACCTCCTGTTGTCGTCCCCCCCGTACCTGGATGTGTGGTGCTTCTCGTGGCCGCCCCTTGCTCTGCCCCCCGCCCCGCCCAGGGGCACGGCCCTGCTCGTGGCCGCCCCTCGCTCTGCCCCACCCCCACCCCCGCCCAGGGGCACGGCCCTGCTCGTGGCCGCCCCTCGCTCTGCCCCACCCCCACCCCCGCCCAGGGGCACGGCCCTGCTCGTGGCCGCCCCTTGCTCTGCCCCACCCCCACCCCCGCCCAGGGGCACGGCCCTGCTCGTGGCCGCCCCTCGCTCTGCCCCACCCCCCGCCCAGGGGCACGGCCCTGCTCGTGGCCGCCCCTCGCTCTGCCCCACCCCCCGCCCAGGGGCACGGCCCTGCTCGTGGCCGCCCCTCGCTCTGCCCCCCCCTCCCCCAGGGGCAGGGCCCTGCTCGTGGCCGCCCCTCGCTCTGCCCCCCCCCTCCCCCCCGCCCAGGGGCAGGGCCCTGCTCGTGGCCGCCCCTCGCTCTGCCCCCCCGCCCAGGGGCACGGCCCTGCTTGTGGCCGCCCCTCGCTCTGCCCCCCCCTCCCAGGGGCAGGGCCCTGCTCGTGGCCGCCCCTCGCTCTGCCCCCCCGCCCAGGGGCAGGGCCCTGCTCGTGACCGCCCCTCGCTCTGCCCCCCCGCCCAGGGGCACGGCCCTGCTTGTGGCCGCCCCTCGCTCTGCCCCCCCCTCCCCCAGGGGCAGGGCCCTGCTCGTGGCCGCCCCTCGCTCTGCCCCCCCCCTCCCCCCCGCCCAGGGGCAGGGCCCTGCTCGTGGCCGCCCCTCGCTCTGCCCCCCCGCCCAGGGGCACAGCCCTGCTTGTGGCCGCCCCTCGCTCTGCCCCCCCCTCCCAGGGGCAGGGCCCTGCTCGTGGCCGCCCCTCGCTCTGCCCCCCCCTCCCAGGGGCACAGCCCTGCTTGTGGCCGCCCCTCGCTCTGCCCCCCCTCTCCCCCCCGCCCAGGGGCAGGGCCCCGCTCGTGGCCGCCCCTCGCTCTGCCCCACCCCCACCCCCGCCCAGGGGCCCGGCCCTGCTCGTGGCCCCCCCCCCGCCCAGGGGCAGGGCCCTGCTCGTGGCCGCCCCTCGCTCTGCCCCCCCCCCGCCCAGGGGCACGGCCCTGCTCGTGGCCGCCCCTCGCTCTGCCCCCCCCCGCCCAGGGGCACGGCGCTTCTCCCCACTGCCCCCCAGCACCCAGCCCGGCGGCGGGCCGTACGGGCAGCGCTCCCTGACGGCGAGCAGCCCAGAGCCCGGCGCTGCGGTCCTATCGCAGCAGCCCCCGCGGCAGCGCCTCCCCCGGGCTCCGTCGCCGCTCACGGCCCAGGCGCCTCGCGGGCGGGCCGAGGCGGCCGCACTCGCCTCGCGCCGCCGCGGCCAGGCGCCGTTTCCCGCCCAACCGGCCGCGTGCGGAACGCTGGGAGCTGTAGTTCCCCGCCTGGCGTGCGGCAGGCCCCGGACACGACAGCTCCCAGAGGGGGCGGGGCGCTGGGCCCGCCTCTCCTTTATTGGCGGGAGCTGCCTTGCCCAGCGCTCTGATTGGCTTTGCAGGGCATGATGGACGGCCGCCCCCGTGTCTCTCTCCAATGAGGTTGTCGGCCCGACCTCCTCGCGATGAGTGGCAGGCGCTTAGCCAATGGGGCTTCTCGGCCCTTCCCCCTCCCGCAGTCGGACCCGCGCTGGTTCTGGAAGGTTCCGGGGAGCCGGGGCCGGGATGTCGGGGGTGCTGAGCGCCACGCTGAGCGGCCTCAACAGCGACTCCTACTGCGAGATCAGCCAGTACCGGGACCAGCACTTCCGGGTGCGCCGGCCGGCCGGAGGCGATCGGTGCCCGGGCCTCGGGGGGCGGGACAGGGACTGGGGAGCCCAGCGCCCGGGGAGCCCAGTGAGGGGCGGGGGGACAGAGCCTGAGGGGGGGGCAGAGCCTGCGGGGGTGCACAGCGCGGGGGGGGCAGGGGGCAGAGCCTGCGGGAGGGGCGGGAGGTTCACAGCACGGGGGGGACAGGGACAGAGCCTGAGGGAGGGGCGGGGGGTTCACAGCACGGGGGGGACAGGGACAGAGCCTGAGGGAGGGGCGGGGGCAGAGCCTGAGAGAGGGGCGGGGGGGTGCACAGCGCGGGGGGGCAGGGGCAGAGCCTGCGGGAGGGGCGGGGGGTGCACAGCACGGGGGGGACAGGGACAGAGCCTGAGGGAGGGGCGGGGGGTTCACAGCACGGGGGGGACAGGGACAGAGCCTGAGGGAGGGGCGGGGGGTGCACAGCGCGGGGGGGGGCAGAGCCTGCGGGGGGTGCACAGCGCGGGGGGGGCAGGGGCAGAGCCTGAGAGAGGGGCGGGGGGTTCACAGTGCCGGGGGGGGGGCAGGGACAGAGCCTGAGGGAGGGGCGGGGGGTGCACAGCGCGGGGGGGGGCAGAGCCTGTGGGGGGTGCACAGCGCGGGGGGGGCAAGGGCAGAGCCTGAGGGAGGGGCGGGGGGTTCACAGCACGGGGGGTCAGGGACAGAGCCTGAGGGAGGGAAGGGGGTGCACAGCGCCGGGGGGGGCAGGGGCAGAGCCTGAGGGAGGGGCGGGGGGTGCACAGCGCGGGGGGGGGGGCAGAGCCTGTGGGGGGTGCACAGCGCGGGGGGGCAAGGGCAGAGCCTGAGAGAGGGGCGGGGGGTTCACAGCGCCGGGGGGGGGCAGGGACAGAGCCTGCGGGAGGGGCGGGGGGTTCACAGCACGGGGGGTCAGGGACAGAGCCTGAGGGAGGGAAGGGGGTGCACAGCGCCGGGGGGGGGGCAGGGGCAGAGCCTGAGGGAGGGGCAGGGGGTGCACAGTGTTGGGGGACAGGGACAGAGCCTGAGGGAGGGAAGGGGGGTGCACAGCGCAGGGGGCAGAGCCTGCGGGAGGGGCGGGGGGTTCACAGCACGGGGGGGGCAGGGGCAGAGCCTGCGGGAGGGGCAGGGGGTTCACAGCACGGGGGGGACAGGGACAGAGCCTGAGGGAGGGGCGGGGGGTGCACAGTGCCGGGGGGGGCAGGGACAGAGCCTGAGGGAGGGGCGGGGGGTTCACAGCACGGATGGTCAGGGACAGAGCCTGCGGGGAGCCCAGGGCAAGTACAGCACGGGGGGGCGGGAGGTGCCTCAGGGAGGCAGGGGTCTCTGGGACAGGGAGCAGTGCATGGGGCGCAGCCTGGACATTCCTGCGCCTGATTCAGTGATTGCCAATTTTGCCATCTTGAACCCAGGCACTCCAGAACTCCGAGTAGGAGTAGCTGGAGTTGAAGGTGGGGGTCCCCAAATGGGCACATGTAATGGTCACACAGCCTCTGTGGGTCAAGCACCCACTGAAGAGCAGGTCACTCAGGCTGCACTTATTCTTCGTTGTGCTCTCAGGGTAGCCGGTACCTACAGGAGAAGGCCCTGAAGTTCTCGTCCACACTGTATGTGGGCAACCTGTCCTTTTACACCACTGAGGAGCAGATCCAGGAGCTCTTCTCCAAATGCGGAGATGTCAAGAGGATTGTCATGGGGCTGGACAAGGTCAAGAAAACCCCTTGTGGCTTCTGCTTTGTGGAGTATCCTTTGTCATTTACTGTTGCAATGGTTTTTCTCCCAGTGCTCTTTGATTGAATCACGTCATCCTATCATCTCTCTTGAACATGTTACAGAGTGTTCCTGGCCTTTCTGGAGGAGCTGGGTATGCAGCGTGATATGTTTGGCAAGCATGAAAGTTGTGAACTCTCAACATCACAGTACCAAACAGTTTCCTTCCCTTTACAGGGTCTACTTTCTCTCTCCCACACTGCCTCAGTCATAGACATTGCTGTGGTGCTTGCAATGAAAATTAAAACAATGGGACAGCCTCTTGTATTTTTTGTGTGTGTCACAGGGATTCCACACCATTTGGTCCCTTTATTTCCATCTCTTAAATTGATTTAATGGATTTTAAGGCCAGAAGGGATCATTGTGCTTATCTAATCCGATCTCCTGCATAGCAGAGGCCAGAGAATTTCACCAGGTGTTAAGACCATCTAGCTGTACCTTCCTCAGCCCATTCATTCTATAGATGAATGGGCTAGTACAGGGGTCAGCCTTTCAGAAGTGGTGTGCCGAGTCTTCATTTATTCACTTTAAGGTTTCATGTGCCAGTGATACATTTTAATGTTTTTTAGAAGGTCTCTGTAAGTCTGTGTATTATATAACTAAACTATTGTTGTATGTAAAGTAAACAAGGTTTTCAAAATGTTTAAGAAGCTTCATTTTAAATTAAAATGCTGATCTTGCGCTGCCGGCCTGGGGTTCCATTCACCTAGGCTGGCAGCAGGCTGAGCGGGGCCTGCGGCCAGGACCCCGGCTGGCAAGGAGCCAGCGGCCAGAACCCCAGACTGGCAGTGGGCTGAGCGACTCAGCCTGCTGCCACTCAGCCCACTGCCTGTCTGGGGTTCTATCCGCTGGCTCCTGCCAGCCAGGGTCCCAGCTGCCGGCCACTCTCAGCCCGCTGCCAGTCTGGCATCCCAGCCCTGTGCACATAGAGTGGGTACCTGCCTTCTCCCTGGTTCTAGCCCATTATCTTCCTCTCTCTCTGCACTGAGCTAAGGGTGGGAGTGCACTGAGCACAGGGCTGGGGTGAAGGAGCAGGCTGGGGGTTAGGATGCAGGATCTGGCCGGGAGCTAGAATGAGGGAGGGGGCTCAGGGTTGGGGCAGGAGGTTTGGGTGTGGAGTGCTTACGTGGGCAGCTCCCATTTGGTGCAAGGGGTGGGGGTGGGAATGTGGGGGTGCAAGAGTCAGGGCTGGGGTTGTTCAGGGGTCAGGGCAGAGGGCTGGGAGGGTGGGGGTGCTCCCAGCCCCCTGCCCAGAGCGGCTCACTGCAGGGGGCTGGAGGGGATATGCCCTGATTCCACCTCCCTTCTCTGAGACCCCGTCCCCACCTCTTCTCCATCTCCTCCCCGGCTCCACTTCTCCCCCTCCCTTGCAAGAGCCATCAGCTGATCCAGGGAGAGGAGGAGGGGCAGGAACCCAGCATGCTGGGGGAAGAGGCGGGGAGCTCGCCTGCCCTGCAGCAGCAGCCGGCAGGACCAAGCTTCTTCACCCTTCCCCTGCTGGGGGCGAGGGCGGAGAAGAGCGGGCCAGGGCGGGCAGGATTTTTAATGGCACGCTGCTGCCTGCCAGGGTCCCAGCCTGGGTTTGGCAGCGGGCTGAGCGGGGCGGGCGGCTGGGACCCAGCAGGCAGCAGCATGCCATTAAAAATCGGCTTGTGTGCCGTCTTTGGCACGCGTGCCATTGGTTGCCGACCCTTGGGCTAGTACAATAGCCTCGTGTGGGTTTTTTTGTACTTTACCTTGATTTTAACCAATAAAACATGGATGTATAAACTATCAGTTTTACAACCCCAGTTTCTTTAGCAGCGGCAGCAGCAATCGCAGCAGAGATTGTCAAGGAGGGGCCAGCCAAGACAAGCTGTTGGCAATCGCCCTTTAATGAAGAATTCATGATCCTGGCTCTCCTTAGGCACAGGCTACTTTCCTAGCCCAGTCTTAGGCCTCTCCCCTTTCCATTCACCCTGTAGACTCTAGTGTAGAATAAAGAGGATTGTTAAACTGTTACATAAGCAAGGCTGGAAACAGGACCAGTGCAGGTTCGAATCCTCAAAACCATTCAGAAGATCCTGACCCCAAAACAAATGCACTTAGCAACCTGATGGCAGGCTTGTCCTGCTTGCTTCATCTCTTTCTGATGTGAGAGATGCCCCGCTACTTCCTTCTCTGCATTGGTACTACTGTACAAAGGTGCAGCATGTTGCTGTGCAAGGAGGGAGCTATAATCAGATGGCCGTAAATAGAGCCGTTGGCTCTGTCAAGAATACTGGTGTCTATTGGCTTGGGAGGCCAGACTCCACCGTGCTGTGAATACCATTCTCCTCCTCTTTGCTCATGAGCAGCTGGGGTTCACCAGCTTAACAACACTTGGAGTCTTCCTTATAACAAATTCCAGATATTACACAAGAGCAGATGCTGAGCATGCAATGAGGTTTATCAATGGCACTCGGCTGGATGACCGGATCATCAGGACTGACTGGGATGCAGGGTTTAAGGAGGGACGACAATTTGGGAGAGGAAAGACTGGAGGACAGGTAAAGGGAGTACTAGCATCAGCACTGAGCCTGGCTTCCTTGGGGCTGGGGGCTGGGGCTGGGGGGTGCTACCTTTGCCTGATCCAGTACGAAGGCGGACGTGCGTGGCGGACCCAGTAACGAACTGAAGTTAATCCAAAGTCGTTCGAAGAGCTGATTATATAGTAGCACTAGAGTTGGAGCGTGGTGCTTAATGTCACTTGCAAGTTTGGATCCCAAGCTTCCTATGGCCCAAAGGAAACGTTGCTCTCTCCTCAACCTAGTCTTCTCAAAAGCGTGCAGGACTCAAGGTGGGGAGTGAGAAACAGGATAATAATGGGGATGGCATGGTTGTAAGGTTTGTCTAATCATCAAACAATACCCACCAATCAGAAGGTAAGATTCCTTCCCACATTTCTGCCCAGGTTTCCAGCTTTGGGCTCAAGCCTTGGTGATTCATAAAGGTGAACTGCAAAGCAAAATCAAGCAGTGTTTTGCCCTTCCCTGTTGCTTTGTTATGGCTAAAGATGATCCCACCATTAGAAATGTGAGATCTTCTCATTAGTCACCTTGATAATGGTTCCTTGGCAAGATATTTCAGGGAGTTGCAAGGGCTTGTAACCCACCACCAATGGAGTGGAAAGAGGATGCTGATTCTTAGAATGTCTGTGTCTAGGCAGGTGCAGAATGCTAATTTCTGTGTTGTTGCTTTGCCTCAGGTGCGAGACGAGTACCGGACAGACTATGATGTGGGAAGAGGTGGCTTTGGCAAGATCATTCAGATGCAGAAAACCAATCACCAGACTATAATCTACTAATTGCCTAATCTGTCCTAGCACATAGAGGGGCTGTGTCTCTCCGCAGCTAGTCCTGTCCTGGCCCTTTGGATGGGGATGTGGAGTGGAAGCCAAGTTTCAGCAAAAGGCAATCCCCCTTAGACTGGCTGTTTGACATTTGTTCATTCCTTATATCTTCTGGGCTGGAATGGCTGTTCTGCCCTGATACAGGGCAGCAAGAAAATAGAGCGGCCAACTCTACAGGATTTCTCACTAAGAATAAGTGCAGCATGTCACGCTCAGACTTCTGCCTCCAGTTGTCATTACAGCTGAGGTTGCTTTAGAGCACAGATTTCTGAGAAATACAACAGCCGTCAAAGCCCTCCTGGCTGCTTGTGCAGCTCTGCGGTAGGGGCAGGAGTTTAAAATATGTAATTTACAATCTTGTCTGGTGCTCTAAAGCATTGTTGCTGGTATAAGTTAGAGAAGCAAGGCAAGATCTTACTGGTCACTTGCGAGTGCTTGTCTGCACTCCTGGCCCTTAGCTTAGTCAGTCCTGCAGTGTCATAGTCCTTGCTGTACCTGTGGTGTTACCTGGCTGTTGCAGAGCCTCACTATTACACCATGGTTTTGTTTGTGTCTTTGGGTTTTTTAAATAAATGTTGAGTCCTGTACCTACTGCAGTTTGTGCTTCATTGCCATTGGGTATGTGGCAGGGTTTCTGGTGGACACCTCCTGTTGGCAGGTCAGAGCTGCTCTCATCTGACCACAGTGGGGGAGATGAGTCTTGCATGCTGTTGTTTGGGTCTTCCCTTTGATGCTGGCCTCACTTGTCTTCCCATTGCACTCTGTGCTAGTAGCTGGTTTGTCACCAGATGAAAAGCATTGGTAAACTTAGTCACCTGCTTGTAATAAGATGAAGACTCAGCCCACAGTTCCCCACATCAGCGAATGCTGGGAAGTCTCCCCATTTCCTACCATCGCAGTCAGTGCCAAGTCTTGTAACAGAGTATATGAATCATCGTGAATGCCCAGAGCGCACTTGAGGCCAGATCAGGAAGCAGGAGCTGCAAGCCTACTGCTGTGCTAAAAGCCAGTTTAGCTGGCTACGGGGGAATCACCCTAGTGAAGAGCATGGCCAAGGTTGCTCTGACTTGTGACTGGGGTCTGAGGAGCCCTCAGGAGCAAGGAACCGCAAAGGTGAAACTCAGTAAGCGCTGTCGACAGCAAGTTCTGCTCGGTGACTCTACGTAAGTCAAGCCTTGACTGTGAGTTGGTTTGAGGTCATGTAAGCACCAATTGCTTGTCCCTGCATAATGAGGTGTCACAATGGTCTCTTCTTTTGCAGGTTTCAGAGGAGCAGCCGTGTTAGTCTGTATTCACAAAAAGAACAGGAGGACTTGTGGCACCTTAGAGACTAACCAATTTATTTGAGCATTCTTCTTTTGCATTAGATCACATATTTTTAGAGCAGCTCATGGCCTCTGAGCTTCAGAGGAAGCAGGGGCTGCCTCTGTCCTATTCAGTGGCAGGACATGACCAGGCATCCAAACTAAGCTGTGGTTACACTGAGTTACCCAACAGCCTTGATGACTAAGGGATAATCACCCAAGAAGTGTTTAGGGAGGCACAGCCACTTATAGGAAAACAGAAGCAGAGTGTCAGGGAGAATCTCTCACAGCTGTCAGGCTGTAGGAGTGTCTCCCAGGACAAGGAGTAGAACTTCACAGGATCAAACGTACAACAGGGAATAACCCTTCTCTAACCCGATGCCACTCACCCATGGAGGAGTGGCTGTGACCCATGAGGTCCCTTCTATGTGATAGGAGAGAGCAGCTGGAAATCTACAGCAGCCTGAGCAGGTGTTGGAAGCATCAGTGTTCCTCGATTATAAGCTACTGGGAGCAGACACTGTCTTTGTTTCTCTGTAAAGCGCCATAAACACGAGTGGTGCTACGCCCAAGCCCCCTTCCCCACTGTTGTCAGGACAGGGAGTGTCTCAGGGCTCCCCCTATAGCACAGCAGCCTTGTGCCTTCATTAGCAGAGTCCCTGAACATCCAGGACAGACTCCTCAGGTGGCATAATCTCAGGAAGCAGCACCATACCGTGCAGTGAAGTTTCTGACAGTTCCTGCTCTGTAGGAACAGCACCTCTGGAAGGTTGCTAGTCCAGACAGATGAGTTCCCTTCCCATTTCATGCATGATGCAAAGGAGAAATCCGTACTCTCACTTATTTATTTAGATATATATTAGCCTAGAGGGATCCATCACAAACATTACATTAACAGTAAGGGCCACTGCCAGTAGATAAAGACTTGGGAGCCCTACTCTGGGGAAAAGATGGTGGGAGTGGAGGGGAGGTGGGTCTCAGTCCAGTTCTTAGTGAACAGGTGTTTACATCACACCATCCTACACCAATTAGAACTGGCCTCACTGATAGTGTCATCAGAGGGCAATGACTGGATGAGCCATTGGGACTGGCCTCATTCCCACCCTAGCTGAGCTCCTTGCTGTGCCTAGAAGAGTCAGTCTCCAGGACTGCCATTCAGGCCCCTTTCACCAGCACACCAACAGAAATTTTCACCAGGACCCAATAGAAATTCCACACAGCTCAGAAGCAAACACAGAGACTGCTCCTCCCAGTCTTGAGAAGTAACACATTGAAAGCAGGAGATCTCTTTTCAGTGACCAAGGGCCAGACTGCTTTTGCAGAACCAAGATGCTGAGGGACACAGATCACACTAACTTCCGCCACAGGGTCTCAAACTACCCACCAGCCCTTTTGGAAACGGGGACTGTGCATCTTCCTCTGCTCATGCAGTGGAACTAGGACCTGGCCAAGCACCATGGACTGAATGCCACGGGAACAAAGAGAGCCCAGCCTTTGTGTGCACATTGCCACAGGCTCCTCACACCCACCAGCCCCAGGGAAAGCAGAGAAAGAAGTACACCTTTGTCCACGCTGAGCTGCATGGGAAGGAAAAGCTTGATTGTAATTGCCCTTAAGTGAATGTTGCCTGGGGCTGGAGGAGAGGGGTAAAGTTGTGACTGTGATCCTGATCCTGCCATGGGGTGCCTTTCCCCAGTTGATCCCAAGGGACTTACAGACCTCCCGAGACACAAGTAGGATGAGGCTTGGCAGTGTAGCTGCCTTGCTAGGAAACAGCACAGGCTCATCCCCATTCAGCAGTGGGTCCCTGACCCTCTTCACACACCTGTGCAGACCCCAAGGACAGGGCAGGCTCAGTGGCAGGAAGCCCGCAAACATGGTCTCTGGGGTGGATGGTGGGTAAGGCCCCAGCTCACTCGTTCTAACAGTTGGTATAATCTCCTTTGATCCAGTAACAAATCTAAGCAAACTTGGGGGCTGTGAAGCGAACAGCCACATTACAGCCATGCTGCTCCCCAGCCACTTGTGACCTGAGAAGATCCCAATGACCTTCCTCTCCCACTTGTGCTGCTTGGGGTCCCACATCTTGCCATAGACCCCAGAGGCACCAGGCCTGGCATCACAGTGCTGGTAGTTGAGGTGGGCTGTCTCATCCTCCACACCACAGAACTGGTAAACCAGCTCGCCAGGCCAGTCACTGTCAAACCCAGAGAAATGGATCCTCTTCCCAGCCATGTCCTCCACTGCCAGTACCACCATCAGCATCATGTAGGGGCGCGGATGGGGTCTGCACAGCTCCAGCAGGGCATAATCCCTGTGTTGATGGAATCAGAGCCCCAGATCCAACCCTTGGGCACCTGTGTGCACTTCACCAGCGCTCAGTGCATCACCAGCTTCCCTAGCTCAGTCTCACTCCCAGTGTTCTGGGCCCGTGTTAAGAAGCCCACCTTGATTTTCGTGGCGCCCTTGATATAGTCTTTGCCATCATGGCTGCAGTGGGCAGCGGTGAACACGTGGTGCTCAGACACCACACACCAGTGCACCCTGTGGAGATTTTGACTGCAGCAGAGAAGGGGAAGTTCAGCAGAAAACGGTGCCCGCTGAGAGAAAATCGCCCATCTGTGCCTCTGCCTCTCCATGCTGCCCACAAATGGGCCCAGCTCCACTGTGGTAAGTGTGAGGATACCTCTGGCATACACAGTCTCAGAGGACAGGTGGTCCTGGAAATCCTGGGGGACCAGGCTCGCCTCTCGCTGGCCACACGCCTCATCGCAGTGCATTGTCAGCTTCAGGACTGGCTGAGCCAGAACTGCGGCTTGGGTAGCAGCAGTGTGGACTAAGGAATGAGAGCAGGGATCGGGTCACCTGAGGCAGTGCTGGGAAGAAGGGCTGGCAAGAAAAATAGGGCAGCAACCACCTGCAGGCAAATCATTGTGCAGAACCTGCAAAGGCACGACAAGGAGAAAATTAATCCATATGACAGACTCCTCCCAGTGGGGCCCAAAGGGCTGGCCCCCAATGCCAGGAGCTTGAAGTCGGAGCATTGTGACTGTGTTGCTCACAGCCAGGCTGTTGCCACATACATGCAGTAGAATCATAGAATATTAGGGTTGGAAGGGACCTCAGGAGGTCATCTAGTCCAACCCCCTGCTCAAAGCAGGGCCCATCCCCAATTAAATCATCCCAGCCAGGGCTTTGTCAAGCCTGACCTTAAAAACTTCTAAGGAAGGAGATTCCACCACCTCCCAAGGCAACGCATTCCAGTGTTTCACCACCCTCCTAGTGAAAAAGTTTTTCCTAATATCCAACCTAAACCTTCCCCACTGCAACTTGAGACCATTACTCCTGTCCTCTTCCACCACTGAGAATAGTCTAGAACCATCCTCTCTGGAATCCCCTTTCAGGTAGTTGAAAGCAGCTATCAAATCCCCCGTCATTCTTCTCTTCTGCAGACTAAACAATCCCAGTTCCCTCAGCCTCTCCTCATAAGTCATGTGTTCCAGACCCCTAATCATTTTTGTTGCCCTTCGCTGGACTCTCTCCAATTTATCCACATCCTTCTTGTAGTGTGGGGCCCAAAACTGGACACAGTACTCCAGATGAGGCCTTGCCAATGTCGAATAGAGGGGGACAATCACGTCCCTCGATCTGCTCACTATGCCCCTACTTATACATCCCAAAATGCCATTGGCCTTTTTGGCAACAAGGGCACACTGCTGGCTCATATCCAGCTTCTCGTCCACTGTCACCCCTAGGTCCTTTTCCGCAGAACTGCTGCCTAGCCATTTGGTCCCTAGTCTGTAGCGGTGCATTGGATTCTTCCGTCCTAAGTGCAGGACCCTGCACTTATCCTTATTGAACCTCATCAGATTCTTTTGGCCCAATCCTCCAATTTGTCTAGGTCCCTCTGTATCCTATCCCTGCCCTCCAGCGTATCTACCACTCCTCCCAGTTTAGTATCATCCGCAAATTTGCTGAGAATGCAATCCACACCATCCTCCAGATCATTTATGAAGATATTGAACAAAGAACAGTATGTGGGGCGGGTCAGAACCTGCCTGGTGCTTAGTGACTATCAACCCAATCAAGCCTTTGCCTTTAGGAGCCTGAGCTCCCAGTGCTCCACTGCCAGCAGGCCCTGCAGCACAGACCCTTGCAGATGTGTATAGGCCACAGGCGGATGAGGTTTCCTCGTTCACTTCAATAGCTCTAGCTGCCTGTTGGATGATTTTCTGCATTCCAGGATTTGCACCTCCAAGGACAGCTGACAGCAACTCCTCACATTCCAACAGGGAACTGCCACCTTCCCAGAGGACAAGGAATTTACTCCTCCCACCTATTTTCAGTGGATTAACCATATAACTGCTCTACCCAGGAATAAGCCACTGGGGCTACCAGCAGGGGCAGTAATCAATACAATTGTCTCCCCTAGGAGGCTGATTCTGTAACTTCAAAACAAATTTGCACAGGCAGTCTAAATACACACAGCCTTTCACAGCTTTCCTGCTCTAAATATACACAGAGAGAAGGGAATCCCCTCCACAGACACCTGCAGGAGGAGTGTCCCTCAGCCAACAGCTCCTGTGTTAAGGAAGCTGCTTAAACCCAACCCCAACAGGGCCACCTGGAAAGCCCCTGTACCCACAGCCAGGTCTTGTCAGAATATTTTCTTCTGTTAAAAAAATGTGGAAGTTAATTTTGTATAAAAATTAGAGGAGAGCACTGGCTGGAGCCAGGCAGAGCAGCAGGCACTGTGCAGGCTTTCTGCACACCAAGGGCTTCAATTCGGACCTGCAGCCCCCACAGCTGTGCCAGCCTTGGGTTTCCCACACACACAGCTCTAGTAATGCACCTCAGCCTTGAGCCTACTGTTCCTGTCACTGTGCAAATGCATCTCAGCTTGACCCGCCAGCCAGTACTTCTAGGTCTGAACATTTTCTGGTTGCCAACCATATCAAACCACTTTGTGGGCTGTGCAAAAAAGTAGTTGAAAGGTAGTCAAAAGTCCATTTTATTTATTTATTGTTACCCTAGAAGGCCCTGCTATGAACAAACCCAGGCTCAAGTTGTGAGCAAAATGTTCCATGGCTGCAGCCTGTTTGAGACTCTCCAGGATACGAGTGAACCTTCCTCACTTGGCTTGGTGTTTACTGGCAGCTTCTGTGTGATCAAGAAAGTTAAAGAAATTGGAAAATTTCTTTAATTCTGGAGGGACCATGCACCAGGGGCATTCCAGAGGCTCCATCTGCCACACTCCTGTTGCCCCAGCCTACCCAACTGGCATCATAGCTGGAGGGAGGGATTAGAGAGAAAACCACAAACACACTTATTTGTTAGTCTCTAAGGTGCCACAAGTACACCTTTTCTTTTTGCAGATACAGACTAATATGGCTACTACTCTGAAACTTACGGAACAGATTCCCTTTCAGCAATTTCTCTGAAAGCTGAAACTGCCACCTGGTGGCAGAACAGGAAGAGCCCTTGGGGAGATGGGGCCTCTGAGTGGTACATGCTAGACACACTAGCGTTCCATACAAGGCTCTCTGCTCTCCAGGGCTGGTACTTGGCCATAGACACTTCTCTTCAAGGACTTTGTTCAAACTCTCTCACTGCCCATTGTGTTGGAGTCCTTAATGCTGCATTTGCCACTTTCCTCTTATCCAGCTCCCGCCACCACCACACACCATCTTACTTAAGAGGGACGCACACACCTACCCTAGTAATCTGATAACCATGCTTCTCCTTACCCAGCAACAGGTAACCCTCCCAGGTGCTTTCCTCCCCCCATAAGTCAGGCCTCTTCCAAACTCAGGAGACCCAGCTCACACACACATGCATGCACAGGTCCTTAGGCAACCTGGCAAGGCTCTAGTAAAAAGGAATGAGAGGGGCACACCCAGGAAACAAAAGCATCTCTCTCATGCCTGCAACATGCTTGGGCTCAGGCAAGCAACAGAACGAAAGGGGAAGGCGCCTTATAATGACTCCATTATTCATTTCCCCTTTTTGATGTTTTGAGCTGCACATTGAAGTTAATATGGCCCTTGTGAAGAACAGACACTGCCCTAGGGGCCTGCTGAGAAGGGGCAGGTGTCATCCCTGACAGCTCCTCAAGCCCAGAATAGAGCTAAAAGGGGATAAGAAAGAGCAGAGTTCAGGCTGCCTTTCACATCCCTTCCACAGCACAGCAAACTGCAGAGCAATGGGACTTCCTCTTGGGTTTCAAACCTGGAGAAAGCTGTCAAGATGAAGACATGTAACTGTCAGGTGTTACCACTAAGGAAGCATGAAGGGAAGTATTGTCTAGTGGCTAAAGCACAGGACTGAGAATCGGAAGATGTGGGGTAAAATTCCCCCTGACACAGACTCACTGGGTGACCTCAGGCAAGAAATTTCCACTCTGTCTCCCTGCCGCTTCCCAGCTTGCAGAAGGGGAATCATGACACTTGCCTACCGGGGGACTGTGAAGGGTTCTGAGATCTAGTGCTTTCCATTTCAGGGTACAGGCAAAGCACTATAAAACAGACAGTCAAAATCAAGTTCTGAAGCCCATTTTTGCTGGAAAGGTAAATCCCCCAAAATAGATGAATGTACATGTAATTTGTCATACAGTATCAGTCTCATGCAGTAATTAATGCTTCTTAGACTGGTACAAGAATAACCACAACACAGAATGTAAGTTATAATCAGCTTTCTCCAAAATCTAAGAGAGGTTCTGTCCAAACAGACAAGGCACCATCTGGATCCATCATTTGAGAAGCAAAATTCAAAGCAGATCAAGCTTCTAGTCTCTAACCTACACTTGGCAGTAAATAAAAGGGGCTTACAGTTATAACAGCAATTCTCCCAGCATGCTCTGAGGTAAGGGTTTGTTGGATAGTCACAGTGCTGAGTATTTTACAGCATAAGCTCCTCAGGGCAGGAACTGTGTGTTGATTTGTCTGGAAAGCCTCTTGCACATTCTTGGTGCTATCCAGGTAAACATTATATCCCCATCTGGTTAATGGAGACAAAGAGAAGGGGAAGGGATTGGAGGGGTCTCATGTTCTGTGTATATAAATCTCCCCACTGTATTTTCCACCGAATGCATCCGATGAAGTGAGCTGTAGCTCACGAAAGCTCATGCTCTAATAAATTTGTTAGTCTCTAAGGTGCCACAATAACTCCTTTTCTTTCAGCAAAGACTGTTACTGTAGCAAAAGGCCATACAGCCAGTCAGCAGCAGAGCCAGAAGAATTACTTCTTTAGTGCTTGTCTTGATTGCAACATTCCTACTAATACATCCCAGAATGATATTTGCTTTTCATGCAACAGTATAGGGTTGACTCATTTACTTTGTGATCCACTATAAACACCCATAGCCTTTTCTGCAATACTCCTCCCCAGGGAATCCCCATTTTGTATTTGGGCAATTGATTATTCCTTCCTAAGTGCAGTACTTTGCATTTGTCCTTATTAAATTTCATCTTATTTAATTCAGAAATTTCTCTAGTTTGTCAAAACCATTTTGAATTCTAATCCTGTCCTCCAAAGCAGTTACAACCTTTCCCAGCTTGGTATCATCTGCAAACTTGACAGAGGTACTCTCTGGGCCAGGGATGGGCAAACTATGGCCCGTGAGCCGTTTTAAGCTGGCCAGCCAGCTCCTACTGGGGAGCAGGGTCTGGGACTTGCCCTGCTCCGGTACTGCACCACCACACCTGCTCTAGCGCTCCAGTCGGGGCACTGGGTCAGGGCCGCACCACGCAGCTCCCGGAAACAGCTGAATGGCCCCACTCCAGCTCCTACGCACTCCAATGGGAGCTACAGGGGCAGTGCCTGGGGATGGGGCAGTGTGCAGAGCCGCCTGGCTGCGCCCTCATGTAGGTGCTGGAGAAGGGACATACCACTGATTCTGGGAGCCACTTGAGGTAAGCGCTGCTTGGAGCCTACACCCCTGAGCCTCTCCTCACGCCCCAGCCCCCTGCCCTGATCCCCCTCCTGCTCTCCAAACCCCTCGATCCCAGTCCAGGGCACCTGCCTGCACCCCAAATTCCTCATTGCCAGCCCCACTCCAGAGCCTGCACCCCCAACCAGAGCCCTCACCCCCTCCTGCACGCCAACCCCAATTTTGTGAGCATTCATAAGAACGGCCAGACTGGGTCATGGTCCATCCAGCCCCGTGTCCTGTCTACCAACAGTGGCCAGTGCCTGGTGCCCCAGAGGGAGTGAACGGAACAGGTCATCATCAAGTGCTCCATTCCCAGCTTCTGGAAAACAGAGGCTAGGGACACCATCCCTGCCCATCCTGGCTAATAGTCATTGATGGACCTATTCTCCATGAATTTATCTAGTTCATTTTTGAACCCTGTTATGGTCTTGACCTTCACAACATCCTCCGGGATGGAGTTCTACAGGTTGACTGTGAGTTGTGTGAAGAAATATTTCCTTTTGTTTTAAATCTGCTGCCCATTAATTTCATTTGGTACCCCTAGTTCTTGTGTTATGAGAAGTAGTAAACACTTCCTTATCTACTTTCTCCACACCAGTCATGATTTTATAGACCTCAATCCCATCTCCCCTTAGCCGTCTCTTTTCCAAGCTGAAAAGTCCCAGTTTTATTAATCTCTCTTCATATGGGCCCCTAGACAATCTCTATTCCCAGATGTGGCCCTCAGGCCAAAAAGTTTGCCCACGCCAGCTCTGGGCAATTATCCAAATAATTTATGAAGGTATTTAATAGAAATGGACAAAGGACACTTAACAGTTGCTTGAGCTATAGGGTCAGAGTAGCTTGGGCAAGACAGGCATGTGATCACCACTCTCCACAGCTCACAGCCCACTCCTATGACTGCTTGGATTTCTGCCTGTCTTTTGCATGAGTATCCAGCTGTTCAACGAAAAGCCCAGCAGTCCTGGGGTTTACTAAGTCTTGCTGCTATGGAGCATCCAGCAAATCACAATACCCTCTCTCTCCCCCTAGTGGGGCTGGCGGTTCTCTGAAGGTACCTGGGCCCAGGCCGCCATTTTACTTACATAATCATCACCTTGCATTGCCGGTGGGGCAGGCAGCCACTGTTGTGTCCGGTAGGGCTCCTGCCCACCCTGCAGGGGCTGGCATGGCTTTGTCAGTGTCTTTTCCAGGGCTAGAGATTCGCACTAACTGCAGAGTGGCAGGCCAGGCTGCTTTCCCATTGAACACGGCCCTGCTGTCTGCTCCTATCTCTGGAGAGTACAGAGAGCAGCTGCTCTCCTGTCAGTAAGGAAGATCATGATCTGCCCTGGTTACAAAGCATTCGCTTCTATGTCTTGGGGAGATGGGATTGTCCAGCTCACCCTGCTGCTTCTGCCTTAATGTGGAGAAGAGGAAGCAGGTGAAGTTCATCCTGGGAGGCAGTGACCATGAGATGGTCGAATTCAGGATCATGACACAGGGAAGAAAGGAGAGCAGCAGAATATGGACCTTGGACTTCAGAAAAGCAGACTGACTCCCTCCAGGAACTGATGGGCAGGATCCCCTGGGAGAACAACATGTGGAGGAAAGGAGTCCAGGAGAGCTGGCTGTATTTTAAAGAATCCTTATTGGGGTTACAGGGACAAATCATCCCGATGTGTCGAAAGAATAGTAAATATGGCAGGCGACCAACTTGGCTTAACAGTGAAATCCTTGCTGATCTTCAACACAAAAAAGAAGCTTACAAGAAGTGGAAGATTGGACAAATGACCAGGGAGGGTATAAAAATATTGCTCGGGCATGCAGGAGTGAAATCAGGAAGGCCAAATCACACCTGGAGTTGCAGCTAGCAAGAGATGTTAAGAGTAACAAGAAAGGTTTCTTCAGGTATGTTAGCAACAAGAAGAAAGTCAAGGAAAGTGTGGGTCCCTTACTGAATGAGGGAGGCAACCTAGTGACAGAGGATGTGGAAAAAGCTAATGTACTCAATGCTTTTTTTGCCTCTGTCTTCATGAACAAGGTCAGCTCCCAGACTACTGCACTGGGCAGCACAGCCTGGGGAGGAGGTGACCAGCCCTCTGTGGAGAAAGAAGTGGTTCGGGACTATGTAGAAAAGCTGGACGAGCACTAGTCCATGGGGCCAGATGCGCTGCATCCGAGAGTGCTAAAGGAGTTGGCGGATGGGATTGCAGAGCCATTGGCCATTATCTTTGAAAACTCATGGCAATCGGGGGAGGTCCTGGATGACTGGAAAAAGGCTAATGTAGTGCCCACCTTTAAAAAAGGGAAGAAGGAGGATCCTGGGAACTACAGGCCAATCAGCCTCACCTCAGTCCGTGGAAAAATCATGGAGCAGGTCCTCAAGGAATCAATTCTGAAGCACTTCAAGGAGAGGAAAGTGATCAGGAACAGTCAGCATGAATTCACCAAGGGCAAGTCATGCCTGACTAACCTAATTGCCTTCTATGATGAGATAACTGTCTCTGTGGATGAGGGGAAAGCAGTGGATGTGTTGTTCCTTGACTTTAGCAAAGCTTTTGACACGGTCTCCCACAGTATTCTTGCCAGCAAGTTAAAGAAGTATGGGCTGGATGAATGGACCATAAGGTGGGTAGAAAGCTGGCTAGATTGTCAGGCTCAGTGGGTAGTGATCAATGGCTCCATGTCTAGTTGGCAGCCGGTATCAAGTGGAGTGCGCCAAGGGTCGGTCCTCAGGCTGGTTTTGTTCAATATCTTCATTCACGATCTGGAGGATGGTGTGGATTGCACCCTCAGCAAATTTGCAGATGACACTAAACTGGGAGGAGAGGTAAATACGCTGGAGGGTAGGGATAGGATACAGAGGGCCCTAGACAAATTAGAGGATTGGGCCAAAAGAAATCTGATGAGATTCAACAAGGACAAGTGCAGAGTCCTGCACTTAGGATGGAAGAACCCAATGCACCTCTACAGACCAGGGACCGAATGGCTCGGCAGCAGTTCTGCAGAAAAGGACCTAGGGGTGACAGTGGACGAGAAGCTGGATATGAGTCAGCAGTGTGCCCTTGTTGCCAAGAAGGCCAATGGCATTTTGGGCTGTATAAGTAGGGGCATTGCCAGCAGATTGAGGGACGTGATCGTTCCCCCCGGTCGACATTGGCAAGGCCTCATCTGGAGTACTGTGTCCAGTTTTGGGCCCCACACTACAAGAAGGATGTGGAAAAATTGGAAAGCGTCCAGCGGAGGGCAACAAAAATGATTAGGGGACTGGAACACATGAGTTATGAGGAGAGGCTGAGGGAACTGGGATTGTTTAGTCTGCGGAAGAGAAGAGTGAGGGGGGATTTGATAGCTGCTTTCAACTACCTGAAAGGGGGTTCCAAAGAGGATGGATCTAGACTGTTCTCAGTGGTAGCAGATGACAGAACGAGGAGTAATGGTCTCAAGTTGCAGTGGGGGAGGTTTAGGTTGGATATTAGGAAAAACTTTTTCACTAGGAGGGTGGTGAAGCACTGGAATGCGTTGCCTAGGGAGCTGGTGGAATCTCCTTCCTTAGAAGTTTTTAAGGTCAGGCTTGACCAAGCCCTGGCTGGGATGATTTAGTTGGGGATTGGTCCTGCTTTGAGCAGGGGATTGGACTAAATTACCTCCTGAGGTCCCTTCCAACCCTGATATTCTATGACTCTATGATTCATTGGGTCAGGAGAACAGGCTGGTTGCTGCCATGTCAAGGATCAATGTTCATCCCTGCCACGCTGCCCCAGGGGAACCTGCAAACACTAGGAAACAGCTAGCACCTGCGCACCCTGCCCTGGCAGCCTCAGGACTGTACCTGCCTCTGCTCCAAGACCATCCCAGGACTAGGCATTCTCCTTTCTGGGGAAGGCTGAAGCTGGGGGACACCCCTCCCTCCCACACACAGGAGAAATCTGGGAGTTCAAGCTGCACCTAGGCTTCTGTCCCTGAGAGTTCCTATAGGTTTAGGAACAGTGGGAGCTTGAATGCAGACATGTCGCTGACTGCCACCAGCGTCTTCAGCCCAGTGTTTAGCACAGCACCAGCAGGGATGATCAGGGAGAAGAGGTGCTTGTAAGGAAGGCACCAACAGAACATTCCAGCCACAGCCCGTCCACTCCCTCCAGCCCCTTCTGTACCAAGCTGAGTAAAGCATGGTCAATTCCAGTTCTTCGAATTGACACTGTTATCCAGCAGGTGTCAACTGCCTGATTCCAGAGCTGTAAAGGTGAGCAATCAGTTCTCCATCTGATAGCAAAAATCATTAAGAGAAAACTTTTTTTAAACCAGTCTCCCCCTTGCTGCTCTGACCTCAGGGGCTGTTTGGAGAGAGGCCCCAGCACCAACTCAAACCTGTCCTTGCACAGAACTCTGAGTTTTAGGAACTCAATAATTCTGTTATTTTTCACATTTACACTTCCTGGTTGCAACCAGGACAGGAAGCAGAAATACTGCAAAACAGAATTCTCTGCACTGTGCTACAAGGCCAGAACACTGCCATGTTTTGGGGGCCAAAAGGGGACAGATGCAAGACTTGCCTCCTTGCAAGAGCTGAGTTAGAAGCTAGTAGCCCTCAAACAAGCTCTGTTCCTGCCACTGAGTATCCTGAGTCGCTGGGCAAATATAAAGTGTGTTTGTTCTGCACTGGGATAAGAAACTTTGTTTGTTGGACAGGACCAGCCCGTGTCTGACTGCGCCTTACCTGTTTTGAGGGTCACAAGCACCTGCCTAAAGACATAACTGCTGTCTTAACCAAGCCTATGTCACCTTCAGCTGAGCACTTCCCGCAGTTCACACTTCATGGCAGATACTAACCACACCAATTCCCCTACAGACCAGAGTTCAGCTTTACTGCCTACGCACGCAGACCCAAAGGCGCTCTGGTCTCTCTGGGGATATGGCCTGGCCAGGGTACATGCTAATAGTGAACGCGTTACAGATCAGAGTGGAGCAGAGTCCCAAACACATCCAGTGAGTTGCACTGAAGCTACCAGAACTCTCCCTCCAGAGACAGGGAGTGAGACCCTGCCAAGGCTGGGCTGACCAGGGGTCGGTCCTGGGGCCGGTTTTGTTCAATATCTTCATAAATGATCTGGAGGATGGTGTGGATTGCACTCTCAGCAAATTTGCGGATGATACTAAACTAGGAGGAGTGGTAGATACGCTGGAGGGCAGGGATAGGATACAGAGGGACCTAGACAAATTGGAGGATTGGGCCAAAAGAAATCTGATGAGGTTCAATAAGGACAAGTGCAGAGTCCTGCACTTAGGACGGAAGAACCCAATGCACCGCTACAGACTAGGGACCGAATGGCTAGGCAGCAGTTCTGCGGAAAAGGACCTAGGGGTGACAGTGGACGAGAAGCTGGATATGAGTCGTCAGTGTGCCCTTGTTGCCAAGGCCAATGGCATTTTAGGATGTATAAGTGGGGGCATTGCCAGCAGATCGAGGGACGTGATCGTTCCCCTCCATTCGACATTGGTGAGGCCTCATCTGGAGTACTGTGTCCAGTTTTGGGCCCCACATTACAAGAAGGATGTGGATAAATTGGAGAGAGTCCAGCGAAGGGCAACAAAAATGATTAGGGGACTGGAACACATGACTTGTGAGGAGAGGCTGAGGGAACTGGGTTGTTTAGTCTGCAGAAGAGAAGAATGAGGAGGGATTTGATAGCTGCTTTCAACTACCTGAAAGGGGGTTCCAAAGAGGATGGCTCTGGACTGTTCTCAGTGGTAGCTGATGACAGAACAAGGAGTAATGGTCTCAAGTTGCCGTGGGGGAGGTTTAGGTTGGATATTAGGAAAAACTTTTTCACTAGGAGGGTGGTAAAGCACTGGAATGCATTACCTAGGGAGGTGGTGGAATCTCCTTCCGTAGACGTTTTTAAGGTCCGGCTTGACAAAGCCCTGGCTGGGATGATTTAATTGGGGATTGGTCCTGCTTTGAGCAGGGGGTGGGACTGGATGACCTCCTGAGGTCCCTTCTAACCCTGATAGTCTGTGATTCTAAGCCAAGCTACTCAAACTGGGGGCAGCCGGGGGCACGCTGGCAGAGTTGTGACGGCACACACTATGCAGAGCCTGGAGGCCCAAGACTCAGTCACCAAAGGCTGGGCAGGCTCAGAGCCTGTGCTGTCAGAACACGGGAAGCTCCAACACCACCCCAGGGCAAGAAACCCCGCATGCAGGGATTTAAGTGGGAATCTTGCTGTCAGGGGCAGCTGACCCTTTGAAGGATTTGGGCCCAGCCCCACCTGTGCCCTGTCATCCAGTCCCGCTGATGGGTTTGGGCCTGTAGGGGAGTCAAGTGACCAAGCACCACACTGGGAGGCTGGGGACAGGGATGAAGAGGCCCAGCGCTAGGTCTGTCCAGAGGAGCTGAATCTGCCATGGGCCAGGCAGGGCTCCCTGGCACAGAGGGCTCTGAGGGGCTGAGGCTTGAAGCCCCATCACAGGGACCCAAGGACAGGGCTCTCCACACCAGCCTGATGGCACAGCCTACCGAGAGCAGAAGGCAGACGAGGAAATGCCAGGCAGCAGGAGCTGGAGCCTTTGGGGACAGACTTGCTGAGCCCAGCAGGGGAGAAGGGAAGAGGCCATTTCAGAGGTCAACTGAACTTCATTTTAATAAACGACTTGCACAAGAGATGGGAGCAGTTTGAAAACCCAGGCGGCAGCAGCAGGGCCCCACCTTGGTTCCTGTCAGACACTCTTATACCTGCCAGCAGGAGCCCCCAGGGCACTGCATGACCTGTCCCAGTCCCCTCAGGAGCCAGGCCCTCGGGTTCCTACACGTTCCCCCACCCTCTGAAGGAAGGAGTCTGGGCTGCTGGCTTCTCTCCATGGGAGGGAAGGGAGACATTGAATACACAATATGTAGCCTCCGCTGCCCTTGACAAGGACTTTGGAGCCAGCACCAGCCCTCTCAGAGCAGCCAGCTCCCCTCTGCACCCACTAGCCCCAAAACACTGCCACCTGCCTGGGCATTCTCCCAAGCTGACGAGGGGCAGCCCCTGCAGCTCGCAACGGGGTGGGCTGGACAGCCCAGAGACATGCTCCTCAATACCTGCTCCACCGAAGGTCCAGCCTCCATTGCAGCTGGGAAGGAGCATGGCCCAGCAGAGAGGGCTCAGGAGTGGGAGTCTGGAAACCTGGACTCCACTCCCAGCTCTGCCATTGACATGAGAGATTTGGCATTGGTCCCTCCAGGCCAGCACCTAAGCAATGCCTTGCTCCCCTGGAGCCAGCTGGACTCTCTGCCTTAGCTTCAGGCCCCTGAATTTCCCCACCTGTAAAGTTAGAATAATGCTCCTTCCCCATCGTATCTACAGGGCTCTCGGTCTCCCACAGCACTGCAGTGTCTGAGCCTCACGCGCACAGACAGGATTAGTTTCATCTTGCAGACAGGGAAACAGCCACAAACACAGGAAGAGATTTGCCCCACATCTGTGGCAGAGCTGGGATTAGGAGTCCAGATCAGATGGCTCCCCGCACAACGCCCTAATCTCCCTCGGCTTTGAGATCTGCAGTGACTAAGTGCTCAGCGTAACATGCCTGGCAACTGGATGCCATTCTAAGGATTAACAAGCCAGCCAGAGCCAAGAGGTCTGCCTGGATATACAATTGTCCAGGTGCCAAGCACCTTTGGGAGCCCAGGATTCTCTACCTCATCTGCCCCGCAGTGGGAGCTGTGGGCACTTCCAGACAGGCTGGCTCATTATGCTACAACCGCCCTAAGTGCGGCTAGCTGCTGCTGCGGAGCTACTGGGCACCGCCACCAGCTCCTCGGTGGCCAGCCACCATCCCACTGCCTCCTCAGACACTACACCCGGAGCTCTGGCTGTAGGTCTGGGGCAGGTGAAGGATGGCCAGAGAAAGGCAGATCCTCCAGGAAACTCCCTGTGAGCAGAAGGTCAGTCCAGGCCCACCTCGGCAAGCGCAGAGCACAACGGGCTCCTGGACCACAACTGGGGCTCCCCAGTGCTATGTAACCCAAATCCTTCTTCATAAAGCCCTGGTCTCCACTTACGTTTTGTCATCATTGCTAGGTCTGTAGCCACGTGAAACCCCCACACGCGGAACAGGTCTGGCTCTGCTAGCAAAATCCCTGGTGTAGATGAGTTGTACAGAGAAGCGAGGTTCTAATCCCACTTATTTCCCTTGCAGAACTGGTCTAAGTGTCACTGGCAACAGCGCCGCTGCTGGTCTGACAGGATCACTACGGTCTCCCCCTGGGAGGGTTTGCTGGTAGCTAAGTATAGTATAGCTAAGTCCCTCTTCTAGTATAGACAAGGCCTAAGAGCGCCAGGAAAACACCACTGGCTGCAGCACTTAAACCCTGGGAGATCTGCAGACCAGCAGAGGTAAAAGCGCCATTAAAGGAGGTTGAGACAGTGCCAGAGGAAATGCTACTGTTGGATACACTTAATTAAAATAACGGAACAGGGCTCCTCAGAGACACATGCCTTGGTAACAAAGCCTCTAGTGTCTGAGTAATTACCCAGGCCTCTGTCTCCCCCTAACACCAAACCCTCCCCAGAAAGCTTCTGGGAAAGAGCCCTGTCCAGTTTGCTGCGTGCACCTTCCCCAGGCATTCCACTGCACTGCTCCGGAGCGGCCACTTTCCAGCTGCCACAGGCACATGTGGACTGGGAAATAAAACAAGCATCGAAACAAGCCACCGGAGGATCGAAGGAGCTGGATATTTAAAAAACCCTGGAGTTTAATAGTACAAAAGCCAACATTTAAAAACGACTCTATACAAGGAGCGAGTTAGGAACCATGGAACACTGCACTTGATTTACACAAACAGACAGGAGAGAAAGGCAGCCCCCAGCCACATGGCCGGACAGAATAAATATAGCTGCACTATTTACATGGGGGCCTCCTGTCAGCCAAAGAAAACAGCATTCCTGACACACAACAGCGTCAAAGGTAACATCCATCCAGGGGAAGGGAGGTTGGCAGACGACTGGCCCCGTCCCTATCCTCAGGTTGGTGTGGGATTTTAACATCCAGTTCATTAGGGTAAACAGAGAGGACCCAACTGGGCTTTGCCACATGACCTCATTTCAGAATCCGTCTGACCAGGGCTTTGCATTCTTGCTCAGTTTGCCATTCTGCTCCATAGAAAGGAGGGGCCAGGAGGACAAGGGCCTTCAGGGAGTCCAGGTTGCACATGAGAATGCTCTGAACATCCTCAGTCTCAGACTGTAGCAGCTTCAGGGCTGGGACCTATCCTGGAGAAGTGCACAGACTTGCCCGCTGTGGAATGGGATTTATTTTCATTCTTCCCTCCTATGCTGTTCCGAATTCCATAGCCGAAATAGATAGCAAAGCCTGCAAGGGAATTTCAGCATTGGAATCAGTCCCCAGGCAGCCCAAGAGCCACAGGAACCTGCCACCCAGCCCGGCACACCTTCCCCAGAGCCCAGACAGGCTCCCTCCCTCGCTTCCTCCCACAAGTGCTGCCTCCCTCTCCCCAGGAGGAACAGGCCTGTCCTAGTGCTCTAGTGAGATGCAGGCAAGGTCCAAACCCCATTTCTGGTGGGCTCTAGACAAAGAGTGGCCACAGCAGGCAGACCTGTTGCCAGCTGTTGACTCCAGAGGGCTCAGCTCTCAGCATCTCTCACACAGTGGTAGGACACTGCGGCACCCTGCTGCTTCTAGACGTCTCCACAGCAAGGTGTGAAAATCAGGGTGGAACAGGGCAACTGGGCCCCCGTCAGGCAGGGATGGAGCTCCTCTGCCAGGCCCAAGCCCATCACCAGGTGAATACTGGTGAGTCCAGCCCTTGTAAGGTCCCTCTTATGGGGCTTTTCATGAGGAGGGGAGGTGAAGAGCGAGAGTCCCTGCCTCTGGGCCAGGCCACGATGCCCGGAGCGGTGTGTTCACTTACCTATGACCATCCACACAGCAAACCGGGCCCAGGTTCCGGCACTCAGCTGCATCATGAGGTAAACGTTAACGAAGATGCTGAAGAGTGGAAGCAGCGGCAGGAAAGGCACCTGTGAGACAAGAGAGGCTGAGACACTGCTGCTGTGGAGAGGAGCACAGCAGGCAGACTGCCCTCCCCTCCCCATGCTTCCAGCCAAGGGGGGCCACCCAGAGTCTGTCGCAACCTGGGGACTGAGACGCTGGGAACATTCATTCTTTTGTCCAATTATCTGGCAGCAAAATCTCCAGAACCCCAGGCAGCTCTCTGACAGGCTGTCTCCAGGCCAGATGGCCCTGGTTGCACCCTCGGCCAAGCTGCCAGCAGCGAATCCCTCTGCCCCCAGCAGAGGTTGCCATGGAACTGGCGGTGGTGGGAATCCAGCTCCTGGCTGTTACTCTTACTTTGAAAGTCAGCCGGGTGTTGCTCTGCGGCTGCCTCCAGACAATGACGGTGGAGAGCAGAATAAGCACCAGAAGGACCATGCAGCCTAGGATCCAGCCCACACTGCCCTCCAAAAGGTCGTCCATCCCCTGGGCCAGGAGCAGGCACAGGATGGTGATGCACAGAGCTGCAAGAAAGGAGAGGGATGTTGTGCTGTCCAAGCAAAATGGCTACTGCCGCACTCCCTGCTCTGATTCCAGCCACAGCCAGCAGGCACCAGTGTGGTCATAGCTGCCGGCCAGGTTTTATTCTCTAGGCTGCCTGCAGATCCCTAGAGACCAGCTGAAGAGCCTGGCCTCTTCTCTTACCCAGCTCCATGTGACTGGAGACAGTTTCCTTCCAAATAAATGCACCCAGAAGCCCCGGGGCAATCAATAAGCACTTGCATAGCACTCTGCAAACACTAGCCCTCCGCCCCGGGCGACGGTCACTGTCCCATCTCCCCGTTTCGTGGATGGGATGTGGAGTCCGGTATTTGTGCTACTCCTATAGGAGACTCCTGCTTAGACGGGAGCGCTGAAGGGCAGCTTCTCTAGTCCAGCAACAGAGTTAGTGACACGCCTTCATTAAGGGGGTAACGCAGCACACCCAGGTGCACTGAACCTTTAGTGTGTCCCATTAGTTCCTGGCAGTCGGGGGAGACCTGCAGGGTTTCTCAGCTCCCCAATCCTTCCCCCATGCGCTCCACGTAGGATATGCCCGAGCAGTCCCAGCCTAACACAGACACCTCTAGCTCCACGCTGACGGCTGTCGAGCAGGTCTGCCTGTGAGCTTTCCCCAGGCACCACCATTCCAATCAGCATTCCAGGCTAGCTGCCCCCGAGCCCAGCAGGGGGCACACACCCTGGCCCAGTCACTCTACCCCACCCATGGACTCAGCAGGCCCCCCATCACATCGTGGGGACCCTACAGCAACCCAGCAGCCCGTCATGGCAGTGACACCCTGGGAGTTCTGCAGACACGTGCAGTGGTTGTGTGCTCACCCTGTGCTGAGCTCCGGGGCCACACTGGAAAGCCAGAGCACGCGCATGACACAGGATGCTCCTGTGTGGCTTTGGCAACAACCCTGCTCATTTCCTGCCTTTGCACACATCGCAGGCCTGGATTCTGTCTGAGACCCAATTAAATCAATCGCTGTCACTTCCTGTGCTCCTACCCGGCCGAGGCCAGGCGCGTCCTGGCGCACTTACCGAGGGCCGCAGTGCTGACGTAGACAATTTTCCCTGACAAGCTGGTTGGAGTTTTGCTGCGGGGGTTGAAGAGGCACCTGCAGGTGAACCCCTCCTGCAGTGCAGCCTGGGAGTCACTGGCGGAGGGGTTCATGATTGCTTTCTCCTCCTCGTTTCCATTCAGCTCCACCATCTCCAGGCCCTTTGGAGAGCTCAGCTGATCCAGCTGATACCTGAACCAAACCCCAAGTCAGTGTTGACCCAACAGCTGTCAAGCTGCCTCCAGAGCCGTAGCAGATTCTGGTGCTTCCCTGCCAGGGCACTAGATTCTGAAAAGCTGCATCCAGGCCAAGACTGTCAATGTGCAGGCTGCAGCTAAGTCCGCTGCCAACAGTGACCAGCTGGCCCGATGCAGCCTGGCGCCTTCATCAGGCTTGTAGTGTCCAGGCCCACACAGGGACTACATACCACAGTGTTCAAATGCTTCTGGATGTGATTTACCATTACCACCAACTGGGGTAGCTTTCACAAGGCTCGGAGCCTGGCCAGCCTGGCACAGGTGCTGGAACTAGGGGTGCTGGGGGGGCTGCACATCCCCTGGCTTGAAGTGGTTTCCATCATATCCAGGATTTGCAGTTTGGGTCAATGGCTCTCAGCACCCCCACAACACACACTGTTCCAGCGCCCTGGCAGCCTGGTGACTGCTCAGACTCTGCTCCATTGAGTCCCGAGTGAGGAGTCAACAGGGAAGGTCAGAGGGCAAGAGTGCAGGAGAGCTATATTCACAGGCTGCGAAGCTCAGGGTGCATGAGTGGCCTGTGATGTCAGCCAAGGTTCCCCTGCCCCTCCTTGTGGAGCTTCTAGAGCACAAAACGCCTGGAGCCCTCCCCTCCTGGCCCGCCCCCAAACACACACCGAGCATCCAAATGGGGGAAGGAAGGACAACCTCCACAGCCTGGCTAGGGCCAGACCTATGCTTGTCTCAGAACCAGCTCCTGCCATATATCCCCATGGGGATAGCTGCTGGCTCCCCGGGGCAGCTTCTCTCCAAGAGGCAAGAAATGGCTTTTCTGGGCAGGGGGCTTTGGGGGCAGGAAGCTCTGGCTGCAGCACACGCTCTCCAGCATGTGAACCAAGCGGCCCTGTTCAGAAGGCAGCTCACGCTCCAAGGGGCCAGCTGTAGGCAGACACCCACCTGAGAATCAGCACGCAAACAGAAACCAGAGAGTACGCCAGCAGAGTGCCGATCGACATGAGGTCCACCAGGTCCTTCAGCTCAAACATGAGCGCCATCAGAGCTGCAACGTAACAGGGACAGTGTGAGCACAAGCCCTGGGCTCGCTCTCCAACAGGTCACACGAGCGGCCAAGCACAAGCAAGCATCTGCTTACCAGCAACGATGCCAGACACAACAGTGGCCACCAGGGGAGTCTTTGTCCGTGTGTTCACTCTGGAGAGGAACTTGAAAAGCAGTCCGTCCTCTGCCATGGCATAGATCACTCTGGGCATGGGGAACATGGAGCCCAACAAACTGCAGGGGGAAAGATTACACCAACACATTCAGTATTTGCCGCTTCGATCCAGACCTCTTGCCACCATGCCAGTCACTGTGGCCTTTTCAAAAGCACTGGGTAGTGAGATTAGCCAGAAGGACCCTTCATCTCTTGTCTGGTCCCTTTAGATCACAGCTGGTACATTCTGATCTGACTCTTGGAGTTGGCGTAAATTCAGTGGAGAAACGTAGCGGATGCCCTGCTGATGGCCGGTGATAAACACACACACGAGGGGGGGGGAGAGGAGGAGAAGAGAACACGGACGACCATGTTTGAGAGTCAGCAGTGGGGCAGGGTTCTGTGGTCTCATGCTCCCCACTAGATTCCTCACTGAATGAGGCCAGACCGACACATGGCACTCAAAGCAGAGCAAGCGCTTCCCCACAACGGGTCGCACAGCTGAACTAAATCTGTTCCTAAGCCAACCCAGCTCAGCCAGTACAGTTCGGGCATGTAGACAAGGCCAGTTAACCAGAACCACACAGATGTGACATGGAGCAGGAGGAGCCCCAGAAGCCATGGCCAGAACTTAGCGCTTTTGTTTCAATTTATTTTGTTGCACTGATAAGAACAAGTTCTTACCATGAGCCATGTGAATAGAACTTTTAAGCACAGCTCTCAGCACATCAGAACCATGACGACTTAAAACAATGCCGCAAATGAAGAGGGGTGTGTGAGGAACTGGCCACAGGAGGGAGTTCCTTGGGGCTTCTCCTGAAGAGCAGATGGGCTGACAAGTACCACCCACCCCGAGAAACAGCCTGCATTGCATGGACGCCTGGTTTATATCCACGTGCCGTGGTAGCAGGCAGACAACAGGTTTTGGGGCTTCCATACTATTCAGATAAACAAATGGCTCAGACCCAGCGATTCTCATTTGCTAGGATCTGAAGCTGTAGAAGAGGCACAAATTATGCATTTCTGGTGGGCTTGAGCTATCTCAGAGCAAGTACACAGATGTCAGACAAAGGTCTCTGCTTTACATCGCTTGAATTCTGTTGCTGTGAGTTCCCACCACATGAGTTTCTCATTCTTCTGGCCATTGGCTGCATGGAGTCAGTGCAAACGGCATCAAGTACCTGTCACTGGTTTCTTCCCAGGTCACTCGTGACCGGTTCCTGGGGTGCTTGGCTCCTCAATGAGGGCATAGGCACGTACTGGGCCCACAAGGGCGAGCTGTCTGGGAGGGAACGTTCCTGTCCGAGGCTGGGCAAGGTTTTGCTTTTCACCCATATACACTAGAATACCAGTACATTTTGTGACTGCTGCTTATACTGGTTTAAAGCTACAATTGGTCTAGCAGAGATGTAAACAATTACTGCCATGTTGTGGAAGGAAATGAACCTCTCCCCTGGCCATCTAGCCTCCCACACTTAAAACACCGTTAGCCAGACACCATCTTCATCATTTCCAGAGCCAGAACAAGATTTGGGGAAGCTGTTACTGGAGCAGGGTGCTGGACGAAGTCCCGAGTTCCTTACCTGGTTGAGAGTGCACAGAGAGATCCAACGGCTACAACGTAACGGGCAGGCTCCCAGCCCACATCTTTGAAGGCCTCGGGCAGGGGACTCTCCTTGTTCAGCAGGTAGTAGGGCACCATGAGGGTCAGGGCAGCAGAAACTCCAAAATATGCCACAAAGCAGATCAGGAGAGACACAATGATGCCAATGGGGATAGAACGCTGAGGATTCTTGGCCTCCTCCCCTGAAAGAGGAGCAGAGATGAGACCTGAACACAAACATCTTCCCTCCCCTACACATCCACACGTGCTGTGCCACTGGAATGTGGTAAATGGGCCTCAGAAACCCCATTGCCGCAGACGAGCGGAGATGAAGTCAGCTTCAGAAGAAGTTTCGCTTTGCTCTGAAAGCCCAGGAAGCTGGAGAGCCTTCCCAGTGTGCCCTAGCGTGGTGCTGTCTGCCTGAGCCTGCCCATAGCTCCAGGGCCTCCAGTGCGGCTGCTGCCCTGCGCTTGGCTACACAGTGAAATCAGCAAGCTGGGTCAGCTCCAGAACCTGGGCAGAACCCCAACGCTGCCAGTCATCAGGCTGATTTCACAGAGCTGCTGCGAGTGTGGGAAGCAGCAGCCGAGGCAGGCACTGGGGTTATTCCATGGGGCAGGACCCTGAAATGAAACGCACCACCAGCCACAAGCCGACATGGAAGAGGGAGCATCCAAGCAGGCCAAAGGTACAACACCCTAGTAGAAATCCCAGCACTCTCCCCTTCTCACAGCAGAACCAGTCAGGGCAGGGATTATCACAAGGCGACTGCCCAGGGATGTCACCATGGAGCCCCCGCTACAGCTAGCAGGTTTAGGGCTCTGACGAGGGACGTCCGGTACGTTTTCCAAGCCCCATCTGCCAGGCCAGACAATGCTGCAGAGTGCTCAAAAAGGGGTGAACAGGCACAGTAGGACAGGGACTCCTGGGGCATGAGAACACCCTGCTCCTGACACTGCCGCGGTCTCGGTTCGGTTGGGTGCAGACATGGTGAGGGCTGCATTGAGATCCTGCCGGCTTGGGGCCTGGGGCCACGCAGTGAATCTCGCTGGGAAGCCTGCTCACAGCATTTCCTGGCTGTGACGGGAGGAAGCCGAGGCTCTCTCTCGGCAAAGGGCATGTTCTCAATGAACTCGGGGATTTAGAGTAAGTTACTGTGGGTTGGGCCATCAACACCAGGCATCCCAGCCACAGTCCATACGCTCGCCTCCATGGGCCTGCCACTCCTAGTAGCATTCCCAGGAGCCTGCACACATGGCAGGGAGAGCAGACTCCAGGCTGTGCACCAGAAAGCAGACGACACTTCAGGGAAAAGACTCCATCTGCCTGCTGGGTGTCTTGTCATTAAATGGTGCAGATTGTTTACAAGAACCAGTTTTCTAGGTGCAGGCTGGTGAAATCTCATTGTACCCACAGTGCCAATTACCACGGCTAAGTCCCCATGTTTGCAGAAAGGCTCATAAATCTGAGCATTTCCCAGATCAGGAAGTGAAGTCTCTGCTCTTGGCAGCACCCAAAGGCCTGCAACACTCCACCCTGGGCCATGCAGGGATCTCAGAGAGCTGATCCTTTGGCTTGGCAAGTGCAGCTGCCAACTGCCCGCCCACACCCAGAAATTGGAAATTCTGCAACCAGAGATCACTGCACGAAAGATGGTGACTCACGGGGAGAATGTGGGGAAATACCACATCCCAAACTCCCGGAAGATAATGCGTAAGTAGCTGCTTTACCTGTTGTAGCGATACAGTCAAATCCCACAAAGGCATAGAAGCATGTTGCAGCTCCAGCGAGGATCCCTTGAAATCCAAAAGGAACGAAACCCCCTGATCCCAGGGAGCCAATGCTGAAAGAGGAAAGACTGGTCATTGTTCTGGAGGAGTCTCCGTTAACATCTACCTCCTCTGCCTGCTGGAGACAGAGCTGAAAAGGCCCTGAGCAAATGCTACATGCAGGTTTCTCACACTGCATCCTGTGTAAGGCATCCCTGCCATGGGAGCAGGTGTCTACAGTCACCATCAATATGCAGCTTAACAGCCTGCGACAGGCACAAACCAGACAGTGCAACTGTCAACTGCAGGGGAAGCTGCATGGCACACTCCCTGCCAAGGACAAATCCAGGATAGGGCACAGCCCTTTGGAACCCGACTAGCTAGGGGAACACCAAGCAGCAGCCAGAGCGGGCATGGACAGCACAGCTCCCTAGGTAGGTACCAACTGTGGGCAAAAAGCTGGGCTGGGCTCCCGCTAGAGGGCAGAATTTGGGGAGTGGGATGTTCCACCTACCTAACGTCCTGGCTGGTGGCCATGGCTGAGTGGTTGTAATAGTCTTCTTCAGACAGCTGCCAATTCTTGACGCTTCCTTTCACAAAACCAGAGATGATGACAAAGCAGAGAACCAGCAGGTTTACCGCAGTGAAGATTTTATTCACTAAGGCAGATTCGCTCACGCCAAATGCCAGCAAACCTGGGGAAGGAACACAAGAGGGGATAGGAGGGGCAGCACCAGCTACACTCTCCCCACGATCAATGCCCCTGGGCCACACCCTCCCCTCAAACACTCCCCTGGGGCTAGCACCAGCCATGGCCTTCCCAAACTCGCCTGCCCATGCCACAAAGCTCATGTATCTTTATAGAGCTCTGGCACCTCTCACCTGTGAGCAGCAGGATCAGGAGCAGTGCGAAGAAATCTGGGTACTCGGCTAGCACACCCGGCACATGCAGGGAGGTGCTGTTCCTAAAGAAGACTGAGATGTGGTTGCCAATGATATTGTCAAAGGAAGAACTCCAGGCCCGGGCAACACTCGCCGTCCCTAGCAACCAAGAGCAAAGTTGCACGTTAACCAGAGAAGCCTCTGCCCCCCACCTCCTTCCAAGTGGATGTCAGAGCTGTGGAGACCCCCCCACCCCGCAGCACAGGGAGCCCAGCTCTACCACCGAGCACCAGGAGGATACACGCCTTTGTCACGAGAGCCCTCGAGCACCGTCACCCCAGCATTGCTGTGCCTGAAGGTAAGAGCTTGTGGGGCCTCCTCTGGGATTGCCATTCCTCACTGCACCACCCCTAAGCCTTTGGCTCATTACACTGCTCTTTGGGCCTTGGCAACACCAAGCACGGCCTAGGCTGGGGTCACCAGAGAGGGGCTCCCAGCACTGTCTGGCCTGGCAGATGAACCCTGAACTCTGTCCCAAGACCCCCGTGCTCCAGATGTCCAATAAGCCCAGCCAACATGTGCACGGCCTCAGAGAGCCCCCATCCCGGGAGGGCTTGGCCAGACCCTCCATCCCAGCAGTGACGCCTCCCTGTGATCAGCAAACTCAGGAAGTTCTCCCCTGCCCTCCACCCGCTGGAGTGTTCAGGGAGCGTCTGCCCCCGTTCACCCCAAGTTCCTCCTCTTCAGCAAGCCTGAGCAGCTTGGCCACCATTTCGTACCTATCACGTAGGACAGGATCAGGTTCCAACCAGTTGTGAAGGCCCAGATCTCTCCCACGGTGACGTAGCTGTAGAGATAGGCAGAGCCAGTTTTGGGAACCCGGGCCCCAAACTCCGCATAGCAAAGCCCAGCCAGCACAGAGGAGAGCGCAGCAACCAGGAAACAGACAACAATTGAGGGGCCGGCCTTTTCCTTGGCGACTTCCCCAGCTAGCACGTACACGCCTGCCCCCAGCGTGCTGCCGACCCCCAAGGCGATAAGGTCCAGGGTGGAGAGGCAGCGGGCCAGCCGGGAGTCCTCCACGCTGAGATCCACGATTCGGCGGCGGATCAGCTTCTTGCCAAAGCCAGTCACTGTTTTCTCAAACATTGTAGCCACTCCAGGAGGCGTCTGACTACTCAAAACCCCTGAAAGAAAAGGTCACTCCATTACCACAAGGAACGTTAAAGGTAGCAAGAGTGTCAGCAAGACTAGACGGCAGAGATCTCAAGAGCCCGGAGCTACCCGGAGCCGTTCCTACTGCAGTGCTCTGGCAACCCTGAGGCGAGGCTAGCTGGAATTTCGCAGTGACCTCACTGCTGCATCCCTGGTGAAGACAAACTGTACGGGGAGACTTTGGCAAACCAGTAAAGTGCCTGAAACCACTATGGCTTATTGCTAAAAGCAGCCAAGTCAGCAGGCTTAGCTTAACCAAGGCAGGAGGGGAGGGGGGTTTTTGGGTGCCACAGAAAGGGCAGCTTGACCCCGCATCCTTCCTGATAAGGACTGTGTTGAAGTTGCTGATGCATGCATCTTAGAAGAGCAGGATGTGCCCCAGGAATGTCTATTGGGGCCTCAAGGCTGCAAACTCTGGAAAAACCCACACCTGGTTAATCGGTAATCAGAAGGCGCCTCTTGCTTGCCCATTGGAACTGCTTGCTTAATAAGTTTTCTTTAAGGGACATGTCATTCTATTACTAATGTATAAATAAGGGGGAAAAGTTTGAGGTAGGGGGACTCTCCAGGACTGAACTCTCTCTCTCTGGATGCAACTTGTGTTTCCCAGCCGTCTGCCGCTGTGCCACTCGAGAGACACACTCAGCTTCGGTAATTATCGAGGGTTGGGGGTGTTTTACGGACGTGTCTTGCGGACGTGTGTGTAAGTGCTTGAGACTAAGTACAGTTTAGCTTTAAGTGAAAGCACTCGTGTTGTCCTGTTTGTGCCGCCATCTATCGGTCGGCCGGCCGTGTCTCCCCTGATTTATTTCCTGACGCCACCTCGCACAGAGCAAAAGTTACCAAGAGCTTTGGGTTCAGAGAACCCCAGGGAACAGTCCTAGGCCCCACCAACACCTGTCAACTGACCCCGCTAGCACAGGGCGCGACCTGGTCCACCACACTGATGAGCATCAGCCCTCCTTTCATGGTGCCCATCACCCGTTACCCTGCTTGGTGCCTATTCACCATCACTGGCCAAGGATGGTTTGCCAGCGTTGTCTGCAGCCCAGCCCCCACTGAATCAACTTCTGCCTTATTTGCTTTTCCGTGGTAGGAGGCACAAGCAAAGGACAGGCCCAGCAATTGTTTGTAGAAACCGGAGACTCCCCATGCAAGCACTGAACACTCCACACCCATCAATATCTAAAGGCAGGTCTCATGACCGGTTAGCTGTCTGGTGCGTACTCCCACTCCGCTTGGCAGCTCAGACATCCCCTGGCCCAACTGTGACTGTTCGAATACTCTTACGGCGCCGTCTGTGGGTGTGGATGGCAGAGACCAGCACAGAGCGGAACGTTCTGCCAGTGAAACGGGTAATCGGGTAAACTGGGCTGAGGCAACTTTCCCCTTGGCATTTACACTAAGCTCCTCTCCATGGTGCCTGGCCAGACTCTCAGCCCATCTCAGCACAGCACCTGCACCCCAGACCAGCCTCTCATACCAAGTCAAGGTCAGCGCTGCAGAGATTCCCAGCAAGCACTATGCTGATGATACCAACAACCAGAGTAGCTGGTGCAGGAGCCCGGGAATAGGGACAGGGTTGGGAAAAGGCCCTACAGTATATGGTGCAGGTCTGGAAAACTTCTCATGACCTTATATTGGACCCTCAAGTAAGAACATGCCCTTCATCCAAGGATCTCCAAGGGCTTCATAATCACACAGCCTCACAGAAGGGCAGGAGAACTCTGCACATCCACACAATCCGCTGAAATCCCTGCTCACCTGATGCCCCATCTTGGTGGCTGGCCCCAAGCCCCAGGAGACTCCAGTGTGATGGAGATGGGTTACACGGGGCAGGACAGCCACAGCGTTGATGGAACCCAGCAGGAAAAAGGGACTTTGAATTCACTTTTGGAATACTCTGCACGGTCTTTATGGCATTTCTAACATCATGCTGGAGTTAATGTCATTGGCCGGGCACATTTACAGTTGACATGTGAAAGTCTGGAAATGCCTCGCTTCAGCCACTGGGAAATTAATTTTATGAGCAGAGTTTTCATATTTCATTTCCTTTTGGAAAGAACGTCGTACACACAGTGCCCAAAAGATCAGAATGGTGCCCCTCTCAGTCCTTACAATAAGCCCATTGCGACAGAGTCCATTTGCTGGACCTTCACTAACCATCTGAAATTCAACAAGGCAGAGCAGTTTTCAAATGCTAACATTTTGGCTGTTCAAACTCCAAAGCATTTTCCCCAAACCCCAAAGCCCAGCAGCATTCCACAAGTCACTGACGAAGGCACCGTTTTAAAATGAGATATTTGAAATGCAACAAAGTGTAGAGCCAGATTTTTCCCTTGCACAATTCAAGAACTGGCCAAACTAATCTTCAGAATGTGGTAACATGAGCTCTTTCTTACATGCCAAGTTTCAACACCAGGTACCAGGCAAATACTTAATGGAAGAGTAAGACTCCAAAGCAAGGGATTTACACTGGATTCAGACATTAGCGACAGCAGAGTAAGCCAGGACAGTACAACTCTCTCTAACAGCAACGTGAACAGAGCAGGAGAGACTTGCTTTTCCAAACCACGTCGCCACAACCTGCAAGGCCAGCCCGGTAAAGGGAGATCTTATCTATGCTACAGGTTACTTCGATATAACTTACATCACTCAGGGGTGTAAAAAATCCACCTCCTGCACGACATAAATTACACCAATGTAAGCAGCCGTGTAGACAGCGCTTTGTCAGCGGGAGAGCTTCTCCTGCCACCCTAGCCGCTGCTTCCCACAGAGGCGGGAGTTATTTAACTGATGGGAGAGCTCTCGCCCAGTGGCTTAGAGCTTCTCCTGCCACCCTAGCCGCTGCTTCCCACAGAGGCGGGAGTTATTTAACTGATGGGAGAGCTCTCGCCCAGTGGTGTAGAGCATCTCCACCACAAGTCCTTACTCTACACGGTCAGCCCTGGAGCGTAGATGTAGCCAGAGTTACAGCAGAGACCAACAATCTGCCGGAAGACGGTCACCACACCTTAGGTGCGGCTGCACCTAATTCCTAAATGAACCAGCACACTCAGAGCTTGCCTTGGTTTTTTAAACCTAGCTTCCCATGACTCTTGATCCATTCTGCCTTGGAGAACAGACACAGTTGCCTTTAACTCAGCTGTCACACAGGATGACAGATTGCTCTCTCTAACAGAGCACAAACCAAATCATAGCAATTCCTCTCCACAGAGCTCCAAGAGTACGAAGAGAGCTGTCCTGCTAAGATTCGGGGACAGCCAGGCTTGTTCGTCCACCTGAGCACTGCAGCCCTTGTAGTGTAGGATCACTTGCTTCTTGGGAGGTATTGCTGGAATATGCAGGCACACAGACAGGATCCCCAGCAATTTCCAGACTGTCAGTTTAAGTAATGCTGATGAGGAATTACAGTATTGCTGATAGTGACCACCGGAATTATAATTACAAAATCATTTCCACTATAACCAGCTGCTTTATCATGATCCAATTCTGGCAGCAATCGCTATTGGAACTGAACTGTCCATGTTTGGCCTCTACCCAGTGGTGATTCTTTTGCTGTGAAAGTGACGAACAACTGCAAGCATCTGAGCCATCCAGCTGAAGAGTCTTTTCTAGATTTTAAACTGACCACCACCCACCTTACAGGAGCTAAGGAACCCAGCTGAACTCAAACCTCAGGCCTGGCCTACATGTATCCCTTGTTGTCCAGCTGCATGCGGCTAGCAGTGCCAGGCAGGTAGCTCCTGCACCTCCAAGCACAGCTCGTTACGTGCTCCAGGGAACTCAAGCTTGGACAGTGAAGTCTGAAAACTGCAAAGATAGGAACTGCCAGAGTGGATCAGACCCAAGGTCCATCTACTCTAGTAGCCAGTTTCCAGTCACCAATACCAGATATTTCAGAGGAAGGAAGGTAAGAAACCCTGCGGTAGGGAAATGCAGTATAACCTGTTCTCTGTGAAGGTCTCCCAATCCCTAACAGAGATGGGCTGAAGCTCTGAAGCAGGAGGTATTACACTCATAACAAAAGAAACATGGATAGGCCATCGATAAAACTCTGGACACTTCATGTCCTAGTACAGCAGTGAACGCAGATATGAGCTATAACAGTAAAACGCCGCAATCAGAGCCATTGCAAGGGAGGAATTCTCAACTCCATCGTGGCCGTTGAAAAGCTTTCCCCTTAGCCATTCAGAAGCATATCCCAGCAAGCCAGGCTATCAGCATGACACCGGCGATCAATAACGAACGCGTAAAGCGGAGATGGGACAGAAGAACAAAAGTCGGTGGCCTCGGCAATCACAACAAAGTTCAGTTCAGACTGCAATCCCAGGCACACCAGCTGTTAGCTGCCACTGGGGGGACCAGACAGAAAGAGTGAAAAATCAGGACGGGGGTGAGGGGTAATAGGCACCTTTATAAGAAAGCCGTGAATATCAGGACTGCCGCAATAAAATCGGGACATGTGGTCGCCCTGGCCTCCACCAAACCAGGATGCATTAGCCCTATTTAAATACCCAGTACTTTGGTTTGTATTATTTTACATAAACTTCTGGGTTTATAAAAAAAGGAGTACTTGTGACACCTTAGAGACTAACCAATTTATTTGAGCATAAGCTTTCGTGAGAAGCTTATGTTCAAATAAATGGGTTAGTCTCTAAGGTGCCACAAGTGCTCCTTTTCTTTTTGTGAATACAGACTAACACAGCTGTTACTCTGAAACCTGTCATTCTGGGTTTACCTATTTTCAGCATCCATGAGCTGCCATCCACGTTTCTCAAACAGCCATCTGAGTCAGACACGAAACAAACCTCAGCTCCAGCCTTCCAAAATTCACTGCCCAAGAAACAAATGGGCTGTTACCAGGTGGCGCCTACCAGCTGCAGTCAGGTCTGCAGTCAGGTTAAAGACCGTACAGACCTGCCAGGTACTGCACAGGACCCCAGTACCACCTGTTTGGGGGGGGACAACGGCCACGTAGAATTAAACCACACAGAAAACCATTCTCCACCCTCATGCTGCCTACAGGAACTACGCAACGACAACATCGCAACAGTAAGGCTAAGCGCTTAGGAGACCTTAGCGTGTTAGAACAGGAAGCTTTATAAGAATATACAAAACACAGCAGGCAGACTCCCGCCTAACACAGTAAATCAGCAGCATTTCAAGGGACACACAACCTTCCTCTAGCAAAACTCACTTGGCCACAGCACACATGTTTCTAGCTAGTCTGCCAAAGCTGGGCAACATCTGTCTGAATAAAGACAGGTGGGCTTTAAAGAGCTATTAAACCCTCAGGAGAAAGAGCTGCCTGCCAACTGGGACCCCAAGTTTTCTCCTCGGGGCTAGGCAGTGGAGAAGCACTGCACCAGTGTTCGGGGTGCCAGCACTTGTAGGAGAGAGCAGCTGGGAGAGCATCAGAAGCCTGGGTATGCCTAGGTGTGTTCTGAGAGGCAAGTCAGCAGCGTCAATGCTAAACCCGAGTACAAGACGCGAACACCGACAGCGCTGAGGAGTGAGAGCACTCCCTGGTGGTAAGTGCTGCACAGCACGTGTGAGCCGCCATCTCCAGGCTCTGAAGAGCCAGACTAAAACAGAAGGAGGGGAGAGAATCAAGGCAGGCAAGAGTCTGGGAAAAAGGGAGAGGTGCTCCCGTTAATTGTGCCATTCACCACGAGCCTCCAGATAAACCAGAATGCAGAGAAAGTGCAGCAGTAATGGAAACATATTTTAGAGACAGAATTTGATTTACTCAAGCTACTGGCCCAAAAGCGCTCAATTGTAAAGAGCACCTGGCATGGAGCTGTTCCTAAAGCTGTTATTTACACAACACCTGTGGTGTGTGGGGGCACTTCCCATGGGCACCCAGCTCCCTCGCCCCGCAAAGGGGCTAGTGGCGCAGACTGAAAGCATCCCATGCAAAGTTGCCAATCTGAAAAGGCTACAAATCAAGTGCTATCACTTCAGCATATTTCAGCTGATCCTTCCAAGTCTCCTTCTTGTCTACAGAAAACGAATAATTTCCTTTCTGTGGCAGGTGGGAGGAAAGGAGATAACCCAGTTTGCTCCTCCCGCTGCCTCAGTGCCCTCAGGTTTCCACAACCAAACCAATCAGGAGCGGACGGTCTCCTCTGAAGTCCTACACAGCCTAGCCTAGGTCGCATTCTGAAAGGGGCAGCCTGGAGCGAGCGAGCACATCCAGCAGCAACTGACAGGAGCCAGAGCCATGCTCATGTGCTCCGTTGCCAGCCGCTCTCCTCCAGAGAAGCATTCCTGGTCCTCATTGCCATGCAGGTTTGGTACTGGAATGCCAGAAAGCCAGCCGAGGGAAACGGACATGGCAGACACTGTACTGACTCCGAAGGCCCCCTGGAAGTTTTCAATGTTTGCTCGACACCCACGACTGCCTGGGGTGCCACCTTGTCATCGCTCCTGACAGAACTGCCTATGTGGAAGTCTTGCTGAACGCAACCACCACTGTGAGCTCAACCCAAAGCCGAGGCTAGGGCGTGAGTGACGCACTCAACAGCTTATGCTCAAATAAAATGGTTAGTCTCTAAGGTGCCACAAGCACTCAACAGAGTGATTCATGGACGAACAGACAGGCAGGAATGGCCAGCCTGGAGCAGTGTCCCAGGCTACGACTGCTACTCTGCACAGAGGCATAGCGGACAGAGGGAACAAGGCCAGGCAGCCGACACTGGAGGGTGAGGAAGGAGGCCAGGCTTCACTCACACCCAGCCGTTTCACTGCTTTGTCCTCAGTTGCAGCAGGACCCGCACAAGCCGCTATCCTAATATGCTTGTAGCTATCGGGGATTTTCATACTGGTCTAGTTTTTCCCTGGTAACACAGCAATAAATCACATAATAAATGAGCACAGCTCCCCAGTCCAATGCCCACGACTCCGTTCTGCCTCCTTCTGAATTGTGATGCTGTCTGGCAACACCAGCCGTGCTGGAGCGTGACTGGGGGAACAGCGCCAGAACCCCAGCACGGCAGGAGTCAGATGAAGCTAGAATTTCTTATGCCTCAGAATGTGTCAAGACAGAGCAAGAGATTTGAAGCGTGGCTGTTTCTTTTTTCTATGAAGAGGGAGAAGCTACCATGGCTCTCAGCCTTCCCAGGAAGCTGCGCCCCTTTCAGGAGTGGGATTGGTCTCGCCTACCCCAAGTTACACCTCACTTAGGAACGACCGGGCACAAAATCCGACAAACACACAGAAGCGTCACAGCGCCCGGCTACTGGAAGATGGGCCCTTTCTCAGGCTCCCCATAGCGAGACAATAAACCAACTGGGGCAGAAGCCTGCGGGTACACCTCGGTGTGTGATAAGACACCCAGCAGGGCAGACAGGGCCCGGCGAGACAGGTCAGTCCGCAGCGACTCCGACTGCTTTTTAAGCGGCCTCTTGCAAACCGAGGCCAGCCTCGAGGGGCGTTGCCGCCGCCGGCAGAGCTCTGCGGCCCGGGGGACACCCCGGCTCCCGGAGGGCCCGGCAGCAGCACGTGCGGCCGCCCGGGGGCAGGGGCGGCCGGGGGAGTCCAGCCGAGACGCCGAGCGCAGGCAGGGAGCGGGGCGCCGCCCGCGGACTCGCCGCCCGCCCGCCCCTGCCCGAAGAGTTTCCGCGCGAAGGGCCCAGAGCCCCGGGGCGCGGAGCCCCAAGCGCGGATCCTCCCGCCAGCTCGCGGGCCCGGCGCCGAGCCCGGCACCTCCCGGCTCCGGAACCGGGGCGGGGACCGGACGCGCGCCCGGCGGGGCCCCCCCGCGCCTCGCCTCCCCCCCCCGCCCCCGCACTTCGCCCCCCTCGCCTCCCCCCGCCCGCCCCTCGCCTCCCCCCGCGCCCCCGCACTTCGCCTCCCCCCGTTGCCCCCGCCCGCCCCGCGCCTCGCCTCTCCCCCCGCCCGCCCCCACCGCCCCTCGCCTCCCCCCGTTGCCCCCGCCCGCCCCTCGCCTCCCCCCGCCCGCCCACCCCCCCGCACCTCGCCTCCCCCTCGCCCCCACCGCACCTCGCCTCCCCCGTTGCCCCCGCCCGCCCCCACCGCACCTCGCCTCCCCCGTTGCCCCCACCGCACCTCGCCTCCCCCGTTGCCCCCGCACCTTCTCCGTTCTCTCCGAACCTCGCCCCACACCCGGTGCCCCCCCGCACCTCGCCCGCCCGGCCCGGCCCCGGCCCCGGTGCCCCGCGTGCGGCCCGGCCCGGCTGATGTAACCGCGAGCCCCGCTTGCGCGATCGCCGCCGGCAGCCCCACGCCGGCCCAGCCCCACTCACCAGGCGCGTCCCGCCCCGGCCGGCTCCGCAGCTAATGAACGGCGAGCGCGCGGGAAGCGGCCGCTTTACACCAGGGGCAGGAAGGGGGCGGGGCCAGAAAGCCCCGCCCCCTTGTCGGCCCCGCCCTCGCCCCGCCCGGCTCGGCTCGGCTCGGCGCAGGGACCGGGCAGGGCGCAGGGAGCGGGACCCCGCGCAGGGACCAGACCGGGCAGGGCGCAGGAAGGGGCCCCGCGCAGGGACCGGACCGGGCAGGGCGCAGGAAGGGGGGCCACGCAGGGACCGGGCAGGGCGCAGGGAGCGGGACCCCGCGCAGGGACCGGACCGGGCAGGGCGCAGGGAGCGGGACCCCGCGCAGGGACCGGGCAGGGCGCAGGAAGGGGGGCCAGGCAGGGATCGGACCGGGCAGGGCGCAGGGAGTGGGGCCCCGCGCAGGGACCGGACCGGGCAGGGCGCAGGGAGCGGGGCCCCGCGCAGGGACCGGACCGGGCAGGGCGCAGGGAGCGGGGCCCCGCGCAGGGACCGGACCGGGCAGGGCGCAGGAAGGGGGACCCCGCGCAGGGACCGGACCGGGCAGGGCGCAGGAAGGGGCCCCGCGCAGGGACCGGACCGGGCACAAGAAGGGGGGCCACGCAGGGATCGGACCGGGCAGGGCGCAGGGAGTGGGGCCCCGCGCAGGGACCGGACCGGGCAGGGCGCAGGAAGGGGCCCCGCGCAGGGACCGGACCGGGCAGGGCGCAGGAAGGGGCCCCGCGCAGGGACCGGACCGGGCACAGGAAGGGGGGCCACGCAGGGATCGGACCGGGCAGGGCGCAGGGAGCCCGGCCCCACGCAGGGACTGGATAGGGTGCAGGAAGGGGGGCCGCGCAGGGACCGGGCAGGGCACAGGGAGGGGGGCCCCACGCAGGGACTGGCCAGGGCTCAGGAAGGGGGGCCCGCACAGGATGGGGCAGGGCAGGGCACAGGGAGGGGGGCCCCACGTAGGGACCGGACTGGGCAGGGCGCAGGGAGGGGGACCCTGCGGAGGGACTGGGCAGGGCGCAGGGAGGGGGACCCTGCGGAGGGACCGGGCAGGGCGCAGGGCCCCGCGCAGGGATCGGACTGGGCAGGGTGCATGGAGCAGGGCCCCGCGCAGGGACTGGATAGGGTGCAGGAAGGGGGGCCACGCAGGGACCGGACCGGGCAGGGTGCAGGGAGGGGGACCCTGCGGAGGGACCGGGCAGGGCGCAGGGCCCCGCGCAGGGATCGGACTGGGCAGGGTGCATGGAGCAGGGCCCCGCGCAGGGACTGGATAGGGTGCAGGAAGGGGGGCCACGCAGGGACCGGACCGGGCAGGGCACAGGGAGGGGGGCCCCACGCAGGGACTGGACAGGGCTCAGGAAGGGGGGCCTGCACAGGATGGGGCAGGGCAGGGCACAGGAAGGGGGGCCACGCAGGGATCTGACCAGGCAGGGCGCAGGAAGGGGGGCCCGCGCAGGATGGGGTAGGGCATGGTGCAGGGCTGACGAGTGAGACCGTGAGGGCAAAGGTGGGCTGTACGTTTTCATCGGCAAGGCGATTTGGCGCTAACTCTCGGCCCACATATTAAACACCAATAAACGTCAGCGTGGGACCGTGATGATTTATAAATCATCATTTGAAATCATTAGGTCAGCCAACATCACTGAAATGAATGTGCCAACACTGTCATAGCCAAGAGCGGTGTGAGGAAGCCAGTCTTCATTCACTTTTCAAACCTAGGATGAAAAAAAGAACAGGAGGACTTGTGGCACCTTAGAGACTAACCCATTTATTTGAGCATAAGCTTTCGTGAGCGACAGCTCACTGCATCGGATGCTGTAGCTCTCGAAAGCTTATGCTCAGATAAATGGGTTAGTCTCTAAGGTGCCACAAGTCCTCCTTTTCTTTTTGCAGATCCAGACTAACACGGCTGCTCCTCTGAAACCTAGGATGCTTTTTCAAGTACAAGCATTTTCTCATATCTATGCTCTTACAGTGCGTATGAATGTTTCGATGTAACCTTCCAACCAACACTGCCCCTGCACTCACACCGGGGCTCTGGCTGCGCACTGTAGGACGCCCCCGTGCCTCACCTCTGCCCCTCCAGTGCAGTTTGGCCCTGTGAGCCCCTTAGAGCAGCGAGAGCACTAGAGCTGCACATCTTTACCCCCAGACTGGGTCAGACCCATGGTCCATCTAGCCCCGTGTCTTCTCATCCAACAGTGGCCAGTGCCAGGCACTGCAGAGGGAATGATCAGAACAGGGCAGTTATCACAGGATCCATCCCATGTCGTCCAAACCCAGCTTCTGGCAGTCAGAGGCTAGGCACACACAGACCATGGGATTGCATCCCTGACCCCTGGCTATATAGCCCTCCATGGACCTGTCCTCCATGAGCTTATCTAGTTCTTTTCTGAACTGCATTACAGTCTTAGCCTTCACCACGTCCTCTGGCAATGAGTTCCAGAGACTGACTGTGCTTTGAGGGAAGAAGTACTTCCCAAGGTTTGTTTTAAACCTGCTGCCTGTTAAACAAAAGCCTTGAGACATAGAATATCAGGGTTGGAAGGGACCTCAGGAGGTCATCTAGTCCAACCCCCTACTCAAAGCAGGACCAACACCAACTAAATCATCCCAGCCAGGGCTTTGTCAAGCCGGGCCTTAAAAACCTCTAAGGAAGGAGATTCCACCACCTCCCTAGGGAGCCCATTCCAGGGTTCACCACCCTCCTAGTGAAAATTTTTTTCCTAATATCCAACCCAAACCTCCCCCACGGCAACTTGAGACCATGGCTCCTCGTTCTGTCAGACCAGCATAGACCAGCTCAGAACTACACCTCCCAGAATGCTGTGTGTTGCCACCCGATGCAAGCTGTCCCGTGGTGTCATCATCTCCTTCTGCTCCCGCAGCTCAGATGTAAAGTGCAGCAGGAGGCAGTGAGCCGCCCTTTCGCTGGGCACGCGGTCGGCTCACTCAAACTACCTCGCCCAGGACTGCGATATCCCGTGTGCTGGAGTCAAGCTGCCGTCGGCCTGCTCCAGAGTTCGTCGCTCACCTGGCTCCGGGGAAGTGGATTCACTACAAGCAGCGGTTCTCAAAGTGTGGGTCGTGACCCCATTTTAATGGGGCTGGCCTAAGACTTGCTGGGGCCTGGGGCTGAAGCCAAAGCCTGAGCCCTAATGCCTTGGGAGGCAGGGCTCAGGCTTTCGTTTCAGCCCCGAGGGGCAGGGCTCACATTACAGGCCCCCCACTTGGGGCTGAAGCCCTTGGACTTAGCCTTTGCCCCTCACCCTCCCAACCCGGGGCAACAGGGCAGGCTTTGGTTCGCACTCCTAGGGTCTTGTAGTAATTTTTGTTGTCAGAAGGAGGTCGCAGTGCACTGAAGTTTGAGAACTACTGCACGACAGTGATGGAAGAACCCCTTCCATTGCTGTGTAAGTGTCTAGACTACCGTGTTTCTAGTGCAGGCACACACAGGCTTTCGGGTTCCCACCACTGCTACCCCAACTCAACTGCTGTTTGAACAGCATGTGCACACAACATAGGCCTCCAGGCCAGCCCCAATCACACCCTTCTGGCCAGGGGCCCAGCCACTTTCCATCGCTCAGGAGCCAGCTCCAGGAAGCAGAGACAGTAAAACCTCCTGAGAACCCTCTGCTGTACCCCAGGGCAGAGCTGAGTCACAGGGAAGGGAAGCAAAAGTGACCCACCCTTAACTGCAGACCTCTTCCCACACAGCTGGAGGTGGGTTGCTGCTGGGCTCCCGGCTCCATCACCAGAGGGACAGAAACAGCCACTTCCTCCTGCATTGGCTGAGATACAGAGGGACAAGCAGACGCTGTCCCAGAGTCACTCCCTGCTGCTCAGAAGGAAGTGTCCCAGACTCACTCCCTGCTGCTCAGAAGGAAGGAAACCTGCCCAGGCTGGGGAAAACCACAACTACAGCTTATCGCTAGCCCCGCCCCGCTGCCTCAGCACCATGTGTTCACATGCTCGAGAGCCCGGAAACACCTCAGCTGCCTGGATCTCAGCAAGGGGGGCCTCTAACACTCCTGCTGCACCTATGCTAATGCCCTTGGCAGCCTGTGTCCTCTGAGGCTGGCGGGTAGGGAGGCCCCTTTATTACTGTAGCTAACGAAAAAGCACTCTCTCAAGCAATGCCCGCGGGACGAGGCAGCACTGCTCAGCCCAGAAATACATCTGGGGCAACGTGCCCATGCCAGGCCTGAGAAACATTCCAGTCTCCGCCCCTTGGTGCGAGCTGGTGCTCAGGGCCCCTCAGGCAGGGCCCTGCCGGTAGCCAGAGCACAAGTTCCTTGTCCTTCAGAAGGGCACCTCTGGCAGGGATCATGGTCTGGAGGGGGGCAGGTTTACCTGCCAGCAAACGGAAAGCATCTTATGGCATTGCTCCTCTAACAACAGTGGGCAGTAATTCCCAGACTCTTCCCCCACTTTAACCTCCCCCGAGGGGCAAGGACCCACTTCCCCTTCGACCCAGCTTCCCACTCCTTTATTCTGCATGCTGAGCAGCCATGGGAGCATTTACAGCCCGCAGCACCCTTCCCTTGGCTCAGGGCAACCCCTCCAACCCCCCTTAGCTCAGGTGACAGAACTGCCCAGCCAGCTCCCTCACTCGCCTGCCACGCCTTCATGGTACCAGAGCAGCAGACTGAGAATGACTGCAGCAGACATCCCCAGCAGGCTGACCGGAAGCTGCAGAAGTTCAGCCCCAAGGTGCTAGATTCAGAACATACGGTAATGGGTTAGTCCGGAGTCTGCCAGGCCCTCCCTTCCCAACAACTGCAGCTCCTGCTCACATGGCTGAACGCCCTCCTCTGCCTATGTTCCCAGCCTCGTTCTTCTAGCTGGGCGCTGCTCCCACGAGCACCTCTGCCTTTGCTTCCAGGCCACCCTCGCAACACAGGGCCCAGCCTGGCAGGCACCCTCGGCATTCACACCCCCCCGAGGCCTGCAAGAAGGCAGCTAGCCAACAAGTGGGTCAAGGAGCCAGGGGGAGCATCAGGTATCTAGGAGGCATGGCCAGGCTCCAGCGGCTCATTCCCTTGTCATCTGGCTGCTTGTGCTCTTTGGGGCAGCAACTGGCCCTTCCTTTTTTTGTTTCCACAGCAGAGAGCAGAGCATGGGAGCTGACGGCCATCAGCAGCAACTCGGCGCAGTCCAGGCTGCTCTCAGCCAGCTGACCTGCACCTGGGGGCTTTACTCACAAGAGTCTGGGCCCTGGGCCTGCTTATCTTACGGGCAGCTGGAGCAGGGTGCCACAGGAGGGGCAAAGGCACCTCCGCTGCTTTCAGTTCCCTCTTGCACGCCGGGAGGGCGAGTTCTGGGTACTAATGCAGCAGCTGGAGGGAACAAAGAGCTGGTCAGTAAGTGACCAGTTCAGCCCCCTACTGAACAAAAATACCTGGTGTTGTTTCATACTGAAGATGACTGTGTGGGTTCCATACACACTGAAGTGAAAAATCAAATCCTGAGATGGGGGCGGGTTGTTTCAGTCGTTCCAAAGTCACTTTATTTTGTCCTAATCTATTTGCCGAATAAGCTCAGGGCCCTACATAATGCCCCTTTGGGCAAATTTCCCATTCCTCAGACATTCTCCCAGCTCTAGAGCAGAGATCAGGGCAGGTAGGGAACAGGCTCAGGGCTGCCTGGCAGGAGGTTCTGAGGCAGCCCCAGAAGATGGCCCCGCTGAGCAGGCACAGGTCCTGGCTTGTGGAGTGAGGCATTTGGAGCCAGCGCAGGGAGAGAAGAGGGACTCAGTGCAGCAGTGGGCGAGTCTGACCAGCTGCAGTGCCCTGGAGAGAAGTCATGTCCGAGGAACGCTGTGGGTGGACGAAGGAGAAGCTAGGAGAAAGCACCAGCAGGATTTGACAACACGGCTGGGAAGCAGGGCCACCCAGCAGGCCTGAGGCGGCCAGTCCAAGCCTCTGGTGTTTCTGCAGCACCCAGCCATGCGCCAGCTGGATGTGCTCTACTGCCCAAGCCTAGGGAGCTAAGAACCGGGCCCGGCTGGATAGAGCAGTGGCCGTGCCCCAGCCTGTAGACGAGGGCTAGCTGAGAACACACATCTGACTGATCTGCCCACCCCTGGCCAGGCTCACCAGGACAACCTTCCACACGGGAGAAGCTGCCCTGGCTTCCTCCCGCCTCATGCCCAGGGCAGCTGAGCACAGCAGGTCAGAGGCAGCCGGGCCTGAAGCCCTTCGAGCCCCACAGCGAGGCTCAGGGTGCGTGTTCTGGCTGGAAGGCGACTAGCGCAAAGTGCTGCTGTGCCACGATCTCAGAGCCCACCTGGTGGTTGGTGGGGGGGGGGGGGGGGAAGAGAGCAGCAGAGCCCCAGCCCCCCCAGGGCCTTTCCGCTCACCCCCCGTGAGCGGTCCCCTGGAGTGGTCACACAGGAAAGGGCACAAGTACAGCACGAAGAGCTGGCTGGGGGTGCATGTTCCTGGAAATCTAGTGCAGGGAGGAGTCAAGCCAGCCCCCAGAGACACTGGATGAGTGACAGAAGTGCTCACACCTTCCTGGCCAGTTCCACAGAAGGCTTCCTTTGCCAGGCAGCATCACACTGCCCTCTCTGGCTTTAACCAGAACTAGCTGGCTCCCTTCTAGGCCCAGCCTCTGCCAGCAACCAGGACTGGGCACGAGTGGCAGCAGCCGCACGGACAGAAATCTAAGCAAAGCTCTGAAGGAAGGTAACAGTGACTGGGGCTGCAGGCCAGGCACCTCCTCTGCCCCAGGGCAGCGATCCCCCGCTGTACAGCTTGCAGAGACCTTCCTAGGCTGGAGGCTAATGCTGCATGAGACATGGTGGCTGTTTGCCTGCCCCTTGGAAGGGATTAGTAATCCCTCTACCAAGAGGCCTAGGCATGCCCCACTGGAGGAGGGAGTTCAGAGAGGAACACATAGGCCTCCCCCTCCTTTATCTCGTGTCTCCGAGTGGGATGCCAGAAGAAGCCCAGGCAGAGAAGACATCTCCCCTTGCGCCCCCATGCTGCCTCTCCCTCCACGGGCACAGTGCTAGCAGACGGGACTTTGACTTCTCCTTGCTGCGAGCTCAAGGCTGGAACCAGCTAGGGGCAGAAGCTTCACCCACCCCCAGTTCAGCTGCAGGAGGCTTAGAAGATGCTGTGATGACCCCATGCCGGCCACCACCCTGGGACATTTCCTCTAACAGGGAGGAAGTGAGGGGTCTATGGCCTCTCTCCCCTGCCCACCCCCAGGGTGCCAGCTGAATGGGTCAGACCCAGGGCTGGGAGAGACAGGCACCCTCAAGAGTGCAGAGGAGAATTCCTTGAAGCCCAAGCAGCTAGCACTGCTAGAGGCAGTCTGTCCTCACTCCCTGCTCAGCTGACAGACGCTGTGACGTGAGTGAGGGCCACAGAGGGACCCGCAGCCCAAAGGTCCGTGGGTACCAGCCCCACAGCAGAGTACCTCACACCACACCTGTAAGGGCCTCGCAGGGAAGCTGTGACAAGGGAGCTGTGCCCAGGGCAGGTGCTCTATGGGACCCCATGTACCACAGACACCCCAGGCTGCCTCAGGACAAGACAACAGGACCCAGTTTACAATGGGGCCATGTCCAGACCCCAGAGTGGTACTTCCTGTGCTAGGTACTGGCTACAACCAAACCTGGGGGGCTCTTTCCAGCCAGTCCTGCCAGGAGCACTAGGCCCTGCAAGGCTGCAGCCCCCCCGGCCAGGGGGGTAACACATGCCACGGGGAGCAGCAGGAGGGCTCTGCAGCACCAAGGGGAAGGAAGAGAACTTTATTTACTTTTAAAAAACAAAAGCCACAATTAAGAGTCCCCACCCCCCCCGACAGGTGTCTGTGAGAACAGTCACCGCTCGCTCCCAGCACTGGGCTGCAGGGTTTTCCTTCAGGCTCTCCAGAGCAGCGCACCCCTGCGAGAAGCCCGCTAGACGGGTTCTTGTAACAGGCAGACACAGACCCTCCATGCTTCACTGTCACTCGCCTTCCAAGGCACAGGCCTGTTTCTCTCCCCAGCCCTCCGAGAGGGAGCCTGGGGGAGGGGGGAACAAACAAGGGCATCATGAGACAAGAGAGACAGAATGAGTCACTGCTACTCACTCCAGTCACTTCAGCACATGCCTGGGTCTGAGGTAGCCACAAGCAGGGCCGGGGGGCATGGAGAACTGCTGGCACCGTGCCAGACAAGCAAGCCAGCTGCCCGGTAGCACGAAACCTTAACTCCTGGCCTAGTCTGCACAATGGTGCTCCCGTTGCCTACAGGAAGGGCACAGCAGGAAGGGTATGGAGACTCCAGCACAGCCTGGCCTACCCGTGAGGGAAAGGCACAGGACCCCAGCCCAGGGAGGCTGGTACAAGACAAGATGCTCCCAGCTCCTGAGCCAACTCTCTGCAGGGGCAGGAGGCATTGGGCTAAGGACAGCACCTCATCCTGGGCACTGTAAGGGAGCGCATGGTCTGTCTGCCCCGGGGGCAGGGGGTGCACTCACTGCTCTGGTCCACAGTGGGCTTGTGGGGTGACCCCTCACACAGTGCTCTAGCTGCTAGGCGAGGGGTGAAGCTGCGGGACTAACTCTCCCCATGTGCTGGATCATAGTGCCACCTTTCCTCATGCAAGGAGGGGGCTTTGGGAAGGTTGGCAAGAGGGATTTCCAGGGGCATGGCCACTGTCAGAGGAGGGGATCACCTACCTGCCCTCAGCTGAGCCTCCAGGGAGGAGATCGTCCTTCGATAGGCTTCACATTGGGCATCTCTTGCAGCTGAGGAACAGGGGAGAGTTCAGCACGTGCCCAGCCAGCCCCTGGCAGAGCGCCCAATGGGGATGCTTGTGGGCAGAGGGGAAGGGAGCCCGAGGGCAGGATTCTTGTGGTTGTTTCCACTGCACGGGATAGAGACACAATGGCTCAGTGCCCAACTGCAGCATGGTTCCCAGGGCTCCCAGGAATGGAGGGGGCACCCCCACCCCACCCAGGGGCCATGCTTCAGCAGCAGCACTCCAGCTCCCACGTACACGTTAGCATGGCCCAGTCTAGGGGGGGGAGGGGTTTCTGCCCCACGTACCAAGCTCATTCTTCACTCTTTGCAGCTCACTCCTTACTCTCTGCAGCTCCTGGGAGAGCAGCTGACCTGGAAGCTGACAGAGAAAGGCTGTTCACCACCAACCAGGGAAGCCAGCGAGATACAAGCCGTTCTGCTGCCCCTTGCCTAGTGCACTTTAATGCTGCAGGGGTCTGGAGCAGAGTTTCATAGGGGGACCCTGGTGTCCAGCCCCACCCAGGAAGGGACCAGAACAGCCCATGGCACCATGACAGTCTGTAGCTGGCACATGCCCGATGGAAGTAATTCCTTGGGAAGTGGGAGCTTTGAGCACCAGAGGTGGACATGGCATTGCATAGGGGAGAGGGCAGAGAGCGGACATGGCCCCATCACCACAGCGTCGGGCACCTCCCAAGCGTTTAGAAGAACATTGTTCCCATCTGCTTGGCTTGTAGTCTGTCTGCTGCATGTGAACAGGGCAACATGTCTGGGCAGAGCCAAGTCAAAGCAATGGTCCTGCACGGAGTCAGGGCTCCTCCCCCTTGCAGCAGAGCTCCATGGCCTGTGCCCAGTTCCTATGACATTTCTGTCCCCTGTGGCCACCAGCATCTCCCACTGGGGAGACTCCCAGGCAGGGCTTTCGTTAGCAGGACGAGTGCAGCTCCAGGGCTCTATGGAGTAGGGAGCCACTGCTGAGAGCAGCACTGGGACGATGTGTTCATGGAGATCAGAACTGCCTGGCACCTGGTGCACCTTGGACCAGCTAGTGAGTGGCTTCAGCCCTCAATTTTCAGAGTGGCAGCAGTCGAGCCTCCAGGACACACACATCGCCGTGGCCAGTCTGTGTCCATTGGCCGGAACATGGAGTCCTGCCTAGTCACATAGATGTGGGTGGTTTTTGCCATTGTGGGATCTGGGCGTCTAGCAGCGGTAGGAATCTGGGGGTCCCAAGGCTGCTGACGACTAAGGGTGGGAGTTCAAGGAGAGGAGAATGCTCTGAAGCTCTTCCTTCCCCTCCAAGTCTCACCTCACTGGTACCTGGGTGCAGCTTTGGGAGCTGCTCTGCATTCAGCCCCAGCCTGGCCGAAAGTCACAAGAGCCCCTGCCCTAAAGGGCCCGTGTTTTAAAGGCTCAGGTATCCCAGGGCTCATCCCAGTCCCACAGAGCACCTCCTTCATCCCACCATTCCTCTGGCCCTGCTGCGCCACACCCCAGACGCCTTCTGAGAGCTGTGCTGAGTAATGCCAGGAGACGGCTGGTTGTTACCTGCATAGAGGGTGCTGCACCTCCACTCTCCAGGGCAGAGTCAGGGAGGAAACTACTGAGAGGAGCTAGAGAATTCCCACCTGCCTGAGACTGGGCCATTCCACCTGCAAAGAGAGACTCAGACATGGTGCAGAACTAACCACGCCCATCTGCTCTCCTGTCCTCCCTCCCCACCCGCACAAGCCTTGCTCCAAGCACCTGGATCGGGGCGGGTCCCAGGCTCGCCCTGCCCACCCGTGCTGCAGTGTGAACAACTGCCACTCACCGCACAGGACAAGTCTTTGTTCCAGCACGGGGCATTTTCTTGGGATGCTGCTGCCCTCCGCTGGAAAGAAGTTGCACCTGCACCACTTAAAACTTCCCCTCAAATTGCCCATGGGCATCCGAGGGGCGAGCAATGCATCCGATGAAGTGAGCTGTAGCTCACGAAAGCTCATGCTCAGATAAATGTGTTAGTCTCTAAGGTGCCACAAGTCCTCCTGTTCTTTTTGCGAATACAGACTAACACAACTGCTATTCTGAAAATCTTTATACTGGTTACTGTTCAGATGCCCCAAATGCCTTCACCAAGGCTAGTCCAATTCTACCAAGGGATGGGAACAGCAGAGCAATGCCCCAAGCATCAGTGCAGTTCTTTGGCAGAGCAGAGAATTATCCTGATGGGCTGTTGGAAAGGGCCTGCCACCCAGAGCATGGCCCCTGGAGGATGGGGCATTGCATAGGAGGGTGGCATCACTCCAGAGCTGCAGCCTTTGGGGAAGGCCCTGCCTCCTGCCCCAGAGCAATCTGGAGACAAGATCTGGCAGCTCCAACCCTGCCAATCTCAGCTGCACAAAGGGCAATACAGGCTCCGGCCCCAAAGGCGTGGAACAGTCCGCTGGCTTAGTCAGGGAACTAACAGGTTTCAGAGTAGCAGCCGTGTTAGTCTGTATCCGCAAAAAGAAAAGGAGGACTTGTGGCACCTTAGAGACTAACAAATTTATCTGAGCATAAGCTTTCCTGAGCTACAGCTCACTTCATCGGATGCATTCAGTGGAAAAAAGCTGAAGTGAGCTGTAGCTCACAAAAGCTTATCCTCAAATAAATTTGTTAGTCTCTAAGGTGCCACAAGTACTCCTTTTCTTTTTTCAGGGAACTAAGTTTCTCATTGTTTACTGGCAGAGATTTGCTGTCTTTCCTCCCCTTCAGGAGCAGAGCTCAGCATGGACTCTCCTGCCAGGAGCCCACGGAGGATGTGGAGATGGGCCCCAAACACACTGTCATTTGCCAGCTCCCCTTTAGCCCTGGCCAGCAAATCAGAGAATCTCAGGAGCCACAAACATGGGTAGGAGCCTTAAGCAGCCAGTGGCTGGCCCAGAGCAGCAGCGCTGAAGGGGTGGGGTGGATGATAGATGCCAGGTTTGTGTACTGTCTAATCATTTCAGGCCCCCCATCCCTGAAAGGCTCCCTAATTCCAGTGGAAGGATAAGGTGTGCCTTAGTGCCAGGAGAAGCAGACCTGGTGAAGGAACCACTCAGGCAGGAGTTCCTGCTCCCTTTGCCAAGAACCCAGCCCCCGGATTGCTAACCACTCTCACAGCATCCCAAAGCCACTGAACCGCTCACTCACCTGCACTGGGTAAGTTTTGCCCCACAGGTTTGTCCTCAGTGTCTACAGAGAGCCCTTCTCCTCCACTGGGCTCCAGGGCTTGTGCAGCTGCTGCTGAGTTAGTGTCTAGAAAGCGAAGGTGAAGGGTGTCAGCCTCTGCCCAGGTAGCATCAAGACAGTGGGATCTGTCCTAACCAGGACACTCCATGCTGAAGCCTTCGACTGGAGCTCCAGGCTGGGAGAGCCCAGCAGGGCCCTGGGGAAGGAGGCTCAAAGGAGCACTTCTGCTTCACTCTGGGCAGCCCTTTGCGGAGCCAGCATCCATCCCCCGCCCCAGGAATCAGCCCGATTCTCTGGAGACGGGGGAGGAGATGGATAATCTGACCTGCCCCTGCGGCTCTCGGTGCTGCCCTGACCCCCTGTCTACCAGCCCTGCCTGCAGCAGGGAGGCACCAGGACTGAGAGTCCCTTCCCCGCCCAGACCTACCTTTACCTAGGCGAGCTCGCTTGGGGGAAGGGAGCCTTTTGGGGGAGGCTGTTGTCCTCCCTGTTGGTCTCAGCCGGGAGTGGGGAGCCCTGGCAGGAATCGCAGCAGTGGCAGCCCTTCGAACAGGCAGCTTGTTGCAGCCAAGTTTGGCGACACCTGCTGAGGAGGTGAGGAGTGTTAGCCTGGAGGAGATCTAGCCCAGCTGCAGAGGGGCTGGCCCAGAGTAGCGACACCAGGGACTGGAGCATGCGCGTATGCAGCCTCAGTGCTTAGCCATGCTCCTCACCCTCTGCCCCCTAGCCTCCGACCCCACCTCAGGAACCCCACAGCCTCCCCGCCCAGAACGCAGCACTCTCACTACACAGTGAGCGCAAGGCGCAGAGAAAGCGAGGCCGGGAAGACCACGGCAGCTCACAGACCACCACAGAGCTGGAGCTAGGATCCAGCACAGGAATCCCAAGACAAGTGAGCAGGCACCTTCCGTTCCCAGCCCATGCGGCTCTCCCGATGAGCATTGAGGGCGCTCCCCCATCTCCCCCACAACGCTGCTCCCTGCTCTGCACCCAGCAGGATTACAGGCAGTTACTTTCAGTCTCTTTGTCCTGGGGGCTGGATCTGGCTCCTGGATACCCAGTGGGAAGAGAGCATGCTGGCTGCAGGGTCCCATTGGTGTGCTCCACGCTGCTGGGTCTGGGCTTCATTAGTCTTATCCTGGTACCTGGAGATGAGAAGAAAAGGAGAACAAGGATTTCACAGCCTCAGAGGGCAGCCAGGGAAGCTGAAAAGTCCAGCCAGGGCACTGCCACAGACAGCAGCTGGCCTCGCCATCAGGTCAGAGCCTCCTTCCCAGCCTCTCCCCAACACTACTGGCCTCCTTTCATTGAGTCTGCTCACCTTGGTGAGTTGGGAGTTTGGTTCCAGGAGCTCCAGCCTCTTTGCTCATGCAGAGGATCCCTGGACCCAGAGAAACCCGGGATCCCATGAGCAAGGGTCTGCTGCCGCTACTGAGTCCTGGAAGTTTGGCAGGAGGCCGGAGGGATGAGGGGCACTTGTCACTGCAAGGTAGCTTTGTAGCACTCCGCTTCACAGTGCCGCTGGCAGGGAGCTAGAGCCAGACAGATGAGCCATGGATTAGACCCTGGTGGCAAGCAGGAAGGCAGGGCAGGCCTCTCCTTCCCCCTCCCCTGCTACCATTCATATGCAGGCTCAGACCCCGAGCCTTTCCAATCCCACCTCCGGAAAGGCAGCCAGCCCAGGGGTTGCTCTGGTGGACTCCTCTGCCTCCTGAACACCCTCTGGCCTGGAGTCCATGGCTCACTCCCACCCCTCACTGGAAAAGGAGCAGCCCTTCTGAAATGGCATTTCTGGAGCCCCCATAGCATCATAACAGCAATAAACCAGGTACCTGCGGATGGCCAGTCCCAAGCCCTCTGCTCCCCCTGCTACTCCTTGTGCGACTGCCAAGGCTCCCCCTGCATGGGGAGCTTCCACAGTGGAGTTACCCCCCACATATCTTGGGTTTAAGCCTAGGCCAGCTTTTGAGAGGTCCATAGCCCCAGTCTTAGTATCCACCCACGTGTACCGGCTTTCCTCAAACCAACTGTCTCACCAACTCCTAGCTCCACCACAAGGTACTCCAGTTCACAGATCCAAACCAGGGTGTTCTAAGGGTCAACATAAGCCAAAGTCCCCCACCTCTAACTTCACATTCATCCTCCCCGAGCCACCAGGGCAGGGCTCCTTTGCCTTCAAGTGTCCCCCACAACAGTAGAAGGTCAGCCACCCATCCCTTGGGTAACCAGGTCACCCTGTCATTGCCCATGCTACCTAGATTCAATCCAGCTCAGGTAGGCTGGCCATGCACAACTTTTGCTGTGTAGACAGACCAAGATCTAGCATCCCATCTGACAGTATCCCGTACCACGTGCTTCAGAAGGTGTGAGCCCCCCTCGTGAGGAATTATGGAGTAGCTCCTTCCCCACCCCAGGCAGACATGCTCTGAAGCACAATGGTAGACATCCAGCTCCTCCATGGACTGGTTGGGCAACCCGCATTCTCCCTACCCCCAGTGGATCCACCTGTGGGTGGAGCAAGAGAGGCGCAGCCTCCCTGACTCAGTGTCTTCTCCCCAGCTCCTGACTTAACTCTCTTTCCTCAGTTCAGTTATTCTCCCAGAAACATGGGCATGTTCCTCCCAAGGGTGTCAATTGGGGGGGCAGGAGCCCCCGCTCTGGGTTTCATACAGGGGATCTGCAAGCTCCCAGACTGAGCTCTTGACATACCCGAATCCTGTGCTGTAGTTTACACTGCCCATGTTACAGCACAGCCATGCTGCTGCTGCTGCATCTGCGAGGGGGCAGTGTAATCACGCTTTATTGGGTGGGGGGGGGAGAGAAGAAGAGAGACGGACAGGACAGGAGCTGAGCTCTCCTGGCAATAAACGACAGCCACCCCGAATGAGGGGCGGTCGCTTTATCGCTGGGACAAAGCGTGGTCTATACTGACGCTTTTCAGCGCTAAAACTTTTGTCCCTGAATGAGTTTTAGCACTGAAAGTGACAGTGTAAACACAGCCTTGGTGTGAAATGTGAGTTCTGCAGAGGAGAGGTGCCCCTGGGGCAGCGAGTCACTATTTTGTTTACAAACAGAGGCAGGGTGATTAAGATCAGAAACGGCTGGTGATTAAATGAAGGGTATGGATGTTTAGATGTAAAAGAGGAATCCCTCCACGGAGGGGGAGAGGTTGTTTTAGAGAGAACAAGGGGTGGGGGGAGAATTCAGAAAAAATACAGCAAAGCACTGAGCCCAGGTGACATTCAGAAAAGGGGGAGGTTTGGGGGTGCAGGTGAAAAGAAGGGGTCAGACCCAGGGCAGGGCTAGCAGTGTATAGAGGAGTGCCCACGCTTCCTGCGGTACTTATGTGGCCTCATCAGCATAGTATCTAAGGGAATGTCTACACTGGAAACTTCAAAGCTCTGCCACGGGAACCCTCTCCTGGTGATCCACCTCGAGGTGATTGGCTCCAAGCTCCCAGCGCTCTACACTAGCGCTTTAAAGCGCTCAGACTTGCTGCGCTCAGGGGGGTGATTTTTCACACCCATAGCCAGCAAGTTAGAGCGCTATAAAATGTAAGTGTAGACAAGCCCTTAAGACTGCGCCTCACAAGGTCTAACCTATTTCTCCTCCCAGCCCCTCAGTGAGGTCGAGCAGTGCTGTTATCCCCATTGTACAGGTGGGGCACTAAGGCACACACAAACTAAAGGCCAGATTTTCAAAGGTATTTAGGCACCTAGCAAGACTTTCAAATGCACTTAGAAGTTCTGGTTCTTTGTAAACCCCACTAGATGCCTAGCAGCATCTTTGGGTGCCTAAAAGTCTTAGAAATTCTGTCCTTAAAGCACTGGCCTGGGGTCAGACAGGAAGTCCATGGGGTAAGTAGAACCCAAGTTTTTCAGAGCTAGCTCCCTATCCAGTAGACCAGCTACTTTCTCTGCTGTATGCTTTTGGGGGGGGGGGGGGGGGGAAGAGGAGAGAAGAGGACTCTGATAGATGGGAGCAAAACCAAGGTGGCCAGTTCTCTGAGACTCCAGCAAATGGTCCCAGGAGGTTGGGATGGAGGTCGGGATGGAGGTCATGGTTGACAGCATGAAAATCAGCACAGATGTTAGGAAGGCTGGAGAAAGAGTCAGATGAGAGGAGCTCATTTAACTCCCAAGGGGGGGCAGGTTCTGTCCCATGCTGGGTTGTAGAGCAATGGCTGCTGTGCAATTTTACATTTTAACTGAAAACCATTTTGTTTTGTCATTTTTTGTTCTGAGTTTGAGAAAAGGAAGGAATGAGAAAGTATCGTCAAATTCTTAGGGTTTCAGCTGTATCCAGGCCAATTCACAACAAAGAACAGAAACTGCATCCACAGAGTTCATAAAGTTGACCATTATTGTCATGATTTGTATTATTCACTGGACACCATCTGTGTGCTCAGCACTGTTCAAAATATGCCAGAAAATCCAGTCCCTGAGCATCTAAGCTGTGTAACTCTGGATAAGATTAACAAATTTATTTGAGCATAAGCTTTCATGAGCTACAGCTCTCTTCATCAGATGCATACGATGAAGTGAGCTGTAGCTCACGAAAGCTCATGCTCAAATAAATGGGTTAGTCTCTAAGGTGCCACAAGTCCTCCTGTTCTTTTTGCGAATACAGACTAACACGGCTGCTACTCTGAAATCTGGATAAGATGGCTCAGATATTTAAGTGTGAAGTGTATAGTTATTGATCGCACACATTATCACATGGTCACTGTGACGTTTATATCTATGAATGGAGGCACTGATGGAAACAGAAGTTTTACTGGATTACGGACTAGAAGATTTGACCCTCCAACTTTCATTCAAGAGGAAGAGCTGCCCAGAGCTCCTGTGCCTGTTTATTTCCCTTTCCTGCCTGCAGTGGCCCTGATATACCTCAGAAGTCTCAAGTTTTTTCCTCAACTTTAAAATATAGAATTTTCTTAGTGTTTGGATTTAAATAGTCTCCTGTGAGAACTGCAACTCAGTCGCTGTGGTGTTGTGTTTCAGAGCCTTCTGGAAAGTAACGAGCCTTTAAACAGAAATAAAAGCTGTGTTACCAAGGCTCATGATTTTGTCATGAGTCTCATGATAATTGTGACTCCAAGTGCACCCTAAAGGCTCAAAAAGCAGAAGGCAAATAAAAAGAACCCCAAATCTGTTATTTTTACATAATCTCATGATTTTAAAGCCAATCTCGTGATTTTTGGTGAGCCTGATTCATGACTTTTGACCATGTGGGATTAGCAACACTATGAAAGTGACTTGAAAGTGTCACTTTCCCTCCTGTTTAAGGTCAGTTTCTAGTCTATTATTTGTAGTGAGGTAACACCCCAACAGCCCTAGGCAGGTGCAGTATAAATTCAGGGGGCTTTGCTCCAGTAGGATGTTTCCAAAGTTAAATGATCTATTCCAAGCTTGATGAACTGCAAAAAAGTGATAGAAAGTCATCTAGATTTTTCTGCAATGGTTGTATTTAAGAGTTAGTAACAAAGAACATACATTAAAATTTTAAACCTAACCAGTGTCCCTTAAGTGACTTGACAGAAGATGTGAGAACAAGTTAGTATTGGAGCTGAGTGGGTCTAGTATATAAACAAACATATAAATTAGATACAGTGCTCCTATCAGCTAATTTCTAAATTACCTGCACAAAAAAAAAACACCCTAGAGTTCCCAGGTGCCTAAGTAACCCTTGGAATCATGTTTGAAGTTGACCCCCCAAAAATCTGAAATGGCTCCTGGGCCCTCCCTCATGCTGCTCCTATGGGATACTGAAGTAAGGGGCAGTTGGAAGAGGCACTGGCATTACTAGGCAGCAGGAAGCTGGAGCACCCCCCCACACACACTTACTTGGGCAGCAGGCTGGGTCTCCACGTTGGATCCCTGGCTTGTTTTTCCAGTGGCAGCTGCTTTCTGCATGCTGGGTCGGGAGTTACCTAGAGACAGTCTTGTTGCTTTCCCCTCCAAGGAGATGCCTCTGCTCCTTGGAGGCAGGCCTGCTCTCAGCAGCTCTCGAGAAGCTCTCCGAGATTCAAAGGAAGCCAGGGCCAGACTCCTGCTTGTTCTTGGGGTGGTAAAGGCCAGGGGCAGTGATTTGACAGCAGCTTGGCCTTCAGCACTGGTACAGCTTCTAGAAGACACAGGCAATGCAGTACTCCTCTGAGGTGGTTTGAGAGTGACCTTGCCACAGGACTCTTCAGGTAGGTTCCCGCACTTGGGCATGGGGCTCCGGGTTACCTTGGGTGCTGCAGATTTACAGCCAGCCTGACCTGGGCAGGTTAGCTCTCTGGGCATCGAACGCCTAGAGGGGTTTGGGTCCCTCTGTTCCAAGTCATCTCCTAGGGGACTACCTGTCACAAAGTGAAACTTTGCTGGTCCCATCAGCGGCGTGGAGGTCGCAAAGGAGCTGGAGCCTACAGAGACCGTGCTTTCGTTGGAGACGATGTCCAGCTCGTGGGTTCTATAAGCAGACCTGCTCCGCTCCAGATCATCGACCTCCGAGTCCTTGAGGCTTGACTGCTCGGCCAGTAGCTCCCTTTCCACAGCCGAGGTCACGGTCGACCCAAGCGGGTGCGCCGCGGAGATCTCGAAGGTCGTCTGCCCGAGGGGAGCGCCGGCCCGAGCCGGCCCCCGGAGCTCGGCGGTCAGGTTCAGGGCGCTCAGAGCCCGCGCCTGCAGACCGGGCAGCCCCCTCCGCTCCGCATCTCCCGCGCCCTTCCCGGGCAGGGCTCCCCCGGGCCCGGCGGGCAGGACCGCCCCTGTGGCCCCCGGGCTCCGGCCGCCGGCCGCCCCGGGCTCGCCGGCCGCCCCGGGCTCGCTGCCCGCCCGACGCTCCCCCAGCGGGGACCAGGGCGCCTCCAGGGGCAGGGGCTCGGCCGCGATGCCGGAGAGCTCGGGGCCCGGCCGCTCCAGCTGCCGCGCGATGGCCAGGCACTCGGCCGCGAAGAAGCTGCGGAAGAGCGGGGTCTCGGGGGAAGCCGCCTCCCGCTGCCCGCCGCCCGCCGCTCCCGCGAGCCCGGCGAGCTCCCGCGCCGCCGCCGCCTCCTCCTCCCACAGCGGGCTCAGGCGCCGCGGCCCCCCCGCCCCGGCCGGCAGCGCGGCCCCCGCGCCCGGGACTCCGGCGCCCTGAGCCGCCGCCGCCCTGCGCCCGCCCCCCGGGGGCCCCTCCGCCGGCCGGGGGCCGGGCCCGTGGGCAGCGCCGCGCGCGGGGCTCCCCGGGCCGCCCCACGCGTGCGCGGCCCCGGGCGGGGGGGGGCGGCTCCGTCATGCCGCGGACACGCGCGACGCGCCCAGCTGCGAGCGGCGCCCCGGGGAGCTAGGGGCCTCCGCCCGCCCCGCGTTCATACGCCGCTTCTCACGGCTATTGGGCGCCTCGCCACCAATCACCGCCCTCCCTTCCCTCAGCCAGTCGCCGCGCAGCGCCTCTGGGCACGTGCCCATTGCTCACCAATGGGAAGGGGGATCGCTGCGCGAGGAAAAGGCCCCTGGCCAATGGGAGTGGGCGGGGTCCCTGCGCCGTCGTCACGGGTGGCCCGAGCCTCTAGTTCCCCCTGGCGGGGCGGGGGTGTGTTCCCAGGCGGAGCTCGGGGGGAGGGGGTGTGTGTGTTCGCAGGCAGAGCTCGGCGGCGGCGGGGGGGGTGTTCCCAGGCGGAGCTCGGCGGGGTGTGGGGGGGTGTTCCCAGGCGGAGCTCGGCGGCGGAGGGGGGGGGGTGTTCCCAGGCGGAGCTCGGCGGCCGGGGGGATGTTCCCAGGCGGAGCTCGGCGGCGGGAGGGGGGTGTTCCCAGGCGGAGCTCGGCGGCGGGGGGCGGGGGATGTTCCCAGGCGGAGCTCGGCGGCGGGGGGGGGTGTTCCCAGGCGGAGCTCGGCGGGGTGTGGGGGGGTGTTCCCAGGCGGAGCTCGGCGGCGGCGGGGGGGGTGTTCCCAGGCGGAGCTCGGCGGCGGCGGGGGGGGTGTTCCCAGGCGGAGCTCGGCGGCGGCGGGGGGGGGGGGGTGTTCGCAGGCGGTGCTCGGGGGGAGGGGGGTGTTCCCAGGCGGAGCTTGGCGGCGGCGTGGGGGATGTTCCCAGGCGAGGGGAGCGGGGTGGTGTTCCCAGGCGGAGCTCGGCGGCGGCGGCGGCGGCGGGTGGGGGGGGTGGTGTTAGTGGCCCTGGGCAGGGGTCAGCATTTTCTTTACAAGCAGAGGCAGGGTGAGTATGGTCAGAAAGGGCTGGTGATTAAACTAATGATCGGAAAGTCTAGCTGGTAAACTGGAATCCCTGGGCGGGACACCCCCAAGGCAATAATGGGAACGGGCGTGAGGGTCAAAGGGCCAAGATGAGGGACCCAGAAGGGGATGCCCAGCAGAGACCCCTGGACAGCGCCCGCTGCTCTGCGAAGGCGTCGAGAGGGCCGCCAGACGCTGCCCAGAGGAACTCTGCCCGGATACGTGAACGGATAAACGAACGAAAACAGGCTCCACAGTCGCAAAGCCCCCCACAGCCAACCTCCTCTCCCTGGTGTTGCGAATGGCCACCTTGGCCATGGCTAGGAGGAGGTTGACGAGGTGGTCCTGCGACTTCGTGGGGCCTAGGCTCAGGTGTGCGTAGATAAACAGGCGCAGGGAAAAGCGCAGGCAGACCCTGAATAAAAGGCTCTGGAGGAGCTGGATGAGGGACTGGGGGCTGGCGCACTGAGGGACGGCATGTGCAAGGGTCTCCCTCACGCCACGGAAGGGACAGGTTTTAGGGACAGAGGTGAACCGCACCAAGTACATGCCCGTGCTCATGGCTCCATGAAGGAGCCACCAGCTGATATTCCCGGCAAGCCGTGGGACTAAACTGGATTTTAAACTGGCCCACTGGGGTTCCCCACCCTCCACTGCTGGTAAAAGGTCCTGCCCCTTGGTATCTGGGCAGAACCCGAGGGTGGGGTAATGAGGCATGTGCAGCACGGGCACACATAGCTGGTCTCTTGACGCGGTTCGGAAACGAACCGGCTGCATAGCATGCAGCCAGCTCAAGGTACGAGGAGGGGGAGGCCGGGAAGGCTCACGGGGCAGGGGGCTGATGGAAAGATCTGGAAGGCCGGGAGTGAGAGGCGGGTGGGGTGCACCCTTTCGCAGAACCCACTCAAGGAAAAACCAAGCCATGGGGGGAAGGGCTGCCTCCATCTCCTGGAGTAGGCGCCGGGGGGTTGTAAGAGTGGAGAGCCCCATGCGCCGACCAAGTGCCTGGGGATCCACCCAACCCCCCAGGTCATAGTCCAGGGTGTCTCCGATCTTGGTGACTCTCACCAGGACCAACCTCCAGCACACCAAGGGGGACTCCGCCACCTGCACACAAAGATGGGGATTGTGTAGCAGGGGCTCTGCAAGGAGATCTACCCACTCGGTGGCTACCATGACCTGCTTGCTGAAACAAGCCTCCAAGTTTGGAGGAGGTCCTGGTGGAAGACCTCTTGGATGGAGAAAAAAGAGTTGCCGGTCATATCGGAGCCCTTGCAGATAGCAGAGGAAGGTGTGCACCACGCTGAGCTAGCTGCACCGTAAAGGAGTCCTGGACCACGAGGAGCATGTCGTTGGCGTACGCCGACAGGACCAGCTGCTGCTCCAGCTCCCGAAACACCAACCCCGTCAACCACCAGCGGAGGAGACAGAGGAAGGGCTTGATCGCCAGAGTATAGAGCTGGCCTGACAGCGGACACCCCTGACGCACCTCACACCCGAAGCTGACCGGCTCGGTCATGGTCCAGCTGAGCCTGACCAAACACTCTGCAGAAGCAAACAACACCTGGAGAGAACCCACAAACTGGGGCCTGAAGCTGAACGCCCGCAGAGAGCCCAGGAGATACACAGAGTCCTTCATGTTGAACGTCTTCTCCTGGTCCAGGGACAGGAGGGTGAACAACAGACCATACCTATACCTGAGCTCCAGGAGATCCTGGACCAAATACAAATGATCAAAGATGGAATGACCCGGGACGGTGTAGGTCTGGTCAGGATGGACCATGTACACTAGCATGGACCTCAGCTACAGCGATATGGCCTTTGCTACGACTTTGTAGTCTGTGCTGAGGAGTGAGACAGGACACCAGTTTTGTAGTGGTGGGAGTCTGCTATAGACCACCAGACCAGGGGGATGGGGTGGATGAGGCTTTCTTCCGGCAACTCGCAGAAGCTACTAGATCGCACGCCCTGGTTCTCATGGGTGACTAATTTTCCTGATATCTGCTGGGAGAGCAATACAACGGTGCATAGACAATCCAGGAAGTTTTTGGAAAACATAGGGGACAACTTCCTAGTGCAAGTGCTAGAGGAGCCAACTGGGGGGGAGCTTTTTTTGACCTGCTGCTCACAAACCGGGAAGAATTAGTGGGGGAAGCAAAAGTGGATGGGAATCTGGGAGGCAGTGACCATGAGTTGGTTGAGTTCAGGATCCTGACACAGGGAAGAAAGGTAAGCAGCAGGATACGGACCCTGGACTTCAGGAAAGCAGACTTTGACTCCCTCAGGGAACGGATGGGTAGGATCCCTGGGGGACTAACATGAAGGGGAAAGGAGTCCAGGAGAGCTGGCTGTATTTCAAGGAATCCCTGTTGAGGTTACAGGGACAAACCATCCCGATGTGTTGAAAGAATAGTAAATATGGCAGGCGACCAGCTTGGCTTAACGGTGAAATCCTAGCGGATCTTAAACATAAAAAAGAAGCTTACAAGAAGTGGAAGGTTGGACATATGACCAGGGAAGAGTATAAAAATATTGCTCGGGCATGTAGGAATGAAATCAGGAGGGCCAAATCGCACCTGGAGCTGCAGCTAGCAAGAGATGTCAAGAGTAACAAGAAGGGTTTCTTCAGGTATGTTGGCAACAAGAAGAAAGCCAAGGAAAGTGTGGGCCCCTTACTGAATGAGGGAGGCAACCTAGCGACAGAGGATATGGAAAAAGCTAATGTACTCAATGCTTTTTTTGCCTCTGTCTTCACTAACAAGGTCAGCTCCCAGACTGCTGCGCTGGGCATCACAGCATGGGGAGTAGATGGCCAGCCCTCTGTGGAGAAAGAGGTGGTTAGGGACTATTTAGAAAAGCTGGACATGCACAAGTCCATGGGGCCGGACGAGTTGCATCCGAGAGTGCTAAAGGAATTGGCGGCTGTGATTGCAGAGCCATTGGCCATTATCTCTGAAAACTCGTGGCGAACGGGGGAAGTCCCAGATGACTGGAAAAAGGCTAATGTAGGGCCCATCTTTAAAAAAGGGAAGGAGGAGGATCCTGGGAAATACAGGCCAGTCAGCCTCACCTCAGTCCCCGGAAAAATCATAGAGCAGGTCCTCAAAGAATCAATCCTGAAGCACTTACATGAGAGGAAAGTGATCAGGAACAGTCAGCATGGATTCACCAAGGGAAGGTCATGCCTGACTAATCTAATCGCCTTCTATGATGAGATTACAGGTTCTGTGGATGAAGGGAAAGCAGTGGATGTATTGTTCCTTGACTTTAGCAAAGCTTTTGACACTGTCTCCCACAGTATTCTTGTCAGCAAGTTAAAGAAGTACGGGCTGGATGAATGCACTATAAGGTGGGTAGAAAGTTGGCTAGATTGTCAGGCTCAACGGGTAGTGATTAATGGCTCCATGTCTAGTTGGCAGCCGGTGTCAAGTGGAGTGCCCCAGGGCTTGGTCCTGGGGCCGGTTTTGTTCAATATCTTCATAAATGATCTGGAGGATGGTGTGGATCGCCCTCTCAGCAAATTTGCGGATGATACTAAACTAGGAGGAGTGGTAGATACGCTGGAGGGCAGGGATAGGATACAGAGGGACCTAAACAAATTGGAGGATTGGGCCAAAAGAAATCTGATGAGGTTCAATAAGGATAAGTGTAGGGTCCTGCACTTAGGACGGAAGAACCCAATGCACCGCTACAGACTAGGGACCGAATGGCTAGGCAGCAGTTCTGCGGAAAAGGACCTAGGGGTTACAGTGGATGAGAAGCTGGATATGAGTCAGCAGTGTGCCCTTGTTGCCAAGAAGGCCAATGGCATTTTGGGATGTATAAGTAGGGGCATAGTGAGCAGATCGAGGGACATGATCATCCCCCTGTATTTGACATTGGTGAGGCCTCATCTGGAGTACTGTGTCCAGTTTTGGGCCCCACACTACAAGAAGGATGTGGATAAATTGGAAAGAGTCCAGCGAAGGGCAACAAAAATTATTAGGGGTCTGGAACACATGACTTATGAGGAGAGGCTGAGGGAACTGCGACTGTTTACTCTGCAGAAGAGAAGAATGAGGGGGGATTTGATAGCTGCTTTCAACTACCTGAGAGGTGGTTCCAGAGAGGATGGTTCTAGACTATTCTCAGTGGTAGAAGAGGACAGGACAAGGAGTAATGGTCTCAAGTTGCAGTGGGGGAGGTTTAGGTTGGATATTAGGAAAAACTTTTTCACTAGGAGGGTGGTGAAACACTGGAATGCGTTACCTAGGGAGGTGGTAGAATCTCCTTCCTTAGAAATTTTTAAGGACAGGCTTGACAAAGCCCTGGCTGGGATGATTTAATTGGGGATTGGTCCTGCTTTGAGCAGGGGGTTGGACTAGATGACCTCCTGAGGTCCCTTCCAACCCTGATATTCTATGATTCTATGAAGGTCACGGAGGTCCCCCTTCTTCGGAAGCAAGGCAAGCACAGCGTCCGCCTACATGACAAAGGGAGGCCCCTGCTGCCCAAGGACTCAGCCCAGACGGTGACAAGATCCGGGCTGAGGATGTCCCCGAACATGCAGTAGAACTCCACAGTCAGCCCGTCCATGCCTAGAGATTTATTAGTAGGCATTAGTAGTATTCTTGCCAGCAAGTTAAAGAAGTATGGGCTGGATTAATGGACTATAAGGTGGACAGAAAGCTGGCTAGATTGTCGGGCTCAACGGGTAGTGATCAATGGCTCCATGTCTAGTTGGCAGCCAGTATCAAGTGGAGTGCCCCAAGGGTCGGTCCTGGGGCCGGTTTTGTTCAATACCTTCATAAATGATCTGGAGGATGGTGTGGATTGCACCCTCAGCAAGTTTGCAGATGACACTAAACTGGGAGGGAGGAGAGGTAGATACGCTGGAGGGTAGGGATAGGATACAGAGGGACCTAGTGAAATTGGAGGATTGGGCCAAAAGAAATCTGATGAGGTTCAACAAGGACAAGTGCAGAGTCCTGCACTTAGCAAGGAAGAATCCAGTGCACCGCTACAGATTAGGGACCGAATGGCTGGGCAGCAGTTCTGCGGAAAAGGACCTAGGGGTTACAGTGGACGAGAAGCTGGATATGAGTCAGCAGTGTGCCCTTGTTGCCAAGAAGGCCAATGGCATTTTGGGCTGTATAAGTAGGGGCATTGCCAGCAGATCGAGGGACGTGATCGTTCTCCTCTATTCAACATTGTGTTGAGGCCTCATCTGGAGTAGTGTGTCCAGTTTTGGGCCCCACACTACAAGAAGGATGTGGAAAATTGGAAAACGTCCAGCGGAGGGCAACAAAAATGATTAGGGGACTGGAACACATGAGTTATGAAGAGAGGCTGAGGGAACTGCGGATGTTTAGTCTATGGAATAGGAGAACGAGGGGGGATTTGATAGTTGTTTTCAACTACCTGAAAGGGGGTTCTAAAGAGGATGGCTTTAGACTGTTCTCAGTGGTAGCAGATGACAGAACAAGGAGTAATGGTCTCAAGTTGCAGTGGGGGAGATTTAGGTTGGATATTAGGAAAAACTTTTTCACTAGGAGGGTGGTGAAGCACTGGAATGCGTTACCTAGGGAGGTGGTGGAATCTCCTTCCTTAGAAGTTTTTACGGTCAGGCTTGACAAAGCCCTGGCTGGGATGATTTAATTGGGGATCGGTCCTGCGTTGAGCAGGGGGTTGGACTAGATGACCTCCTGAGGTCCCTTCCAACCCTGATACTCTATGATTCTATGAGATGGAGGGCTTCTGAGAACTCAGCCAGAGTGAGAGGCAGCTCCAGCTGGTCCTGGTTGCCCGCGTTGACCGTCGGGAGTTCATTCCAGAGCACTCTGCAAGCATTGGCGTCCATTGGATCCAGGGAGAAGAGGCCAGCGTAGAAGGCTCTGTCCCTTCCACGCATCTCCTCCAGATCTGTGAGAGGGGTGCCGTCCTCCGCCAAAAGGCAGGTGACTTGCTTCTTTGCAGCTGAAAGTGCTTAGCACGTCACCAAATCTGGCCCAAGCTAGCAGGTTGGGCACCATGAAATTGAGGAACTCCCAATTAGTGACCACCTGTGACAATTTGGTTAAGTGATTTACCCAGCATCACGCACTAGCATTCTATGGCAGAGGCAGGATTAAAGTCCAGGTATCCCAGGCAGCATTCAATTGCCTCAACCATGAGACTATCCTTTCTCTTCCTCATTCGCTACACACCTTCAAATTTCTGCAACTAATGAGGCAGGGTCCTACCTTCACTACACTGATTCAGACCCAGAGCAAGCCCAGCCTGTGCACTAAATGAAGCAGGGTCTTGTGGAAAAAGCAGTGTGATCATAAACCAGCGTAATCCTGGTGTTTCCTGTCAAGTGGTTGACAGCGAAACCTTAACCTGTTTTCTCTTTTATCTTAAATGTAATTTCTGCGGTTTAAAACAACCAAATTCCATCACATGGAAGGGTGATCAGCAGGGTTGGAACCTTTAGATCCACCACACAGACATTTGCTACTTGAGCTAACAGAGTAACTGACAGCAGGTATAGGTTGTCATCCTCTTAGTAGACCAGCACTGGAGGGGGATGAGACACTTTGCCATGGAGTTTCCACAGATATTTGCTGACAGCAGAGAAATATTCAGGCTCAAGGTTCTGGAGGAGTATGTGGTCTAGTGTTTACAGACTCTTCTGGCCCTGGTCCCCACAGCTGGCATTCTCTGCTCAGTGTCCCCATCCGGTATCCTTATTTTGAACCTCTGACCTTCACTCTGATCCCTGTTTTTCATTAGTTGTCCCCCATAATCAGTTGGTCCCTGGGTCCAGTGGTCCCTCCCATTAGGCTGGGGGAGAGGGCTTTAGCAGTGGGTGGACTTGTGCCCGCCCACTTCCTGGGTTTTCCAATAGGACCTCCGCCCATCCCCTCCATCCTGTCTTTCCCCAAGTCTTCTCTTCCTAGTCTCCCTGGTTCAATCTTCCCCCTGCCTTTATCCAATTTCAGTCCCCTCCCATCTACTAGAGACCTCAATATCTTTGCCTAGCCAGTCCCAAGCTCCTGTCCTGGCCCCTGACTCCTCATTCATTTCCAATATTCTTGCCCAGCCAGTCCCAGACCTCTCCAATGAGCTCCTCATCTGATCCCTAAGATTCTGTTTTTTTTATTTTAACATTTCCTAGGAACTTATTGGTGTTTGTTACTAAAAAACAGGTGAAAATCTGTGCACAAAAATAACATCACAGTGTTCTGGGTAAATATCAGGGGATAAGAAGATAGAAAAAGCAACAGAGAAAAGGAAGAGTACTGAAGTAAAAGCAGTTTAAGGCAGTGGTTTATTTCATGAACTGTACATTATCAGTACCTACACGGATGCATGCTTGCGTGTGTGTGTGTGTATCTTCCACTATATTCCCTTGCTTTAAAAGACAGACTCATTTATTAATGAATGTAATTATCTGATTTTCCTAACTATCACTATTTTTATATTTGAGTGGTCTGAAATTCTCATATTAAAAAATCAGTACAGAGTAGCTTTTGTAAAATCCAGGAATATTTTGGTAAAAACAAAAAACAAAGAGCTTTACACACTTATAACAAGTCTCTGTGTGCAAAGCAGATCCCCCTCCACCAGTGCTGATAATTTGGTCAAGTTTGGGTAGTTTTTCCTCAGGAACAGCACAAGGCACACATACCATGGCACCCCTTCTGCCAAATTTCAAGACCCTCCTACAAAACATAGAGGCACCAGAGTTTCTTAGGTAAATGGCTGTTTAAAAAAAAGTGGGCAAAACAGTATATTTCCCCCCATCTCATTCTCAGAAACGGTTGAATCATTTTTGCTGAAGCTTTCCAAAGAAAATTTGCCCTGAGGCAGACACCTAGCATAGAAAATTCCATGTTGAACGGAAAAGCTGGGCAAAGCTGTAACTGATCTTCAGTGTTAGGCAATCTTAGCTATAGGTAGTGCCACCAGCTCACTCGCTGTCCTTTTGTCTGTCTGAGGCCCCTGACAGGTGTTCCTCGCTGAAAGGGAGCCCGAGGGAGCTGATTTTTAAAGCTGTTGTAATTTATTAAGAGATTAGAGTTTAACCATTTACGCTCACCTACGCTAGAAAACTAGCTATTCCTCCCCACCTATCCTCCACCTTTTCCCTGCAAGTGCACACTACACATCCTTTCCTGCCCTCAAACAGGACAAAATGTTTGCTAGGCTTCCCCAGTGCTTACTTCCATCTGCTCCATTACAGCAAAGGGAATCGCAATGCTACCCTTCTAGTGAAACAGTCCTAATTGGGTCAAAGTTAGTACATATACCCTTTGCTAAACCCCCGCTCATGTTTCCCAGTGTAGATAAGTCCTCAGGGGTCTACTCTTACTCATATAGTACTCAAGTGTCCTTCTCAATTGTAAGGTTAGATTAGAAGAGAAAATTTTAAAATGCATCTGGTTTATCCCCATGTATACTCTTTACTTTTCTTCTCGTCTTTGAAAATTAAAATCCATACAAGTAGATTCACCCTCAGTTGCAGTGATGACACAGGGATTTCTAAACTGCTGTTTCATTGTTCAGTTATGGAAGCAAATTTCATTTCTCTGGTTCTTACACAAAATAGGGCATGTCTGAATTGATCATATCCCTACAAACTTACAGTTAGAATAAGTCACAGTGTGCCAACTCAGCTTTCATTTAAAGAAAAATTGAGGGTTCTCATCCTCACAATTGCAGAGGAAACCTTGAATATATGTGCCAAGGGCACCCTAAAAATCAAAAAGGAAATAACCTTATGAGTCAAGCCTAAAAAAAAAAAAGCCATGTTTTTGAACATTTGGGTCTAGCACTAGGAAGAACCAGTCGCTTGTCTGCCTGCAAAGGCCAGAATATATCCATTTGCAGAAGCATCACATTTCTGGATACACTTATGGAGAAATGGTCATCCTTCCAGAAGGCTGAGAAAGAACTATAGGAACCTAGGGTTCCTTCTTTGTGATCTGGTAAGTACACCTACGTCTACCTCATCCTGCATGCAACCTAGACAAGTCATTGACCAATACAAGCACAATCAACATCAGTATCAAATTAAACCGATTAGTAAACAGGATGACTCAGGTTAGTACAAGATCTTTTTGCCTCTAGAGACTTATGCTCAGTTCATTGTTATGGACAGAAGTTTCACGTGAGGACTTCTAGTTTCCAACCAATTCCTTAGCAGCAACTGCAAAATATACTGTCCAGTTCAGCATAACAGCGGATATTCACCCAACTGGAGCACAGTGGAGCTTGTGACTGAGGCGTGCTGGCTAGACACCTGGGGGACCTCCAGCTCACCGAGCCTGCCGTAACTATGACTGGGGCTCCAACTAGTGCTATTAGTTTCCATTTTCACAAGCATCGCATAACAGATTTAGAAGAACCCCCCCATTTTTTCCACGGGTCACAACATGCAGACGTATTGGCTTCACAGTGGTTTAATATGAACAGAACTTGGACATTACATTATCAGACAGCAGAATGAAGACAGTTTGTGAATTAAAGCCCCACATCAAGATATATACACAGCAGAAACAGCCTTCAATTGCTCAGCACTTGTGCATGAATGAAGGGAGTTTTTAAAAAGTGACTAATATAGATCAAAGAGGCAGCAGATTGCTTCAAACAACAAAAAGTTAGCAAGGCAGGACCTATATGCCACTTCAATCCAAAAAGCAGAGTAACTGGTCAGTGCAGAGTGCTTCTTTGCAGAGTTCAGAGAGGAAAGGAGCAGACCTAGAGACTCCACAATCTCCTTCTGGAACCCTCTCCTTGTTTGCATTACAAGTCAAAGATCCACCTTTCAAGCTGGCTCTGAATCCAGTGCCAGGATTATATTTCATGTACATTTTGCATCAGCCACTCCTCAATTTGTGTCACTCCTAGGAGCAGCTCTCTCCGGGCTGCTTCAGTGACTCACTCTTCATTTGGGTTTTTCCAGCTTTACCCATTCCACCCCGAGACAAGTTCCTCACTAGAAAAAAAATTCACAAACACGAGGAATAGCAGACGCCCTTGTGGATAAGTTTGGCCGGAATCTTTGTGGATACAGTGGGGGACCTAGTCATCCCATTTCTTTGTGAAGACAGAAAGAGGTTAGGTCACTGCACAGAAACAACTCCGAGAACTTAGGAAATGCCTCCCTCTAGAACCAAGACACTCAGTGCTTCTTGACATAGCACACTCTCCCCAGAGTTTACCTCCTCTGCTAAGTTCTTAGTGACACTACAAAGCAAATGGTGATCCTGGGCCTGACTTTTGGGGAACCCCTGAGCAAAAAGCTCAACTTCATCTTTTACAGTTACTCCAAGGGAATGTGTATTTGTGGTGTATCAGCAGTTCACAGCCCATTGCACCCTCTCACCAAAGGAAAGTGCTTTTAAAGAGCAGCTACTTGACTAGTTCCCATGTCTTTTCTCCCCCATACAAAAGCATTCCTGGCCTGCAAAGCCACCATGGGGGGCAAGGGAGGCATGAAAAGGAAGGGCTGAGGATGGCCGATACTTGTGCTGCCATTCTAAAGGCACGCTTCCAGTGCAGGTTACTGGTCACAAATCTCCTGCCTCCAGATTCAGGTGACTGGAATGCTTCTGCATGGGAGCGAAATGGCAGCCACTCAGCACTACGCAGTCTGGGAGTAACTGTGCCCTATTCCCCGCTCCCATTCTCTCTTCTCAGTGGTGGGCAGGACCTTTCCCTCTAGGACCAGGGATGGGAGCCAGGTCTTTGGAGAGACAAGGCCAGTGCAACTCTATTGACACCCTCTGCGCCGTACCAGTCAAGAGCAAGCTGTGGCATTTTCTGGACTCATCAGCTGTCTGTGCCCTGCTACCTGGGCAGCCCAGGCCCAACTCCACCCACCCTCACACCACCACCAGGCTGCACTCTCGGAGCACCTAGAGAACGCACTGACAGTACAAACACCTCCAAAGCTGCCAGCAGCATGTTAGAGAGGAGAGGGGTAAACACGGCTACGCTGAGCAGGCCTGTAATGCAGGAGATCTGGAGCAGGGTCAGAGAGGAATCTTGGGTCTCAGCACTTGCAGACAGCACAGGATGAAGGTTTCATGCAGGGTAGAAGGGGATTTATTGTGGGGATAAGGAAGAGACTGGACATCCTACCTGGCACCTGCTTGCTCAGTTTTTGGTTAAACCCTACCAACATCCTAAAACTTGCTGCAGTCACTGACCTATATGACAATCACTGTTCTGCTCTGGTGTTCTTTACAATGCTTGAGGCCGCATGGACGGGGGGTGAAGGATGAGCCTGGAAGGACATCTTATACCCCTTTTCACAGGGAAGAGGCAGCCTAGTCACACTGTAATAATGCCCCAAGACAGTTTGTGCCCCACCCTCACACCTGCTCACTCCTGCCACTGGGTGCACAACAGCAGATTCATGGCTTAAATCTTCACACCCTTTGGCAGATATCAAAGCTCATCTGAACGCAACACTGCTGCCAGATACAAAAAAGAAAAATGCTGGACAAACGGGGAGGTTCAGAGAGGAAAAGCTGGTTCAGGAGAGACCGATTTAGTGTAAAAATAAATGTCATTTCTGCAGAAGGGTGGGTGGAATGGAGGAAGACAGAGCATCAGGATCTCCTACTGACGGACTTTCCCTGGGACGTAATTCCTATCTATAGTTTCCTCTTGCAGGAACATGTGTAAGCAGCGCTCGTTCTGTGCCAGCGGGTGTCCAGCGATTCTGCAAGGGAACAGGGAGGAGCGGAGGTTAGCACACATGCACCAGCTGGAGGCACCATCTTAAGAGAATAAAGGAAAACACCTTTATGGACCTCAGAGCCATGTACAATGAAGGGTCCACTCCACCCCCATTCGGGGCAGAGGAAGAGAGAAGCTGCAGCACTTACACATGTTGCCAGAGTCAGATTCTATACACATGGACAATGCACCTAATCAGCTCTGCTAAGGACAGAGGGGCAGGTGCATAACTCATCTCCCCACTCCCAATACATCCACTGCCAGACAATCAGCTCTAGGAGGACAGAATTGCTCGTGACAACAGCAATGATGGTCAGCTCTGCAGCCTCACGATACCAGACTAGCACAAGAGGAAGATGGCAGGCCCAGGATTTTACACACTTCAGTGCCACACTGAAGTGCGGAAAAGTATCTAAACAATCTCTCCCTCAGGACAACAGTGCTGCAGATGGATTGCACTGAGCCCCCATAGGAGAAGATGTTGGATCATATTAAAGAACTTCTGTATTAAAATCACAAATGAGTTCGATTCCCCATAGTTTAAATTCCAGGGTATTACTAATTAAGAGGTCTCTTGGTTTTTGGTACAGTCTCTCTCCCTCTGTGTGCTAATTGTGTCAGTTCATTCTAAGAGAGTCTGTTCTCAAAGCAATTCTTTGTAACAACTACTACTCACAGAGACTCAAAGCAATACTCTGTAACAACAGAAACAACACACAGAGACTCCCCGCCCTTTTGTTGTATTCATCTCGCTTTGTTAACAATTGTGATTAAAATACAGATAGAGGATGTATGCGGATGGATGCTTGGTGTGGATAATAACTGAATGATCAGGGAGGTGCCAGCCTAAGAATCCAGTGTCCATCGGCTGAAGAAGGCGTCAAGTGGAAACAACCAGAGGACCCCCGGAGGGCAGACTGGAATCCACCCAACAGCCTCAAGAATGGGAGAACCAAAGAACAAGATAACATCTGGCAGCACAGAGCCGTCAGGAATGTGTCATCTGCTTATTGATTCAGCAACAGCATGATGAAGCAATTCCCATAGACTGGCATAGGAAGTAAAAATAGGCTCTAGAAAGTGAGAACTTTGGGGTCTGATTCTGCAAACCAACTTCCAGGAGCATCTGACAAGGCCCTGCTCCCTCCTCACGTCCAGGCCACCTGGCCAGTGGCTTGGCACGAGCAACTCTAAGGCTGGTAACTATGATTACAACCTTGCAGAACGTGTGTGTGTGAATGAATATGAAATTGAATGGAATGTTATAGCTGTAACTAACTGCTTACTATGATTCTTTCTGTATTCACAATAACTGTGGCATTTTGCCTTTTCCCCTTCAATAAGACCCTGCTGGTTTTTATTTTACTGGTATAACAAAGGGAGCCCTGTGTTGCACATCAGTGCTCCCTTTACAAAGGGCTGCCTTCAGAGCTGCCACTTGACCATCCGGTCGGAGCGACGGCGGCTGAAGGGCGAGACTTGAGGTAGGTGAGTGGGTGGGGGGCGGAAGTGGATCAAGACTCCAGAACTGACACTGGGACAGCCCTCCTCCCCGGGCCATTAACCAGCATATCAAATACAGGGCAAGCCCAGGACATGAAGCTTACTTGTTAATAAACTGTTCCAGTCCCTGCCTCCTCTCCTCAATGAAAGACTCTTCGAAGATCCCCTCATCTCCTCGAAATGGAAGCTGTCGTTTCAAGGCTTTTCCGGGCAGTGGTGGTACTACAATCTAAGAACACACATGCCAGCGTGAGCTAGCGGAGGAGGAGGAATGGACAGGCCCCTCAAGCGTTCACAGTGGTCCCCTCCGACCCACAGGCGGCGCTCCTACACCATTCGCTAGCTTGCTGGGAAAGCAAGGCTGTCAATTCCGGAAGCGCCTCTCATTTCCCGCGATGGCCACCCACAGCAGCCTCTCTGTGCAGGTCTGCACAGACTGTTCTCATAGGCCCAAGCTGTTTAAAACTGGGCTGTTCAGGAGCAGGATTGGCGTAACAGGAATAGATCTGTGTGCAGAGGCCCTCACCTTACTGTCTCGCTCCAGCTCATTCTTCAGCCATTCAAAGTCACTGTATCGCCTCCTCACACAAGACTCTTTCAGTTTGAAGATAGGGAGGTTTGTCTGCAAGAAAGGAGAGGTTGTTAATTTGCAGTTTGCTGTAGAAGCCAGGCTGACTTTACTGCGTCCTACTAAAGTCTGCAGAGCTGCATTCAGAGGCCTGAAACCTCTAGACACTCGAGGCATTCAAGGTCAGTAAAGAGTGCATAGAATGCTGCAATACATGAAAGCATTTGCAAGCCTCCCTGTGGTTTTTCAGAAAAAAGCAGGTGTTTTCGAGACTACTCTGGGCAGAGAAGAGAGAACTGTTCTCCTCGGTGTCCTTCACACTCCGTGAGCTATGCTTTCAGATGCATGGTCTCCCTTTTGGGGGCACTGGTGGTGCCTATGCTACCATTCTGCATGTGCTATTTGTAATTACAAGAAAAGGCTAGGCCTCACCCCTTTCAGATGTTCACCCTTATGAATTCCAGGCAGCATTGCAGAGGGATATGCACTGCCATTCTGCACTGCAGTAGACCGCAACCCCAGACTGTACAACCCTTTTGGAGGGGTTGAGGAAGGAGGTTAATCCCCAACTACATCCAAGCAACAGGCTGCAGAGACCTTGCTTTAAGATCTCCAAACAGCAGTAGCAACCCTCCCCATTGCAAGGAAAGGCTTCTGCATGTCTAGCCTGTGTAGTTTGGATCTAGCCAGGAGCTTGTAGGAATTTTCGCAAAGCTGCATTAGCCCTGAAGTCTGATCCCTGAAGTCTGATCTCTCACCTGGTGATTATGTTAACTCCATCTTCCCAATGCTGACCCCCTCCCCCTGAAGAAGTTACAGAACTTTATGGGGAGAGTGACGGAGAAGGGGAGGTAACAAAAGCTCTTGGATGAGCTTTTTAGTGACCAGATACACCCTCATGTTAAACCTGTTGCTGCTACATTTAAACAGTTCTTACTAAAGCCTCTGATCAACTTTTAGGCTGTACATCTGTTTGGGACTGAGTATGGTGCCACCAGGGACTAGACCTGCAGAGAGAAACTCTGCAGGTAGTTTCCTACTGTTCTCTAGCAGCCACCTCTAGCTGACTGAAGAACCAACAATGACAGTTTTTTGTGGGAGTGGGGAATATCATCATCCAATCCTCAGATGGAAAGTCAGTCATGTAGGGTGTGAGGAGGACAGTAAAATTAGCTAATGAGGACAAACTGTAGCCTCTAAGGGACAGGGATTGTATCTTCCATGGTTTGGAAAGCACCTACCACACCGAGTGCAAGCACAACGTACTCCCCTCTCCTGTGGGATTATGTAAATTTTCAGGGGAAGCTTGGAGCTTCTCAGTCGACCTTATTACCGATGGCACCATGGGGATGCATGGCACCTTATAAGGACACCCTGCCCCGAAGAGCTCACCACCCCGGGGAAGACCAGGCAAAGAGACGTTGAGTCCGCAAGGAGTGCTCAGCCATACGGATTACGCAGGCCGTAATGCACAACCTCTAGGGCTGCACTACTCGTCTGTATAAGCATATCCGTTTTTAGGACTCGAGTTTGTCGACAATTGGTAGGTAATTAGATTGGCAATCGAACACAAAGGCGATTCAGCACCCAGTTACCTAGGAAGGCTGTTAACTAGCAGCTAGCCAAGACACAACAAAAGTCCCCCTCCCCTAAATATTGTTCTCCTCTCTGCCCCAACTGGAGCAAATGCCCCTGGAGACCCAGCAGAGCACCCGTCTCGGTTTCCGAGCAGTGCGCAAGAGGCCAGTGGTACTCAACTTACATAAAGAGGCATTCCCGCACCATGGAGGGGCACACAGTGGCTGCACTTGGACTCATTGTTGCCAGCAGAATCCACTTAAGAGGGACTGGTGAGTACATAAAACCACTGACTTTGGACCTAAGCAGGACCTGGTGCTTCACCACCACCATTCTTGTTCACATATACAGAGTGAGACTGCACCAAGTTCGCGGGATGTAGAGGTGAGGAGACAAGTTTTCTTTCCTCTTGAGATCCAGCAGGCATGTTGGGATTTACCACCTTCTCTGCAGCACTGGACAGGAATCCTCTGTTAGATATGGTAGGTGTATCCCTCTCAGAGTTTGGTAATTCCAGGGGCCTTGATCAACCCTTCTGAGGTCAGACTGGGGTTTCTACTGGGTTGCAGACTTCCAAGGCAAGGATGTGGTAAGATCCTACACCTCCATCATTACGCTCAAGTCAGAAAACAGCCATGCCAACAAGATGATAAAGCCTGTTTCCCTGGACAGGACTGGGCTGTAGACATACTCTGACCTTGAGTCCTTTTCCCACAGTTCAACATGCAGCCAGATGTGCTTGAGAGACAGAGGTCCATGCGACCCAACAAAATAGAGTGAAATGGCCCAGGCCTCTGTGGGTCTGTCTACACTGCTGCTGGGAGCAAGCCTCCTAGCTCAGGTAGACAGACTTAGGCTGGCAGGGCTCGAGCGAGCACGTAAAGAATAGTGGTGTGGACAGTACGGGGTTCCAAATCCCGGCCGCCCACACTCAGAGCCAGGGGGTCAGATGGGCTGGAGAGCCTGAGATGCTGCCTGAGCGGGAACGTCCACGCTGCTATTTTTAGCATGCCAGCTTGAGCTTGACTGGCATGAGCCTTTCTACCCAGTCAGCAGCTGGAAGCCAGCCTCCCACTGCAGACATCCCCCTGTGGGTTCTGTCTCAAGTACAGGGCATTCAGAGACCAGTGTTATTCAAGGGCCTGGCTCACTAGAAGCCGCTGCAGAGGATTGTTTTAGAAAGGAAGCAGAAAACCTTGTCGTCCCAACTCCAAACAGCATTCCCTTTATAGTCTGCACTTGGAAAATGAGAGGCTAGCTTGGTCATCCCAAAGGCTGCTGAAAGGAGGTCAAGGGACCCTTTGGTGTCCTTGTATGAGGCTCCACGTACTGTTTTTAACAGGGGTTCTCAAGCTTTTTCTTTCTGAGGCTCCCCCAACATGATATAAAAACTCCATGGCTCACCTGTGCCACAACAACTGTTTTTCCGCATCTAAAAGGCAGGGCCGGCATTAGGAGGTAGCAAGCAGGGCAACTGCCCGGGGCCCCATTCCACAGTGCCTCCGCAAGGTTAAGTTGCTCAGGCTTCAGCTTCAGCCCCAGGTAGCGGGGCTCAGGGCGCCGGGCTTCAGCCCCATGCGGTGGGGCTTTGGCTTTCTGCCCTAGGCCCCAGTGAGTCTAAAGCCGGCCTTGCTTGGAGGACCACCTGAAACCCGCTCGCGGCCCCTGGACTGCTGGATGAGAACCACTGGTTTATAACACAGCAGCACCTCAAGGGCGCTCAGCAATTCCCAGAGACATAGAGGGTGGCAGGCCCTACCCCCAGGGTGGCGTGGGGATGTTGTGATCTGTCACTCTGCCTGCAGCCACACACCTGGATAATTGCCCGCCCCGGCCTCTCCCCCAGGCATGGGTGTCCGCTCCAGGCTGCCCAGAGCACCGGCTCGACGCAGGCCCGGGAAGGGCGACTGCGGGAACCAGTTTGCCTCTGTCTGCTCTCAGCTGCCAGGCATCTGCCCGTCCCCCAGGCTGGGAGCCGCAGGGGGGCTCCAGGCCGGGGGGCGCCTCAGCCTGGGCAACAGCAGAGACGCCCGGGACCCTAGCGGGCCGGTGCCGCCGCCTGGGAGCCTGAGGAAGAGGCCGCGTCCCAGCCCAGAGGCCGCCACCCACAGCCCAGCCCCTCCCCCCGCACGCGGGGCCCCCAGCCGGCGCTGTAGCGCCCGGCCCCTCCCCCTCCCCCCGCACGCGGGGCCCCCAGCCGGCGCTGTAGCGCCCGGCCCCTCCCCCCTCCCCCTGCACGCGGGGCCCCCAGCCGGCGCTGTAGCGCCCGGCCCCTCCCCCTCCCCCCGCACGCGGGGCCCCCAGCCGGCGCTGTAGCGCCCGGCCCCTCCCCCTCCCCCCGCACGCGGGGCCCCCCAGCCGGCGCTGTAGCGCCCGGCCCCTCCCCCCGCACGCGGGGCCCCCAGCCGGCGCTGTAGCGCCCGGCCCCTCCCCCCCGCACGCGGGGCCCCCAGCCGGCGCCCGGCCCCTCCCCCTCCCCCCCGCACGCGGGGCCCCCAGCCGGCGCCCGGCCCCTCCCCCTCCCCCCGCACGCGGGGCCCCCAGCCGGCGCTGTAGCGCCCGGCCCCTCCCCCTCCCCCCGCACGCGGGGCCCCCAGCCGGCGCTGTAGCGCCCGGCCCCTCCCCCTCCCCCCGCACGCGGGGCCCCCAGCCGGCGCTGTAGCGCCCGGCCCCTCCCCCCGCACGCGGGGCCCCCAGCCGGCGCTGTAGCGCCCGGCCCCTCCCCCCGCACGCGGGGCCCCCAGCCGGCGCTGTAGCGCCCGGCCCCCTCCCCCCGCACGCGGGGCCCCCAGCCGGCGCCCGGGCCCTCCCCCTCCTCCCGCACGCGGGGCCCCCAGCCGGCGCTGTAGCGCCCGGCCCCTCCCGCACGCGGGGCCCCCAGCCGGCGCCCGGGCCCTCCCCCTCCCCCCGCACGCGGGGCCCCCAGCCGGCGCTGTAGCGCCCGGCCCCTCCCCCTCCCCCCCGCACGCGGGGCCCCCAGCCGGCGCTGTAGCGCCCGGCCCCTCCCCCTCCCCCCGCACGCGGGGCCCCCAGCCGGCGCTGTAGCGCCCGGCCCCTCCCCCTCCCCCCGCACGCGGGGCCCCCAGCCGGCGCTGTAGCGCCCGGCCCCTCCCCTCCCGCGGGCCCCCAGCCGGCGCTGTAGCGCCCGGCCCCTCCCTCTCCCCTCCCTCGGGCCCCCAGCCGGCGGTAGCGCCCGGCCCCTCCCCCCTCCCGCGGGCCCCCAGCCGGCGGTAGCGCCCGGCCCCTCCCCCTCCCGCGGGCCCCCAGCCGGCGGTAGCGCCCGGCCCCTCCCCCTCCCGCGGGCCCCCAGCCGGCGGTAGCGCCCGGCCCCTCCCCCTCCCGCGGGCCCCCAGCCGGCGGTAGCGCCCGGCCCCCGGCCCCTCCCCCTCCCGCGGGCCCCCAGCCGGCGGTAGCGCCGGGCCCCCAGCCGGCGGTAGCGCCCGGCCCCGGCCCCTCCCCCCTCCCGCGGGCCCCCAGCCGGCGGTAGCGCCCGGCCCCTCCCCCTCCCGCGGGCCCCCAGCCGGCGGTAGCGCCCGGCCCCTCACCCGCATGCGGAGCTCGTAGCTGGTGTAGCGCGCCCGGCCCACGCCCACGGTCTGCGGGTTGAAGATGTCGATCTCCAGGAAGTTGCTGGGCGGCCCGTAGGCGTCCGTCAGGTCCTGCGGCTTGGAGTGGAGGCGCCGCGTATCGGCCACCGCCGCGTCCGCCATGATGGAGCCAGCGAGCCCCGCCCGGCCGCGCCGCGATACGCACCCGGCCCGCCCCGCCCCGCACGGCCGCCCCCGCCGTCACCGGTCCCGGCCCGCGCAGCGCTCGGCCCGACCTCCTCCCATGGAACCGCCCGGCCAGACCCCCGCAACCCGTGCGGGGCGGAGCCCCCCCGCAGATCCCTCACCCCCTGCCGGGGCCAGACCCCGCAACCCGTGCGGGGCGGAGCCCCCCCCGCAGATCCCTCACCCCCTGCCGGGGCCAGACCCCCGCAACCCGTGCGGGGCGGAGCCCCCCCGCAGATCCCTCACCCCCTGCCGGGGCCAGACCCCCGCAACCA